>NC_088300.1:71196289-71551318 GCF_032854445.1 Liolophura sinensis
AATTTTGTGAATGTTGCTATCACTGGAGGGTATAATTTTGTGAATGCTGCTATCACTAGAGGATATAATTTGTGAATGTTGCTATTACTGGAGGGTATAATTTGTGAATGTTGCTATCACTGGAGGGTATAATTTTGTGAATGATGCTATCACTAGAGGATATAATTTGTGAATGTTACTATCACTGGAGGGTATAATTTGTTAATGTTACTATCACTGGCGGGTATATTTTGTGAATGTTGCTATTACTGGAAGGTATAATTTGTTCATGTTACTATCACTGGAGGGTATAATTTGTGAATGTTACTATTACTGGAGGGTATAATTTTGTGAATGTTGCTATCACTGGAGGGTATAATTTTGTGAATGCTGCTATCACTAGAGGATATAATTTGTGAATGTTGCTATTACTGGAGGGTATAATGTGTTAATGTTGCTATCACTGGAGGGTATAATTTTGTGAATGCTGCTATCACTAGAGGATATAATTTGTGAATGTTGCTATTACTGGAGAATATAATTTGTTAATGCTCTTATCACTGGAGAATATAATTTGTTAATGTTACTATCACTGGCGGGTATATTTTGTGAATGTTGCTATTACTGGAGGGTATAATTTGTTCATGTTACTATCACTGGAGGGTATAATTTGTTAATGTTACTATCACTGGAGGGTATAATTTTGTGAATGTTGCTATCACTGGAAGGTATAATTTTGTGAATGCTGCTATCACTAGAGGATATAATTTGTGAATGTTGCTATTACTGGAGGGTATAATTTGTTAATGTTGCTATCACTGGAGGGTATAATTTTGTGAATGCTGCTATCACTGGAGGATATAATTTGTGAATGTTGCTATTACCTGAGAATATAATTTGTTAATGCTCTTATCACTGGAGAATATAATTTGTTAATGTTACTATCACTGGCGGGTATATTTTGTGAATGTTGCTATTACTGGAGGGTATAATTTGTTCATGTTACTATCACTGGAGGGTATAATTTGTTAATGTTACTATCACTGGAGGGTGTAATCTTGTGGGTGTTGCTATGACTGGAGGGTATAATTTGTTCATGTTACTATCACTGGAGGGTATAATCTTGTAAATGTTGCGATCACTGGAGGGTATAATTTGTTAATGTTACTATCACTGGAGGGTATATTTTGTGAATGTTGCTATTACTGGAGGGTATAATTTGTTCATGTTACTATCACTGGAGGGTATAATTTGTTAACGTTACTATCACTGGAGGGAATAATTTTGTGAATGTTGCTATTACTGGAGGGTATAATTTTGTGAATGTTGCTATCACTAGAGGATATAATTTGTGAATGTTGCTATTACTGGAGGGTATAATTTGTTAATGTTGCTATCACTGGAGGGTATAATTTTGTGAATGTTGCTATTACTGGAGGGTATAATTTTGTGAATGTTGCTATCACTAGAGGATATAATTTGTGAATGTTGCTATTACTGGAGGGTATAATTTGTTAATGTTACTATCACTGGAGGGTATAATTTTGTGAATGTTGCTATCACTAGAGGATATAATTTGTGAATGTTGCTATTACTGGAGGATATAATTTGTTAATGCTCTTATCACTGGAGAATATTTGTTAATGTTACTATCAATGGAGGATATAATTTGCGAATTTTGCGATCACTGGAGGATATAATTGGTGGAGAGGTTGTAATCAGCTGAGGATCTAGTTTGTGGATGATGTGACATGTGGAGGATATTGTTTACAGGGTATTGTTTACATTGTTGTGATCAGTGGATAATGTGTCATAGTTAAGGTGCTATGACCCGTTAGATGTTGCATGCTAGTATGTATAACAAAATCGTACAGAACAGTGGGCCCTATACCACCCTGCCCCATAATTTGCGAAATTATACACTACCGAAGAAGTGGTCGCAAAACAGGTGCTATCTTTGAATATTTCACTTATACGACGGCGGCCAGCATTTATGTGGGAGGAAACCGAGCAGAGCCGGGGGAAACCCACGACCATCCGCAGGTTTCTGCGAGACCATCCCACGTGCGACCGCAGAGGAAGCCTGCGTGTCCTGGGCTCACAGCGACCCCATTGGTGGAAGACTCCTGGATCATTGCGCCACGCTGGCGAGCTATAACCACCTCGGCCACGGAGCCCCACCCTCCCAGTTATTCTTGTAAATGTAAATTCTTAAATCGTAGCAAATCACAAACACCCTAACATCATGGCTTAGGGAGAATTTGGTAAAACAAATGCAGTGATATTGGTTGCAATTTATTAGACGTCACTCGTTTAGAACTACTCAAACGCTGCTGTTATCACATTAGGCCTACAGCATAATTTATAAATCCCTACGCCACGTGTAGCTGTCGCTAATCAGCTAGCTAGATAACGTAAATGTACTAGTTCCATACTCAAGCCCCCTATCTGTCACTCAGCAACGATGCACATGTTTGCTTACAAGCACCTGATCAGTGGGTAAGTCATGTCGTGACGGTGTTTCGGTTACAAGTAACCGGAATACCAGACGAGTACTGACGCTCTAGAAATCTCGCTCCTTCTTAGCGCAAGGACGAGTCCACACAGCGCCATACAAACCTATAACCTATACATATATACCGCGGCTGAGGCGGTGTCACCATGTCTATGCACTGTGGCTGTATAAGAGTCTGCATATATATACACTGTGTTTGTGTCAGTGTTAGCATATGATATCAGACCACTCAACCCCTAAAAAATATACAATGTTGTTCTTGGGTACATAAATCCATGTATCAAGCTCATGGAAAGTCGATAACTGTATAATATGTTGGCACCTACACAGTCACAGGGCATACATATATTTCTTGTCATGAAGAGAGGAAACCGTACTGGTCTTTGTACAAATATAGGTCCAGATAAGATGTTCTGTCTGGAGAGTGTGGTTTCCTTTTAATCCAGCAAAGGCGGATATATATCGTTCACAGCTTTGGCTATATACAGACTGTTTAAAGTCAACGGATCACCAATATACCGTTTAGTGAATGAGAACGATCGGGCCTGGTGAGCATTACTCCTTAATAGTTTCTGCATGTAGTCAGATTCATGCGCGATCAATTATAGGACAGCCGAAAGAGGGGCACAATTTGTACCCATCGGAATATCTATATACACTGTTGATGGTTATGGTTTTCCCGAATCTCACATAGATGTTATTAATGAGAAATTCAAGCAAGTCGATGGACATCGAAACATCCCATGAATGATAACACTTGTATGAAGAACTATGTATGACCAGTATTATTAAACACCGATCCAATCAGTGATGACATTTTACCTATTAAATCTATGCGAGGAATAGTAGTATAGAGAGTGGAGAAATCCCAAGTAGAGATGTCCTTATACGGTACTTGTGTTTGACCGTTTAATTCTTCGATGAGCCGTTTGGAGCTTTTAAGAAACCAAATGCAGTGGACGCCTGATTTTTTTTGCAACTGCACAAAAGCACTTTTTCAAAAATGACTTTTTGTAGAGCTTTCGTTAAGAGAGTAGATTAAAGCCATAATACCATGACATTGGGCATTCCAAGTCGATATTAGCAAGATCCATTTCTAAAACACCAGTTCTCGAAGAAATATGTACGAAACATTATTAATATGTAAATGGTAAATAAAGCTGGTAGCCGGTTAGAGATATAAGTAGTCAACAGTTTTCAATGATACAAGGAAAACAATCTATATTTTAGAGATGAGAGTAGACTCCGTGGCCTAGTGTTAGTGTGCTAGCTAGCGCTGTGAGTTCAAGTCCAGCTCACGCTGGCCTCTTCTCCAGTCGTACTCGATCCGGTTTCTTTCCACCATAATACCGGTCGCCGACCTATACTAGTGGGGCGTTAAGCACAAATTAAATAAATTAATAAATTTTAGGCATGATACCTACACAGCAACAATGCATCAATGCTGACACCGACTCAGTTAAAAAAAAACATATTTTCAAACCTACTCATTTATGATGCTATGATGCTGAAATGTGATAGATTGCAGTTAGATCATTTGGAATAACAGACTGATTGCTTGATAACTGAATGACAGTGGACGACGACAGAAATCATCTGGTAATCCCTTCGTTTTTCTGAGAGAATTGATGCAAAATAGAATAGTTCTTTACGTAAGGGAGCGGCAATAAGCTAGAGTCTGTTACCGTGCCATGACTGATGTATGAATAAAGCACTTAACAAAGGAGAGGGGCGTTAAGGAAGATGCACTTTGTGCAGATTGTGTATCAGTGCTGATATCAAGCCACTGACTAAATAAAGCTACATAGTGATGATGTCACCATCAACATGTCTGAATATAAATCTGACATCAGACTTAGAGTTTAGGAGACTGGTTTATCCTGTCAGCCTTTCCTCACAATACCTGTTGCATTTCGCTAGTTTATGTATTAATCATTATTGCCGAACATTCCGCAGTGTAATTTTGCATTCATATAAATGCACATTTGAACGCACTTCTGGATTCAACAGATCACCGCTCTCATATTTTAAAATGTAAAAGTTTCTCACAGTCGACGTGGAGTTAGTGCATGAAGAATTTTGTGAGAACATGTATGGAAAGAGTCAGTATCCGTATCTACCAGGAAGCTTGGTTTCACCGTTGTTCAGTCACCGGGGGTTTCATTCGGCCACTTCATCAACTCTGATCGACTTTACCTGCAGGAACACCTGGACTTTTGACGATGTCGAGACACTAAGGCGCTTTTCGCCGTCTGAAAACTTCAATACGACAACGCGTGCAGCTGCAAAGTACAGGTCAGTTGAGCACTTTCCGATGGGTCGGAGATTCCAACCAGTTGTCATTTACCCTCTAAGGCGTGGTGACCCATCCCACATTCCGATTTTTACGGGTTCTCTCCGAGAACCACCTTGTTTCCCAGTTTTCAGGGAAATACAATCAAAATACTTCAGTTACCGAAGATCGTCGGACAGTACTTCCCATTTTTCAAAATTGTCGATTCAATCTCATGAGACAGTCAACTTAAACCAAGATAGTGAAACATTACCAGGCCTATCTTTGGCTCTACACAGCCCATCTTTGGCCCGACACGGCCTATCTTTGGCCCAACACAGCATTCGGGACACGAGGCATCCCTGTCCATTCTGTCACGTGACCTGTTCCAACAAAGGCCAGATGAAAGGACATTTACGAGTACATACGGGTGAGCAAATAGTGAAATCAGGTATTTTATCGAACATTTTCGTACTTTTATCATTCCTCAAGGTTATGTGGCATATACATGCGGGCAATCGGGTTGATCGTTAGAGGCAGGTACTGTTTGCTTGTGCGTTGAACATGCGACGGTGCTAAACTATTACACCAGACGGATCACACATTTATCAAATACTTACAAAAAGATGCAGTCGTCAGAATCATACATATACAGTAATACTTTTATCGTACCTATATCATATATATGTACACTCTTAACAAAGCTGAAAAGGTGGAGTTTGTTTTGTCATCTTTTTTGACCACTAAATGAATTCCAGTATTTATTTATTTACTTATTTTTTGTTTACCCTATAGTTTGCTGTTTAGCCGCGCATGATAAGCACTACAATGTGTAATGATAACAAGAATAAAAAGAATATAACTGTCTGGACATGATAATTCCGGGGATCGTCTTTGAAGGTCCTGCACAAATATTATTGGTAATAGCATTTCTAAAACTGAAAAAAAGGAAAAAATAATTGTCCAACAAAAAAAGGAAATATACTGGATTTGAATTTGATTCAATCATATCCACATGATTATACTAACATGGTTGTTTAATAAATCACAGGGGAGAAACCATATTCATGTGATCAAATCGGGTGCGGAAAGGCCTTTGCGAGGAACGAAGAGTTAACCAGACATAGACGTATACACAGCGGACAAAAACCTTACCCGTGTGGACAATGCGGCAAGCGATTTGGACGTAAAGATCACCTCAATAAGGTATACTTTCCAAAAAGTGTAACATCTCATTTGAGTAATGTGACAAAAAGTTTATGTCTAGAGACTAGCGGCTACCTGAACAAATTATACGTCTATATCTGAACAATATGGTTAAAAAAAGTATGGTTAAACTGTGAATAAATACAGTTTCGGGTTGAAGAATTTAATTCCATACAGATGCTAGATTTCAAGTTAAACAATGACGGAATTAAGATCATTAAGTCTTGTTCTATCCCAAATAAGACATAATTTTTAGTATTCTTTCCGCTCATTTAATTTTGTCCGTAAAAAGTCTTTTCATTACTTTTACGGAAAGGTTTTCGCTCCAGATATGTTTTTTTCAGTTTACTTGAAACATGAAATAGTCACGTTAAAAGTGTTTGAAAGGAACAATATGTTTCTATTGAAATGTGTTAATTGTGTATCGAATTGCAAAAAGAAACTTGTAAGAAGTAAGAACTTTCTTTGTCTTTGGTAAGTTGCTTATTTGTACAACGGTCTATGTTTTTTTTTGTTTTTTTTGACAGCACAAGAAGACTCATCTGCAGACAAAGGAAAAGATTGTCTATACCTGCGACTTTCCCGAGTGTAAACACAAGTTCACGAGATCTGACGCTCTCACCCGTCATCGTTGTAACAGTCACGAAAAGCAATTGTAATCACAATTCATATTGTTTCCGGTATCAGATCGAGGTTGTGTTAGACCTGTGCTGTTTGGTGGCCATATTGATACGATTATCGGAACTTCCAGGTCTTTGGGACATATATTCCTTCGATTCATAGGCAACAAATGTTGAATAAAAACTTTTTTTAACCTTTTGAAGAAAGAAGAGAATCTACTATAAAAGTGAAGAAAATAGGATGTTTACTAGGTTGTCTTTATCGTGGAAATGAGAAGGAGGTTCGATATAGACGAAAGCGACAGGGTGACCATGTATTGTACTGAAAGCGCTATCTTTGTGCAAGACAACAGCAATCTGCACAAGCGGCAATCTCTTTTTTAGTCTGATGTGAAGGCGCAAAACAGTTTCCTACTTACCAGTTTTGATGTTATTCTTTTACTTTTATATATGTGATGATCAAATTATTTACCGCGCATACACATGTGCATTACTTCACACATTCCTTTCATTCAATGCCTGAGTCAGTGTTTTAACACAAAAAAACATTCAATAAAAATGAATTATCTTTGAGTCTTCTAAAACATCCTTGCATCACATAAACAGAGACTATTAATTTATCTCTTTATTTATATGTAGGTGAGATACAAAAAACGTAAGTGAGATGAGAAAGAAACACATTATTCACATGCTACATTTTGTTCACCAAACAACACAAATCACATCTTTATGAGGTATCTGTGTTGACAAGCTATTGCCAATATAAGGGTATTTGACGGTCATCCATGCAGATCAGTTAACTGGTGAAGGGCGAAAGATATAAATATGTAACATGATACATATACGTCCGAGTAATGAAGATAATGATACGATTTCCGCCCCTGTCTAATATTGTCAGCAATCAGCATGTTAGAAACAATCTGTTTTAAAAGCACGGAGCTGATGGTGAAAGTCCAAATGTATAGGGGATACCTGAAAAGAAAAAAGACAAAAAAGAAGCTAATTAGGACACTACTGGAAATGGAAGCGGGATTAAGACATGTCTTTGGCCGTTTTATGATTGGCCTCTTTGAAAGGATATTTTCGTGGGAAACGTATTGTCATAGGCCGCCGGGAGCGTATTGTGTGGGGCTTAGTAACGGATTACTAGTATAGTAATTAATGATGAAATGACATGACGATGCACTTTACAGACCGCGACGTGCAAGAAACCATTCCATAACCTTTATGAAGAACCATTCCTGTTGTTCATTGTTCAGACTCCCAGGTTCATTAGTATAGTCGTCTTTTGCCTCTTAACTGAAGCAAAACACAAACAATGCTAATTCTAACGCAGCTTCATTAGCTTTCGGCCTGATATTTTTTCACGTTGATCAATATTTTCAAAAGACGGAGGGCACGTGGCAATATTTATCAGGCTGCATACCCACGCAACACGCTGGTATAGTGAATTTATTACAATGAAATGCATAAGGGTCCGACGCACGCTGCCTTTTCAAGGACGCTTTGTCACTATATCGCCAACAGCGACGTCACGGCTCATACGATGAGAAAAAGGGCGCAGTGCCCGACTCTGTACCTTGGTTGAGCTGAGAGAAAATACTTGACTTAGAAGGACAGCCAGTTATTCAGTTTTGACTCGAATAGCAAGGCTTTGCAATTTATTCGCCTCACAAAATGGCACGAAAAGTTTTTTCACATCTTGTTGTTATTTTATTTAGAACACTTGAAAATGAAGGCTGGTTGCTATCGGCTGGTGCGTATGTCTGTAGCTTAGTAAGTATATAGAAAAAATATCCAACGCATGGGCTGTATTCCGTGCCTATTTGGCGAATACCATAACTTATTCAATGCGACCAGGTCAGGTCCAAAGACTTTAAAAATGGTACTTGTTGCTGTTTCGTTTGGCGCTCAGCACTGAGAGGTTACAACTAAGAAACAGGACTGGTTAGCCCGGTGTTAGTATGATGTGGCTGAGTGTGGTGCCATGTCTGGTGTATCTGGCATGATACTTCAGTGACGGCAGCACTTTGGCGGTATGCATGGACTCTTTTTATATGTACACATATCTAATGACTCCCCGTCGTCATGCATATGACTAAAAATTGTTAAGTTCGACGTATAATTCCAAGCATATATACACATACATCCATACCTAATCAGTGCGGATTGATCATTCAGATTCCATGAATTTTCTTTGAATTGTAAATCACCAATACACCAAGCCACTTCACCACCACGGTGCGCTTCATATATATGTAACATAAAAATGTGATGTAAGTTTTTGCCTTATATACGTTTTTTTTCTTCATAAAGAACAACCGGTAAAATAAAGAGGGGTCTGACGACTGGAAAGGTTGGTCAAGATCAAGGTTTAGCTTGCGAAATTAGTGAAATACCTAATTAGGGTACGTGGGAAGGTCTGACAACAACCTGCGGATGGTCGTGGTTTTCCACTGGGCACTGCTCGATTTCCTCCCCCCCACAATGCTGGCCGCGGTCGTATAAGTGAAATATTTTTGATTACGGCGTAAAAAAACACCAATCAATTACATAAATAAATAAATACATAATTTGGCCCTTCGGTGATACCACAATTTACATCAACCATGCCTGTGAATAGCGTAATTCAGTATCAAAAGCGATCTTTTTCACTTAATTTTTGACGTTAAGAAAAATGAAAAATTGTATTTCGCAAGAAAGCATTTGAAGTATTCCTTCAGTACGAATTACCCTGATCAGATCACACACTTGTTGTAACTAAATGTACTTAAATGAATAGAGTAATTTTCGCATGTTCTATATTTATTTATTTGATTGGTGTTTTACGCCGTTGCATATTCTGTAGTCATCATTTATATTTACCTGCAAGGCAGTTGAGTCTGCTCCTGAAACAGTACAGAGGGATGCCAGTAGCATACACACCAAAGTTTTCCTACCTTGACACCACAGAGTGTTGATGTCCGTTGTTACCCTTTTCAATGTGTACTTGTATCCACACCTCCAGTCCTCGTTCGCCTTAGTGTTAAGCTGTGGATTTTAGTAACCACGCCTTTGTAGGCATTCCTGTACTTCTTGTTGACGAGACCGTAGACGACAGGGTTAGCGGCAGACGACATCCACACGACAGTAAAGCATGTCATGTGAACCGAAATTGCCACAAAGACACCGACCTGGGAAAGGGTATTGTCCAGTAGTGATGGTATAGCCGTGACAAAATACACAACGTAGACGATGGCCAACATCAGAGAGAGCCTGGCCTCAGTTCTCCTAGTAGCGCCTAAAGCGGTCGCATCCCCTATGGCCTCCACTCTCTTCCTACTTGCAAGAACGTGCAAGAAGATCCGGATGTAACACAAAGTCATAAAAACTAAAGGAAATATGGCCGTAATACCTATGACAATGGGTTTTAGAATACCGTTTCCTATCCATCCGCAGTTCTTATCCTGAGATTCGAACCCGAAACTTCCTAAGGATTCGTCAAAAATTGTGGGCAGTAGTATCAGGAAAGGTACAAGGAAATCGCAGAAACATGTTATGATCACAACTCCATTTCTACTTATGTAGTGGTATTTGCTCTTCAGAACAATAGCTATGTACCTGTTGATGGCAATAGCACCTGTACTCATCACCGACGACCCCAGAAGCCAGTTCGTGATGAAGCCAATGGCCCAGCAGGCCTTTGGGGCTGGCGGATGTCCGCTAAAGTATGTATAGGTGTGAACAGGAACAGATATACAGAGAAACAACAGGTCGCAAACGCTCAGACTTAAAACGAGGAAATTTGGGGCGCTTCTCAGTTCTTTGTTGATGATTACTGAAGCAATTACTAAAAGGTTACCTGGAATCCCGATCAGCATTATAATGCCACTTAACCCAGCCAAAAATATGAATACCGAGTCACCGTCCGGTGGAATGTCTCCTGTTGAATTGAAATTAGTATCGTTGCCTCCAGAATTGTTGAGAGCTTCAGAAATCAAGTCTTCCATGTCTCTTGTAATCTAGTCAGATACTGTCAATGAGCGATTTACATACTCTTTTTATCAGCTCTACACGCCGCTAATGAGTCGCTAACTCCGCTCTTTGAGCATCCTGCCAGCTTCCTGTTCTCTGGCCGTCTAGACTTGGGTATCCTTATTCTCCCCCATTATATATAGGTGTCTGGACTTACCCGATTGGTTGAGTTACGTGTCATTCAATTGCAAAGAACAAATGAAGCCGTTGTTTATTCGCAGCTTTGCACAGGGAATCCTTGATATTTTCCCGGATCTGCAATTCTGCTTTATTACATGAAGTTTGTTAGAGACCTCTTAGTAATAAGGTATATTTCTTTGCGCGGGCGAAAGTCTTTGCATCACACATGGGAAAGTTCTCGATGTTCGTCTCAGAAACTCCTTTGGTTCTTTGTTGAAGAAAGTCTTCAAGTCTGCTAATCATTCTCGGCACTTGAGTAGAAATATCAATCACACCAATAAATGAGCAATCTCAACTCAGGCCGCCCCAGTAATTTCAGCCGTTATACAGCGGGAATATATTCCCTACTTATGGCCATTCGGATACTAATACAAAATAAATAAATTCTATTGCGTAAATCATGTGTCTCAGCATATAACGAATCATGACTAACCTTCATGGTGTGTCATGGTTTACATTGCGACTCTTTAACTTCTATGTACTACAACAATGGGGCTTAATATTTATTTATAAAATCTATTTTTCCATATATATATATTTATATTTATGATATTGTTGTAATTATTACCCCTGCAGCCAAATATGCATATCAGTGCTGCGAGTGCGCCATTGGCCTATGGGAATCTGGAATAAAACACCGTTATTCTATGTGGAATTATCCTGTATATCTCAAACGCCATTTTTGATCTCGTTTTTAGCAACTACTAACGCGATCTGTAATTCGCTTTTTCTGTCTATCTATCGCTCTTCCAGTAGGGCTGTTGGTCTGCCGTTGGGTTGGTCTTTCGTACGGTTGGTTTGTCGTTGGGTTGGTCTGTAGTACGGTTGGTCTGTCGTTGGGGTGATCTGTTGTACGGTTGGTCTGTCGTTGGGTTGATCTGTTATGCGGTTGGTCTGTCGTTGGGTTGGTCTGTCGTACGGTTGGTCTGTTGCTGGGTTGGTCTGTCGTATGGTGGTCTGTCGTACGGTTGATCTGTCGTTCGCTTGGTCTGTCGTACGGTTGGTCTGTTGCTCGTTGGTTTGTCGTTGGGTTGGTCTTTCGTACGGTTAGTCCGTCGTACGGTTGGCCTGTCCTTGGGTTGGGCTGTCGTTGAGTTGGTGTGTGGTTCGGTTGGTCTGTCGTTGACTTGGTCTTTCGTACGGTTGGTCTGTCGTTGGGCTGGTCTGTAGTTGGGTTGGGCTGTCGTTGAGCTGGTCTGTCGTTCGGTTGGTCTGTCGTTCGATTCGTCAAACTTCTGACATCCTATTCTTAAACATGGATAATTCAGATAACGAATGGCTGGAGTTCAGGACAACATCGATTCTTTAATCGGTTTTTATGACGAACACACCAACGCCCATTTTTGAGGGTCTTCAGGTGTGCCCTTTATTTTGTGACCAGAGGGAATACTCGTTATCCTGTGAAATACACAATTTCACGATACAATATTCTAATACATACAACAAAGTGAAAGTATCACGTGTTTGTTATAGTTATCATAAAAAGGTGTCTGGACGGCAAGATACTAGGCTAACACACTATACAGCTATATATGCTGTTTATAGTTTTAAAGTTACACATGCAGAAGCTCTCAGACGTTCATCTCAATGAAAGATATTCCTTAGTTTGTTATGTAACCAAACGATAAATGAAAGATTATAAGGTTTGAAGTACATCGTCAACTTTGAACTATGAACTATAGATGAAACAAGAGAAAGTTGAGAGTTTGTTAGTACTTGGGCGGTATTTGTAGATTATAGCAAACATATCAAAGTTTATCATGGTAACCCCAGTAATGGAACAAACTGCCCAACGTAGACTCGGAATGGAACTACCACCACTCAAAGATTTGAAACGGCTTGTGTGGCGTCTAAAAGAAGTAAAGTGAATCTTTTGCACTACGAGAAATCAATTATTGTACAGGTCCAATGCTTAATGCAAACACAATTTGCAAAAGTAACAAAACGTTCTTTTACTCTTTTCAAATACATGTACTAATGATATACATGCTGCTCGAACCTAATATATCATTAGTTAATTATCCATATTTAATCAGCAAAACAACAACAATATTGTACCGACTACAACTATCGTCATTCAATTATCTGGGGGCCTCCGTGGCTCAGTCGGTTAAAGCGCTAGCGCAGCGTAATGACCCAGGAGTCTCTCACCAATGCGGTCGCTGTGAGTTCAAGTCCAGCTCATGCTGGCTTCCTCTCCGGCCGTACGTGAGAAGGTCTGTCAGCAGCCTGCGGATGGTCGTGGGTTTCCCCCGGGCTGTGCCCAGTTTCCACCCACCATAATGCTGGCCGCCGTCGTATAAGTGAAATATTCTTGAGTACGGCGTAAAACACCAATCAAAAAAAAAAAAAAAAAAAATCAATTATCTGTTTTGAGATGGTGCGTTAGGCCCACCATACATGAACATATTACAACACAAATAAAATTGAGAAATTGTCACATATATCATGCGTAACAATACATACACTCAACCTACCAAAAAGTAAAAGGGGCGATGCGGGTAACGGGTTTCAATACATTGGAACGCACACGGTAGGATGGTTATCTGCGTCTGTCAGATTACAAAATACAAGTAAGGGAACAAAACAGTTCCCTATACTCACAGAGCGACAATAACTAAGTGCAGCTGAAACTTGATTATTTACAGTGCTATTGCTAATAAAAAGAGAATAATAGCTACACACTACACTCAGAAAAATCTACAGATTTCGAAAAAGTAGAAACTCGAGGTAGGAGTTCTAACCATGGAGACCACCCAGAGCATCTGTAACTTGCTTCATCCTAGGGAAGCCTGTATCTGACATAATCATACCATACGCCTATTACAGAATAACGAGTGGCTGGAGTTCAGGACGACATCGACTCTTTGCGAGATGTTTAACTTGCACTTAAATTGTGTTTAAATTCTTCACTGGGATATCGTAGGTACACTCTCATTACACTGGGTTGGTCTGTCGTTTGGTTAGTTGTTTGGGTTTGAATTACTGGTTTAGCTAAATTGTGCAAAACCCTGCTGTTCGGGAGCTTATTAAGCCTATAAATGTCTCCCTATATTTGCGTATGTATGTATGCTTGGCGTTTTGCACCGTACTTAACAATTCATATGACGAGGAGGAGTCAATAGGTGTGTGTATTTGTGTCTTCTTATGGCAGAGCGAATCCATGCCGCCAAAGTGCTGCGGCCACTAGATTATCATGTCGAATTCACCAGACACTCCACCCAGTCACAGTATCCATACTGACAACCAGTCCTGTTTCCATGCTGTAACGTCTCAGTGGTGATTGCCAAGCAAGGCAGTAAGTACCATTTTAAAAGCCTTTGGTATATCCTGACCGGGGTTTCATCCGTGGTATTCCGACTGCGAGGCGGAGCCTCTCACCATTAAGCCACCGAAGCGGTCTTATATTTGAGTAGTCCACAAGTATATAACACAGTTTCTTCCACAACACGTTGTAAGCTAGATTTGGTCCTGTAGCCTGTACGATTAAGTAGGGATGGAGGTGGCAAAGAGTTCATAAATACTGAAATAAACGGGATTTTCCAGCACATTCCAGAAGAAATCAATAATTGTCTTCCTGGACATTCTTGTAGACAACATAACGAACGGAGTAGCTAGCGCGCAAGTCCACAGATATATCACCTGATATGAGAGGTCTAGCTGGTTTCATATTTGATACCGTAGAATGTGTAACGTACAAAACAGTAGTCAGGACTATCGGAGAATAATGAGGAGAGCATCAGAGCCTGTGCGGAAAGGACTCGCCACCTCCTCTCACCTCTCTCCTCCCGTCAGGTAGTTGACAAGGCTGCTTGCTGGAATGCCAGTCCATACCACTGGGTAGTTGACAAAGCTGCTTGCTGGAATGCCAGTCCATACCACTGGGTAGTTGACAAAGCTGCTTGCTGGAATGCCAGTCCATACCACTAGGTAGGTGACAAAGCTGCTTGCTGGAATGCCAGTCCATGCCACTGGGTAGTTGACAAAGCAGCTTGCTGGAATGCCAGTCCATGCCACTGGGTAGTTGACAAAGCTGCTTGCTGGAATGCCAGTCCATGCCACTGGGTAGTTGACAAAGCTGCTTGCTGGAATGCCAGTCCATACCACTCGGTAGTTGACAAAGCTGCTTGCTGGAATGCACGCCCATACCACTGGAGTTATTCCACAGAGCGATTCGGACTGAAATCAAAGTTCAAAAACATTAATATAATACCTCGTTTGTGACCGCAGAACTTTGAAAAATTTGACAGATTTATCTTAAAATAGCATTTGCTTGTGAAGAGTTCTCCATTTTAACACTCATTGAGCGTTTTTATCACATTTCCCACGTTGCCTTCAGTCAAACCTGACTTATAAGAGCCGTCCTTGAATTCGAACAAACCAGACTACAAGTTTACATGATTGTGGTTAACAATTCAAGGGTGTAATTAATCAAATCCCTTCTCCTGACAACATGCAATATGGAATATTCCATTTATGGACTCATGTGGACAACTCTGAATAACATAAAGTCCCTGCCATACGGCTCTGTGGTCAGTGAATATCCAGGGGTGTGGGGACAAGAATGAACAATCGAACGTAGCACAATACGGTTAAAAAAGCGCATTTCCGATTTTACATCTTTTCATTAAATGTATTCAAAGTTTTGATTTAATGATGCCCTGCATTATTTGGAACAAACGATTCGGAAGAACTGATATTTCCAGAATAGCACCGAGTCTGTGAGAAATTGCCATGCCCGCAAGCTGTTATACATGCGCTTCATTCAGTCTGGAAATATACATTGTTCAATATAAGCTGAAACCATTGAACACCCCGCCGGCGTTTTATATACTTATAGTTGCCTACCCGTTGTCACCAGTACAAAACGTGCATTCAAGCAAAGGATTAATGTCCTTTTAAAGGGTTTAGTTTCATGATGGAATGATAATGTCATCAGACAAATATCAAGTATGTATGACGTCAAAATCCTACACACAAGCTCAGTCCTGTATATGCTTCTAATCATGCACTCAAAGCCTTTAAAACCAAAGCGGACTATATATATATATATTACAAAGACCTTTTGTGCATATATCATCCTCAGTATTGTGTTCACTGTCCTCCTGTCACTGTATAAGAAAATTAATGAGAGCTTGTGGGGCATATCCGAAAAAGGTGTGAAAATCTACTTATTTACTATATGGCTGTGAAAATAGCTGATACCCGAGTTAGGCTGGAGGCTGGTGGAGACACTAGGACTCAGCTTTTAAAGAGGAAAACAACAAATAGTTAAACTTTAAAGGAAATAAGACAACACTAGCCTAACTGTTTATATACATCGAGAAAGTATACCACCACAAAGCTTTAAAATATCTCTCAATCTCTGTTTAGGAAGCAGTTCTTCGATTAGCAGAAAGTCCTTTTAACTATACAAGACACAGAATGTCAGTTTTACTTGATTTCAATACAATAGACACCTTATCCCGACTGCAGTGCGCCATGAGAAATGTATCGACCACATCTACAGGAATTTCACCACCAGAAAGCAGACCTATGGTTAGAAAAAGAGTACAGTTTACAGGTGGTGCATGGTGAAATATGGACATAAGCTTCAGACAGAACGGAATTTCACGTGAGAATTTGTGTGACACACCATCGTTTACCAACGCACATATAGTATCTGTTTACTTCAACGATGACACCAGAGCAAGATAAAAACAAACAAGCAAACAATCTTTTTATGCATAAAATTAAAATAAGCCCAATGCCTTGATCATGCACAAGCAGTCACACGGCTAGATAGCTACAATCACGCATACACTGTATAGCTGTAGATACCTTGACTGCGGGATTAAAATATGTACGAATAATTTGAATTCTTAATTCACAGTGAGATCTGAACGGAATGGATCACGGAAGTGAAATTGTTCTTTCACTTAGGAAATGATCTAAAGTATTCATTATACGTGATAGAGTAATTGTTGATTTCTAATGGTAAGTACATAATGATATCATATTCCGCAAAAAAATGATGCATAAACAACAAGCCCTCTCAAACAAAGCAGCGTCACGCGCACAACGCCACACGTCGACAGTCAACGATCTAGCGCCAGAAACGCTCGCTGTTCTACATACGGTACCGAAAGTTTTGTTCATATGATGCGATTTGTCATATGGATTCCTCGAACTCGAGAAGTTGATTGACAATACAGCAAGTCTATTTCATAAGCCACAATTAGACAATGCAATTTGAATAGTCCGCGCTGTGTATGGTATAGTATACAATAGTATAGTATAGTATAGTATGGTCGGTTTGTAAAGTTGGGTTGAGCAGCTCCATCGCGCCAAAACTGACCAGTGACGACGAGGTGTTGACGCGTGAATTTCGTTCACGTTAGCGCGGATGGGATAAATTGAGGTAGGGAGGAGCCCTGAAGTTGCAAACTACTACGGCTATAATAATATGCAACGCCAGGTGACCCTGCCTTTATGAAACGATCCGCTTCTGACACCCCTCTGCTGCCAGAGCCTGCAGAGAAGGAGGTGTGCATGCCATTTCCCAGTGAGACCGTGACCAAACTTCAGCTCGCCCCGTGACTGTGGGTGGAGGTGCGTGATGACAAGATGACTGAGATTCTACAATGTCCCATAGACCCCGACTCCCCACCCAAGCCTGCCGTTCTTGATGGCTAGGGTTAGCTTGAAGGAACTGGCTGCAGATGTCTCCGAGGTTGGCTTGACGGTGCGTCAGCCGTTATCCGACGGTTGGTGTCTCTGTACTCTGTCCATCCCCTACGGCGCCATGTTTGTCCACGTGAAAAAATGGAGAGCATACCGACTCGATGGCTTGAGGTGATCCTGACTACCTTAGAATGCGCACGACGCGGCACTCCAGCCCCTCATCCCACAATTGCAGTGCAAAGCATACGCTCCAGGCCTCAACAAACCACGCTTGGACATGACCGACCAGACCTCCCTTCCCTCATTGCTGCAGGACCAAGAGCTGACCATCAGCATCATGGACGAAATCCGTTACCTGAAAGAGGGAGCCGTGCTGCGCCAGGCGCGCAAGGCCCCACCAAGGAGGCGGGAAAGGAGGTGAAGCAGCAAATGAGTTAGTTTTTGCACGAGACACCTATTCAGAAGGCCAGCCCTCACTTCGTCCAGATGTACGTGGAGCATATGGCAGCCAAACTGCGCAGGCCCTTCATGACTGTCCAGGACGAGCCCGCAGACAAGTAAGTACTTTTTTGCCCCACCGTCGCCACTTAGGTGTCGATCAGCATTCTTCCCACGTGTGTACAGGGACGTTAACAGGATGCGAGTTCTGAACATAGATCATTGCGAAGACTTTCATATCGGTGATTCACCATTGTCACCATCACGAAACATTTCTCACGGTGACCGGACATGTTGCCCCTGCATAAAATACACACATGACTGTTGGAATAAATGCAATAAAAAAAGAAAAAAAATGTGACATTGAACCCCCGGTCTTTTCGTTGGTTATTCCGCCTACATCATGTGTGTTATGGGTAGTCCACAGTATGTGATTTTATTATTGGCTGTATTGGTCGGTCGGTGACGGCACTAGAATGACGGTATGTTTTTTAAAAACCCTTTGTCTTTCTGGCCTGAATAACCTGCGAACCACGAACGGGTGGAAAGAATGGGTGGACGTCGTCACCGACCTTCCGCGTTACACGGGTGTACTCGTATTATGTTTAGGGATGGTGTCGTCAGTCAGGGACGTCTGTAGGTCACGCGAGTTTACACCGAAGACGTCTGCCGACACAAGGATCACGAGCCCATTCAGCAGTATTATTTAAATACTGTTCTCCCCACGTTGATGTTTGAGGCTGTCGCCCCTACTCTCAAGACGCTCCATGTTAACTGCATGTACACAGTTGCCAACAGCAGCAGCAGCAGTAGTGCCGACAGAGGCGGCGGCGGAGGCGGAAGCAGGGATCAGATCAGACCCTGTTGATGCCACTTTCCATATACCATACTTCGAGCCCGATGGCCAAGCCTTCTTGCAGTTAAGCAGGTAACGGTTGTTGTTGTTCTCTTTTCAAACGCTCTCAACTCGACCAAGTCCGCCTGACATTGACTGTCTAAACCACCAGCCACGACCCGGTTACAGAAGACCCTATCGATGTCCATGCATTATACTACGAGCCCGACAGCCAAGAGGCTTACAGTGACGTCTGGTCCTTGGTTAGGCAACCCGGCAACAAGGACTCAAAGTGAGTCGGTCCCGTGTGTCGGCTTGGTCTGCAAGGCATGTACACGCTGTAACCGGGTCGTGGTTGGTGGTATAGACAGTCAATGTCAGGCGGACCTGGTCGACATGAGAGCGTTTGCCAAAGAGAACGACAACAACCGTTACCCACTTAACTGCAAGAACGCTTGGGTGGTTCCACTGCCCTCCCCTGTTCGTCTGATCCAGGTGCTTCAACACATTTTCAAGACGGGGCGTCGACCGTTGTACCTGCAAACGGACGGAAGTAAAGAGTTTCTGAGCAGACCTCTCTGGGCATTTTAAATGACAACGGGGTCTTCTTCTTTCACACGTTTAAGAAGACCAAAGCGTCCGAGGTAGAACGGTTAAACCTACCTTGAAAGCACGCATGTACAAGTATTTCACTGCTCACAACACTAGGAGGTATCTGGACGCCTTAACGTTGCTGGTCCGCGGCTACAATCGAGCGTATTACCGGAGTATAGGGCGGGATGTCATCGAAGATGCAGAACCGGAAAGTAGTTCGTCGTGCGTTGTATGGCCCACCCACGTTCAAACGATCGGTGTACCGTTACCGTGATGGCGATCTCGTCCGTATAAGAAAAGTGAAAGTGAAAGTCGAAAAATCATACCTCCCGACTTGAAGCACGGAAATGTTCCGCATCGTCCGCATCCACCCTCGTCAGCACGTCTTGTAGACACTGGAGGACGAACGGCGAAGGGCTGCTCTGGCCGTTTTACCAGACTGAACAGCAACCGGCGACTGCCGCGGCAGACAAGTTTTATCAGGTGGGCCAGATCTTAAAGACGGGGAGTTACCGAGGAAAACCGTACTATTAGGTGAAGTGGGTCGGTAACCACCCTGCTTCAATGCTTGGGTGCAGGCCACGGACGTCAAACGTATTTAACGCCGAGGGTGGTGGGGCGTCTGTCACTTCATAATCAGCCTGCAACAAAGGATGAATCAGTGCGTACAAGGCTTGCGCGAGAATAAAGAAGCACCGTGGAAGCCGTGCTCGGAGTTCTTCTGTTCAGACTTTGTCTTGGAGTCTTGGTAGGTGGTTTGACCGCGGGACTCAGCGTGCAGCTCCTCCATTCATTATCTACAAGGGCAATTGAACAAGACGCCTCGCCGTTGGCCGTTGGCCAGGAAGTCTTCTCCCTTACCACCGCTGCCGCCTCCATGGCCGAGTGATATTGTGAGTCGACTTGACAGCACTATCCTGGGCGAAGACCTGACACACCGCTACCCAAGCCGTTTACCGGCAAGCGGGACGCCTCCACGGGCCAACCCACCTCTTCCTGGTCGAATTTTACTGGATCTTCCAGTCCACCCAAACCCGCCGCCGACACCGACCATCACTCCCTAGCACCACCTCACCTCAGGCGACGGCGGTCACAACGGACAGAAGGACTAACCCAGCTTCTCCAGCCATGGATATTCGATGAGAACATCCGTTTACCTGGATTGTCAGCAGACAGTCGGGGTGTGGAAAGTCCGTGTTTGTGAAACGGCTGGTGGAGCACGCTCAAGCCCTCATTCACCTACCCCCGCACCGCGTCATCTGGTGTTACGGAGAGTGACAGCCGTGGTACGTCACGCTATGCAACGTACTGTCTGAAACAGGTGTGCCTAGCCTGTCAGCATTCGACGTTAGTCGTCGTGGACGAACGCATGACAAAGCTGTTTACTTCAAAGCCATGAAGATCCCTCGAATCAGGGGATGCATCCCAACATGGGGCGACACCGAGCGATTTAACGATCGCCAGTGCGAGTGAGTGTGGGAAAAACTGGACACACCACCCCATGCGAAAAAAAATCCTCTACAGCATCACGATCTGTGTCCGCCCTCCTGCCTACCAGTGTACCACTCCTCTTGCCTCTCCGTATACCACGCCTTCTTCCTCCACCATCTCCACCAAAACCACGCCTACCACCACGCCACGCCGACTACGCCCTCTCTCCAGCCATCGTACCACCGCAGATGTGGAGTCCTTATTAAATACCCGTACCAGATGTAAAGACGGCCCCCGTAGGAGATCACTGCACCAACATATCTTACGTGACCCTACTCAGTAACAGCTCGCACGGCTACTTGCCCAACAATACCTTGGCGCGTTTCACCACGAAACTGCCACAGCCCATGGTTGGAGACACGCTGGCGCCACTGGTGCCGCTGATTCCCACGAAGTACGGGCAGCACATCTCCAGGACCGTCCAACACGTGGAATACATCCCCGTTCGGAGCAAGCATTTCTCGGCGGTGGAAATTGATATTTGGGACGACAAGGGCCAACCCGTGCGATTCGATCGCGGAAGAGTGGTGCTCACTCTTCACTTTTGTCAGCGGCGCGCTTTACTTTTGTAATGAGCGTCATAGACAACCCCGCGATGTGTCGATCCTATATCGACTATTACGCCATGCAAGCTGGCGGAGATGGATTACCTGTGTTTCGGGGTGCAGCCGTACAGCGAGGTCACGATTTGCTGGGCATTTTCATCAAAATGGCACAACTCTTGTTAAGCCTGACGAGCAAGCGTTGGGAAAAACAGCATTACGCACAGGACTGAAAGTCATGGACGACGTGTGGGGTGGAACACCGGTGAGCCATGCATAGAAACGTTACGTTGTGGACAGAGGAAGACAGTTGTTGGGCAAAGCCGGTCGCTATGCAGGAGAGCAACACCGGGCTTTACAAACGGTGGCAGCTCACGGCCCAACGTGGGATCGGTAGACATGCTGGGGCGCCTGCACTGCGACAGGTTCCTGCAATACATGCTGTTGCCCTGCATACGCATACCTCGGATCACGCCACTCGCGCTTTGGTGGTTGCACAACACGGAGAGGTACACGTCCTTGTCTACAGCCCGAGCGCTAACGCCTTTGCAGGATAGTTTTTCTTTACTGTTTAATTCCCCGCTTTAGCAATAGCATGTCTTCGAACACAAGCTGACGATAGCTTTACCAGTTTACAAAACTTTGAAGAGCCCTGGCGTGTGTTTATCAAAGTCGTAGTGGTCGCGTCGAGGCAGCTATTTGTCCCGCTCCGCCTCGTATACCGCCCGCAGTTGGGGTTTAACCAAGGATTCCCAGTCTGGGTCTGACCTGGCCATGTACGTCAAATCCGTATCCATCACACGGTACTTCCAGTCAGGCTTGTCAAAAAAGCGAGCCATAAAATGGTAGCAGAGCTCACACATAATGAGTTTGGCGTATTGATACACCATACATCCTATTTGCAACGGTAGGTTGTAATGAAGGGTCTTTCGTCTCCACTTCAAAGGCGTTGTCATCGATCTGGTCGACGGTACGGTACCGTACACTCCCCAGTAACTGGCGCGTCTTCGATAGGCAACAGATTTTCACATTCACGTGTCGGCCTTGGTTTGTCACTGTTTTGTCATACCCGGAATTTCCCAACAACTTCATTGTTTCACTGATGAGTGCCTTGGAAGGGTCAGCCTTCTTTTTTTCGCTGGGCTTGAGTGACGGCGTCCGCAAAAGTTTGGAAGGCTCGCTAGGGCGTGTACTCCATCACTTGGTAAACGCGGGTCACTACCAACCCGTAAGCGTGCTTCCTCCACGTCTCCTGCAGGGTCTTCTACTCGGCGTCCGTGCACGGTTGATGGGTGAGATCGTTGTCGAAAGCGTGGCGGGGTGCGAACGTCGTTTCCTCCAGCCGGGCGAGGGAGTCTATATAGCTATAACAAAAGTTGCCTTCGGTGACGCGGCATTGCCATAACTGTAATTAGGGGCCAAGTAATTCGAATGTCCATAAGTTTCAGCTGCGGCGTACTGAGGGAAATATGATTGTTGTTTCTCTTGATGACACCCAACTTGATCAGGTGGGGGTAAAGCTGTTTCTTGATCAAGTTCAGGCCGTATTTGCCCGAGTTGAAGCCGAGGACGGGGCACTGGTCGTTTTAGTGGATGAATTTGTCCCCAACTCGCCGAGTGTAAAACTGTTTGGTGTCTTTGGATTCGATGCGCTCTTCTAACTGGTCCAGGATGTAGGCGTAACGCTCTGTGAAATAGGCGCTACTGACCTCACTGATGGTATTGAGGTAAGCCATCACCCGTTCGACGGGTTGATCGTAGTTGGGTACGTTGGTGTTGGCACTCATGGGTATGTGGTGGGACGTCCATTCCGTCGAGCCGGTAGTCCCTTCGTTCACAGAGGCCAGGTAAGTTTCGAAGTCGTAACATGCTTGTTAAGGGAATATCCCGTTGTCACCTTCAAGGAGATAAATGCCCATGTCCGGCAACACTTTGAAAATAGTGGGTTGATTGTGGAATACACCTCCCGGGCACTGGCAGAGAACGGCGTTGGTGCACGTCTGACCGTGTCGTCGTAATTTATACAGCTTACTAAACGTCTTATGACATACTTCACACGTGTAGAATTGAGTGTATCAAGCCACTGGATTCGATGGGGAGGCAGGCCAAGAACTGATATGATCTGGTATTCATACTGCCTACCACACGCCTACCCCGCCCAGCGCCGGAAAGCGTCTCCAGAGCCGTCTACATCATCTCCATAAACAAAAGAAGAGCTCTTACAATGTGTATTTACTCGTCAAGACAGTGGGAGGGCCGGTACGTTGAATCCGTCGAAGTCATGGTAGGAGAGATAGAAGCCCGAATACGAGAGCGACCCAACAATGTGTAGTGGTTTATGATCCAGGCAGCGTTAATAGCCCAACCATCCCAAGGCGCACCAACGGCAGCAGCAGTGGTGGACGATGCTAACCTAGTGCCAGGGGTACCCACCGTGGGTGGTGTGACAGCACCAGTCACAACCACGGAAACAGCGTATGAACAGATCCCCTCAAGACTATCATATATGCTACATGCGGCCGTCTGAGAGATGCCACCTACCATGCGGCCAAGCGTGAATTTGTAGTTATTGTGTGGCGCATTTGGAGCGTTACAACTGCCATATTTGTAAGGAGCAACAACAACATAACAATAACAACAGCAACAACAATAATAATAATAATCTGAGAATAAGTTTTACAGCGGTGAAAAGTTGTGTTGACGAGGATTGAATGAGGTTGTGTACCAGGGAAGCGTGCCGTGGACGTTTGTGTCCAGTCGGCACAGCTTGTTGCACTGGTCCGATACTTCTTACATATAAACAACGCTCAGATTTTGATTTTTACTGGCACATGCAGCCAACTCAGGCCTGTACCAGCACTCTTCATGTACATTAACGAGGTTGTGTACATCCAGGGTAGTGGGCCGTGCACTTCCTACATATAAACAACGCACATCCGACAACTCTCCATACTCTCGACGTTGATGCCGCTGTAATTTTTCCCCGGCTTACTGATACATGTTTGTATGTATTAAGCGTTAGATTTTAGTATTGTGCCTGTTACATTATGGGAGAATCGAGCGTGGTCGTTTGTGTAATGTAGTTACGAAGGCGGTCGGTACTCCTATATTGTGCTTTCCCATATCAACAACGCTCAGTCTTTCATTCAATTTACTCTGCATTTTATTCTTTTCTGACAAATATGTGTATGTATTAAGCATTAGATGTTTCTCTGTGTTTAGTGTTTGTTTAAAAAAATGAATAAAGTATAAAAAAAAACATAAAAAATTTCCTGACTAGTCGGCGGTCAAATTATTTTTTTTAAGTCACTGTCATAGAGAAAAAGTATGGTCAGTTGGAGCCGAGGTGTGGGGGTGTGGAATGGGCTGACACCCCGGCGAGCAGTGCGAGCCACGAACTCAGCGTCCGTAGGCTCGCCGATGGAGCGGCCACTTTGGAGGATCTGTCTATAGCCGAGGAAAATGGGGTCTTCCAGCCCTGTACAAAGGGAAGCAAATCTTAAAACTGATAAACAGCAGTGCCCTCTACCTATTTAAATAACAATACCACTGATTTCAATACTAACACCAGTAATGATGGATAATAAAAGCTGACATTGTTATTCAAATAAATAGAGGGTACTGCTGTTTTATCGGAATACAAGATTTGCTTCCCTTTGTGGAAGGCTGGCGAAGCCCATTATGGCGAGGCAAGAAGCATGGGGCGGAGAATGCCAGGCCCTCGGGGGTGCGTGAAGGGTGATGCCTAGGGCTGTCTTGAAAACATGGCAGCAGTGACCGTGCAACAGTTTCTCTGCACTTTATTCTTTACCGACAAAGTTTTGTATGTATTAAGCATTAGATGTTTCTCTGTGTTTAGCATTTGTTTGAAAAAATAAAAACAATTCCCGACTAGTCGGCGGTCAAATCAAGTTTTTTTATAAAGTTACTGTCATAGAGAAAAGGTATTGTCAGTTGGAGATGGTGTGGGATGGGCTGACACCCCCGCGAGTGTGAACCACGAACTCAGCTTGCGTAGGCTCACCGATGAAGTTATTGATATTTTTCTAATGGGCCAGGCGACCACTTTACGGGATCTATGTATAGCTGGAGATTATGTTGGTGTGGTGCTCCGTAGGGGCTCAACGACGAGATTTGTGATAGTGTCTCATGGGCCAGGCGGCCACTTTGCCGGATCTGTATATAAATTTAGCTGGGGACAATTATGTTTTTGTGGCGAGGCAAGAAGCATGGGGCGAGAATGATAGGCCCCCGGGGCGTGCGTGAAGGGCGATGCCTCGGGCTGTCTTGAAAACATGGCAGCAGTGACCGTGCAAAGGTGTCGATGGTGAATTTGTTTGGTGTGAGATCCCCCGTGGGGATGTCCGGGTACTGGCATCAAGCACCTCAGCCCCTTAGGGTAAAAGCGACTAACCCAGAAAACCTCTGACTTTGGTCCGACTAGTTAGTTTGTTTTGTTTGATAAACTTAGCGATATTCCCTGTGGGGGTCCCTGGGTCAGACATAACTACCTAAGACGATGCGCTCGCCAACCCTACAACCGGTAAAACTGTCTCCTGGCAGGCTTCATATGTGTAAATCCGCTCTTTCTTTTTCCCGTGCATCTGCTGGTGCCGGACCAAGTGCGTCCTCGGACAAACGCCCGGGCACATGAACGTGTGGTACGTGAATCTCTCTCCCCCTATGTGCTGCGTTCGCTCATGCCTGAGCTAGTTGTCTCGTCTGGAAAATGTCCTGGCACATGTTCGGCAAGCGAACTCACCCCTCTCCGAAGACTCTCCTCCTCCCCCTCCTCCTCCGTCAGACGCTCCGTGCCCTTGGCGTTGATGTCGCACTAAATTATCTCGGCGACTAAATTCGCGCTGACATTGTGCACATGTGTGGGTCATGATTTGTTTTGACGAGAAATGCCGTCCGCTAACACTTTTCAAGCCGTTTTGTACACGCTGCTAAAACCCAGAAGAAAAAAAAAACAATAAAACAATCAACTACTGTGATGGGAGCGCACCCTTCCTTCTGTCGTCAGCGAATGGGTAAATCGGAGAAAATAACAAGGGTTTAGCTGTAGCGGCACGATCCCCGTATCTCACAACCTTTTATTTATCCCGCTAACGCGAACGTAAACGAAATTAGCGCGCCATACGTTTGTTGATCTGCTCGTCGCAGCGCGGACATGAACGAACTCCAAGCGGGGAAAAAAACCCAACCCACCCGTTTTGGCGCGACACATCTCAACACGTAACTCTACAAGCCGACCAGACAGTATACTGTACTATACTATACCATACTATACTATAGCATACACAGCGTCGACTCAACGACACCTCCTCCGCCCCAAATGGACACGTTCGGCTCATTCTATACCACGTGTTTTTAATGGATATATTTGACATCATTTCACAAGTGCGTCAAATCTGCGTAGACAATGACGACATTGACGAGCATTTTGGGAAAGTCACCGACTGCATTGACAATACGCAGACATGTGGGCGCTTAAACCTGCCCAAGGTCAAATCAGTACATTAATAAGCCACTCACTACATTGACAAGTCAATCACTACATCAACAAGTCAATGACTATACGTTAACAATACTATATGCAAACTTATTGTGATATTTTAGGTTGAAGTTTACCTTGGTAAAGGTTCGAAACTAGGCTTGGGCTCTGTCACTATTTGTAACCTCTTATAGTTACATGGACCAGAAGCTAGCGTTTCACTGGGAAAGTAAATGAACCTTATGTGCGTACAACGCTATAGGTACTTGAAATTGATTACCTTCAGCTTGCTATATAATGAGTCTATACTTCTATAATACACATAACGAGAAAATGTATTTCACATCCTGATATATTTCCAACAGGCTTCAAGATACATCAAAATGCGATGTGGTAGGTTACCATGACAACGTGGCATGTCCGGAGTAACGATGACACGATCAACCTTCCACTGTAAAATTCATATAATTCTAGATTTACCATTTTACCGTTATACATGTACTTTCAGAACAAACAATTCAGATACATTGAGATTCTCGAAATAACTAAATGTAAAATAATTTCGACCAAAGATTATCTTTAGGTAAACACTAACTGTCTAAACAGGAATTTTCTGTATTGTTCTGTTACCTGCCTGGTTCTAGTCGGCACTCACCTTTGCAGACGACGGGAACGTGAATAATGCTGGCGTTGCCGTGGATACTTGCATCCATGGTTACTTGCATCCGTGGATACTTGCATCCGTGAAGGCATCTCCTTGTTAATCGTCGAGGACTATCACCATGCATCATGAGTTCCTGGATATAACTTGGATATACATTCAATGTTTCAATAAGTAAGGTGACATTCATAAAATATTCTTATTGATTTTTCATTATCTGTCAAGTAAGGAGGGAAGTCAAAACTCTGATGCATATGTCTTAAACTTTGCACTATATTTATATAGTCCTGTTTGAAATGTTCTGAGTGGCAAATGTGAAAAAGCACGTCTTACAAATTTACCGATACATCGATCTAAAGCAATACTTTGTCTATACCATGGAGGTAGAATTATGTAATCTACCTCCATGCTTATACAATTAACGTCAGTCTCGATAAGCCCAGTTTTACTTCATACTGAGTTTACTTGAAATGGCTTAATTACACCTATACTTAACCAAAAAGTATACATTTTTTTCAGAAAAGGATTGCCACAAAAGCCTCGATCACGCCAAGTCTCGTGGACAGGCTCGTCCTGTCACGTGAACATTAACCTAAAATCCATTCGCCGAAACTAAAAGCGACACAAATGAATCATTGAACATATAAATATGTGCTTTATTCGCAAAGCAATTATAGGTGTTAGCTCTGGGGTAACACCTGGTACAACATGCCTCATAAAGCCACATTTAAATCTGGGCAGATGTATTACGGAAGTGCATCAGTTACATTCCTGTGCATGCTTGAATGCTCTGGGTGCCGAAACGTATACACTCAAAAAATTAATATGCTAATTTATACAAAATATCCATTGTCTGAGTGATGCTAGAATGTATTCTGTTATTTGTTTTATATTAAACATAACATTTTGTTAATTTAACAGAATCTTTGTGTTGATTTAATAGAGCGTGTGTGTTATATTTAACAAAATAATCTGCTGTAATAACATTCGGTCGTTCAGACAATAGACTTTCTGTTACAGATTAGTTTTTTAGTGTAGTAGATTTAGATGTCATATAAAGCTAGTCTCCATAACCTTAGATTATCGGATAGAAAAGTTGGTCCATTTAATGAATACAGCTTACTGCTACAAAAGACAAAACAGGGTTTACACTGTAAGTGTTATGTGAATCAAAAGCGTGAAGACCACGTGATTTGTTGAAATGGTTGGGTCCAGCTGATCTTTACAAAAACAGAACAAACACAAGAACAACGCAGATGAAAATATCAAAGCTGAATGCGTGAGTGTTTTGTCTGTATCATCTAACCCTTTCCATACTTCCAAGAAAAAAAAAGATATTGATTGCAGTGATGTGCAGCTGTGTAAGGCAGGGTATACAACTCTCTCCTCAGTACAGATATACAGACAACATGGATAGCAGGAATTCCGTGCACACCACTGTCTCTCTGCTACTGCTGATTTGCTTCTCGGTGTCGGGGTGTCGCGGCGCTACCCGTCCACACGTCATCTTTATTGTGGCAGATGATTTAGGTAAGACCTAATATTTATCTAAATATTTCACAAAGTTATCAAAAAACTATCTTACACTTAAGTCAGACCTAGTTAAAATTTCTACTTAAGAATCTTTATTTAACCCTAAGTCTTGTCTTACAATTTTAATTACATAATTGAATATTAACGTTTAGATAAAAATCTTAGTTCAGTAGTAATAAGACACACTCAGACTAGTTTGACTTAAATCCAAATAGGCCTACTGTGTGATATCTGAGCCAATTGCACGAAGCCAGTTCTGACCTATGTCAAACTTTGATACTTCATTTAAACGCTTCTTTAAACCAACTTTTAAAGTATCGACATTAATTGTCGAAAACCTAGTAATAATTTCGTAAATGAAATCAATAAACTGGAACCATGTTTCTGGGCAAATGAAACAAAGTGTGTTCAGCAATAACGCACCAATGTGACTGCATGTTTTCTACGCCTGTTTTATCGTGTGAACATGAGAAAATAAACATACATTTGTGAGTACCTTTGTAACTACACAGTGTGCATCATAGCAAGCCGTTTTGGTATTCTAATTATTTATTTACTCAAATGGTGTTTTACGGTATTCTCAAAAATATTTCACTTGAACAACAGTCTAATATTACCCTGTCACATAGATGGGAATATCAACAGTCTAATGTTACCCTGTCACATAGATGGGAATATCAACAGTCTAAAATTACCCTGTCACATAGATGGAATATCAACAGTCTGATATTACCCTGTCACATAGATGGGAATATCAACAGTCTAATGTTACCCTGTTACATAAATGGGATTATCAACAGTCTAAAATTACTCTGTCACATAGATGGGAATATCAACAGTCTAATGTTACCCTGTCACATAGATGGGAATATCAACAGTCTAAAATTACCCTGTCACATAGATGGGATTATCAACAGTCTAAAATTACTCTGTCACATAGATGGGAATATCAACAGTCTAATGTTACCCTGTCACATAGATGGGAATATCAACAGTCTAAAATTACCCTGTCACATAGATGGGAATATCAACAGTCTAATGTTACCCTGTCACATAGATGGGAATATCAACAGTCTAAAATTACCCAGTCACATAGATGGGAATATCAACAGTCTAAAATTACCCTGTCACATAGATGGGAATACCAACAGACTAATGCTCGATGAGGATCACACACTTGTGTTCCACCAATATGGAGTGCATATATATGTACGCAGCATTGTAGCGTGATTGTGAATCGGGAGTTTACACTGGGGACTTTTGATTCCCCCACCCATAGCGAATTCGTGTAAGTGAACTATTTGTGAGTATGGTGTTAAGCAAAAATCCAATATATAAAGTAAGTATAACTTTACATTATATTTATTTTTTATGGATTTATTTATTGACTTGGTTGGTGTTTTACGTCGTACTAAAGAATATTTCACGCATACGACGGCGGAAGCATTAGATTTGGATGAAACCGGCCCATTCGCAGGCGTCTGGCAGGCCTTCCCACGTCCCATCGGTAGGAAGATCGCATGAGCTAGAGTTGAGCTCACAGAGCCGCTCCTGATTAATTCGGCTGCACTAGTGTCCTAACCACTCAGCATAGAGGCCCCATGTGGCATTGTTACACTGGCAAAACTGAAAGAATTACTTGGAGATATCACAGAACTTTAAGGAAACATAAATATTCGACGACTACAGATTGGTTAACAATGTTTTTCTCCTTCGTAGTGTTATTCAGGTATTCAATTGACGAGTTATATGTTGAAGGAATTGTATTATTCCATAGAAATCCTATGGATTCTGGTAAGCCCTTTCAGTATCTATATCGTAACTATGCATGTGTACAAGTCGTTTGTATCTTTGAAATAAATGGATACAGATAAACGTTAAATGTGTGTACATACAATTATTTTATACACATGTGAAATCTTTTGTATATACATGCAGTATGTATGAGGAAATCTTTTGTATATATGTGTGGAAATCTTCGGTACATGTGCAAATAAAACTACGTTTAGTTTGTTTGTACATGTAGTTTACATATTACATATTTGTAGTATGTTTATAGTTAATTTGAACGTATGCATAATTAAAGTTAAATAGGGGCCTCATTTCAGTACATGTGACAGTTAATCCTGTGATATCTCCAAGTAATCCGGTCGTTGTGAATTCAAGACCAGCTCATTCTCGCTTCCTCTCCGGTCGTACGTGGAAAGGTCTGGCAGCAACCTGCGGATGGTGGTGGTTTTCCACTGGGCTCTGCCAGGTTTCCTTCCACCATAATCCAGACCGCCGTGGAGTTGGTGAAATGTTCTTGAGTACGGCGTAAAACACCAATTGTATAAATAAATAATTGGAGAATAAATATCAAAACAGCTTGGTATAATGCACCTTGTATACTTACAAAGGTATTCACAACGTATGTTTATTTTCTCACGATAAAACAGACGTAGAGAACATGCAGTCACATTGGTACGTTATTGCTGAACACACTTTGTGCCAGTTGCCAGACTGTTCCTGTTTATTTATTTCATTTACAATATTATTAGGTTTTCAACAATCCACGTCAATACGTTAAATGTTCGTTTAAAGAAGTGCTTAAATGAATAAATAAATTAATACATTCATATACTAAAACCCGCTTGCCCTTGCAGGCAAGCTGTTTCGGTATTCATTATCGAATGTTTCACATGTATACAGATAACCAGTGCTATATAGCTGCTACTCCTAGATACCTAGGCCGTAGTAATGTATTAATTGTAGTCGTTTTGAGGGATCATACTCTGATTTGTGGGTATAGGATTTATAACAGGGCTGCTAAGCGCTTTACGCATTAGTAAGCACTTTCTCCACTCATCTACAAGTGCTTTGCTAACACATGTATATAGAATTAGAAATAAATATCAAAACGGCTTGCCATAGTGCACTTGACAAATTCCAAGCCAGACAAGAATTGAATTCTACTGGATGTCTCACATCACTATAGATTTCTCAAACTGATTTTGTAATTTAACGATATAGAAAAAGGTAGGCTGTAAGGCAAAGCTATCAGGTGTCAGTGAGTATACTACAGTGCTGTGCACATATCAATACACACTGTTTAAAACTGAATTGTAGTGCATTGAAGAGAAAACAGATTGCTTGGCCGAAATGAACTCAGAATGACATTTTCTGCTTCATATATAAAATACCGATATCGCTGGAAGAGTGAGTGCAATATAATGGGAGCTTCCGTAGGCCAGTCGGTTAACATGCAGAGCAGCATAATGATTCAGGAGTGATAAGCCGTGTGAGTTTAAGTCCAGCCATCCTAGCTTCATCTCCGGTTGTGCGTGGGAAACTCTTGCAGCAACCTGTGGATAGTTATGGATTTCCCCGGGCTCAATCCGTTTTTTGTTTAAAAAGCAGATTATCTCATTACATACGAGGACACTAGTTATTTTACATCATGCAAAGCTCCACTCAGCAAATTGAGATTTCTGAACACAAGATGTATTGGCCTAGAGGCTCCACGTCCCATTTCCCACATCATTATGCTTGCCGCCGTCTTATAAGTGTAATATTCTTGAGTACGAAGTGAAAACACCAATCAAATCAAATCAACCTCACATCATCTTCTCCATCATACCATTTTTAATTTGCTACGTGTAATGTGAGTTCAAGTCCAGGTCATGCTGGCTTCCTGTCTGGTTGCACGTGGAAAGGTCTGGAATCAACCTGCGGATGGTCGTGGTTTCCCCTGGCTTTGCCCGGTATCCTCCCACCGTAATGCTGGCGGCCGTCGTATAAGTGAAATATTCTTTAGTACGGGGTTAAACCACCAATCAGATAAATAAATAAATAAATTTAATAAACAGCTTTGTTTATTTGTGCAATAATATAACTAAACTACATGCGATATTAACTCCAACACTTTCACTGTTACAACATAAACAAAAGTACTTGGTTCAAAGAAAAAAAATTTCTCTTTTCTAAGGCTGGAATGACGTGAGTTGGCACAACCCTGATATCATCTCGCCACATCTCGACGGTCTCGCGCGAGATGGTGTGATACTAGGTTCTTCTTATGTGCAACCAAACTGTTCACCGTAAGTACAGTCACGTTTCAGTTCGTTTATGTTTTTACTCTTAGATATAGTTAGCTATATTTGATTTACCAACGACCTGCAATAGGGCAGTATGTGGCTGGGATAAATAATAGTTCACATAACACTGTTTTCTGATGTTTAGTAATGTTTACCTAGTTAAATGTCAATGAAATGATTATAAACTTTGCAGTTCAACAGACATAAACTCATGTCCTGAGATGAATTATGTTTTCAATGTGGGTTTCCTATTATACGTTATAATTAATGTCCTAATTCGGTGACTGTGAGTTCAAGTCCACCTCATACTGGCTTCCTCTCCAGTCGCACCTGCAACCTGTGGATGGTTGTGAGTTTCGAGACCGGTTTCACACTATTATGCTCGCAGCCGTTGTACAAGTGAAATGTTAGAAGTCGTATAAGACGGGCTCCACTTTATTACATATATCGCAGGGTAGAACAAGACCTATCAAATTGCTGCAGGGAGACCACGCAGCCGGCTCTGCTTTAGACAGTTTTATTTTTGTGAAACGGCCCTAGTCAGTTTTATCCTAGCCTGCTTACGGTGCTCGGCTAAACGACCCTTAGCCAGCTAACAGACGTTTATGGAGGGCTGCAAAAGTTTTGTGAAACTGGTCCCTGTACCTTTTCTGCATGAATACAAGTAAGCTATGTACCAAAATTATTAAAGAGTAATCTACTCGTGCTCGAGCGTCCTCATTCACTAGACAGTATCGTGATGTGCTAACTTTAAAGGATACATGACAAGCTTGGTTTTAATTTTATTTTATATGCAGTTAAGACGTGTCCAAGAGTGCAAAAGTAACAAAAAGCTTCTCAGATTTCTTCTTGGGGAGTAAAAGCTCATAGCGGTCAAACACGGACTTTGTAGAGCGAGGAGAGAGTCCAAAGGAAGGATGCTAAGCTGACCCGCGTTCGCAGATGACGTGTTTCGAAAATTTAGGACAAGTGACTGAAATATGCATGAGATGTTAGGCTGTTATTAAGAGATATAAAATACGCCTAAAATGAATTCCCTCTTTCAATATATTCTTTTGGCATAACTTTTTCCCAATTAATATTAAAACCATAATATTTGTTAAGAGTACCTTTTAAACATCCAGCAAAAAAAGGTCGTTAAATATAAATGCCTTTGTAGCAACCTTCGCGAAGGTAATCTGGCTTTTTCGCCTTTTCTAAATATTACTGCATCCAAAGACACGGACCATTCAAGTGTCAACATGTCTGGTCATGTCTTTCACTAAGTTATTTAAAAAACAGGTGGAAAGCAGATTTTACAAGCGTGGGTGGGAAATAAATGTTCCATAAGACTGCAAGTTCTATAGTTTAAAACTGTGCTGATCATGCACAATTTACAAGCTCTCGGAGACGCCAACTTTACAGTTTCGTCCCTTTATATGTATTTGTACAAATATATACACCCGGTTAATGTGTGTGGCCTATGCATTTATGCTAACTTTTGTCATCTGCGCATTCTTGCTAATATAATAAACTCTGTCAAAAAAGAAACGTAACCCCTGTCCTCGGATATCAAAAATTCGTTCGAATAAAGTTATTGCTTCCAAACTAAATTTTAGCCAAATGTAATGAAATTATACACGTTTTTAATGAAGATTACCATCCAAACAACTGCCTTTTCTCTCCTAAGTGTATTTTATTGCTTATGACGTCACAACGCATGGACTGACCCTGTTGACGTCGCACACAGGACCATTCACATGCAAATCATGTCAATGGCAGTTATAGTGTGGGGGTGTATAAAAGCCCATGTGCTTTCGTATTTTATTCATATATGCGTCGACGAAAGGCAGTCGGTAAAATGCCGCGACTGAGTGCTGCCGACCGAAATATCGCCATTGGTCGTCTTCAAGCCGGAGAAAGTTTTGGTACTATTGCACGACACCTAAATGTTCACAAAACAACGATATCCCGACTTTGGAGCCGTTACAACAACTTTAATTCGACCAACGATCAACGGTCCTTCACCTGCGTAATCGGCATGCCCTACCACACAGACTGCCACACAAATATCAGGTTTGAGGAGAGTGTCGGCTCAAACGATTAGGAACCGTCTGAAAGAAGCGGGTTTACGTGCCTGTAGACCAGTTGTTGGACCTGTACTACGCCCCTTACATCGACGCCTACGACTCAGGTGGTGCAACAACGTAAGGATATGGACTTTACAAAACTGGAGGCGCATCTGGTTTTCTGATGAATCCCGTTTTCTTTTGACACGTCACGACGGAAGACAGCGTGTGTATAGGAGACGTCATGAACGCTTTGCGCCCATCTGCGTCCGGCAGGTGGACAGATTTGGCGGAGGCAGTGTTATGGTTTGGGGAACCATCTCGTACAACCAGAAATCAGACTTGGTGATCGTTCCAGGGAACCTGACAGCCCAACGTTACATCAACCACGTGTCACAGCCTCACCTTCTCCCGATTATTGACCGACAGACACAGCTTTTTCAACAGGACAACGCCAGGCGTCATACTGCACGTGCAACAATGAACTTTCTGCAGGATTCCAACGTCAATGTCTTGCCGTGGCCCTCTAAATCACCAGACCTCAACCCTATTGAACACCTGTGGGATACTCTGGATCGACACGTGCGTCAACGTCAGCCACCGCCACAGATGCTTCAACAGCTCGCCGTTGCGTTACAGGAGGAGTGGAGGGCCATTCCCCAGGAGAGAATCCGGCGTATTATCCGCTCTTGTCCAAGGAGATGCCGTGCAGTGATTGCCACTCGTGGTGGTCATACGAGATACTGAGGAAGACGCCCCCTGGTGAGCAACTGGTGTCTGTGAGATGACTTTTGAAAAGACAGTTTTAAACATGACCATCTTGATTATTATTCTGCCAAATTTCTGACTTCTGTCTTCAATAAGAAAAAAGTTGTGCCGTCCTAAAACTAAATATTAAAATCTCTAAAATACGGGGGTTGCGTTTCTTTTTTGACAGAGTTTACATCTTTGTACGAAATTATCTCGTCTACGACAGTTGCAATATAAGCATATTATTCCCTACTATACTCCCAAATCACAGTGACGTGTGATTTATCATATGCAATTTTTCTGGCTATTGACAGTAGAGTAGTTCCATTTGTATCATTTATGACAGGAACAAAAAATGAAATAAAATATGTCAGTAATTACAAAACCGTTCCGTGTTGACAGCTCACGGAGTTGCTTCATGTCTGGCAAGTATCCTTACCACACGGGATTACAGGTATGCCTGCTATTGAAAATAATGGAAAACATCTAAAACTGCTACAAAATTGTTTCAAACACAGAAATTCGAAATCAAAGTACGGAAACAGATATATAGAAAAAGTAGTTTTTTTCACTAATAATGTTACCTGTAAACCTTTCAAACACTGTTGATTTTGTGACGAATAATTTAGTGACAAAAATATTTAAATATAATGTTTTGTGCCATATGTTTTGTGTGACTTCTTGATTTCTTCTGTATTCTGTTTTGAGTCGGGCGTTATCTATCCTCTGGAGCCCCGAGGCATGCCGTTGTCCCTGACAACCTTACCTGAAAAGCTGAAGGAAGCCGGGTACATAAACCACATGGTGGGCAAGTATGTATAAACCACTATACACAAACCTTCGCCACATCGACAGATGTAATAGTGTTCAATGTCTATACGTTTACAGGCAATGTGTGTACAGACATTTCACCGATCGATAGGCTATTGTGGTAAAAGTGAAAAGATAGGAGAAATAGTTGGGTCCAGTGTGAAGCCGATACAGTTCGTGGAAACCATATTACAGGGACAAAACCTTTACTATTGAAAAAGCATATACTGGATATTAGGTCTGAACAGGTGCGACATATTCACATCATTTGAAATGAAAATAATTCTCTTTTTCTTGGAGAAAAACACATATTATTTGCAGGCCAGCATGTTTAAGCCATGGAAGTGGTATACCTGTAATATTTCACGGAATGGTAAGCAAGCTGTTAACCTTTGCTATGATATTCAAAAACGATAATTCAGAAAAGTATCTGTAAGATTTAAAAAGAAATCAACAAGGCGAATAATATACTTCATTTACAGGAATTATAGATTTTTGCAGTGTATTCAAAGTGACATTCTCATTCATTAATCACAGGTAGTTTATTCAGCATGATGTTGGTTTACTGTGATACAAACAGGAAAGGTAAATAGTTTTAACATGTTATTTGCTGATTTTGATCTTGTGTCATGATTTCTAGACAAGCTGGGAACCTTAATATAAACGGTAATTATTCATTATTCTAATTTTTCCTCGGAAACCTCAAAACTTCTACTCCGACATCGATCTATCTTGTAAGATCTGAATTCTTTTCTTGAACTTCAAGTTGTCTCCCGATTTCCAACATCTGGGCCGTTTGCACAGAAGGCAATTCTTGTCCCACAAGAAACATACTACAGAGGACAACTCGCATTTTTCGATAAACATTCGGGACCCTACAGACGACCACTTGCGTCCTGAGAAAAACAATCGCTACTCCATGCACACAAGACAACTTGTATAATGAGAAAACCAATCGAAGTGCAAGTTCGTAAGTTCCATCCTGAGAAAAATACTCAGGGCCCCACGGAAGATCAACTCAAATCCTGAGAAAAAAAAAACGGGGCCCCACAGCAGACAAATGGCATCATGCGAAAACAGTAGGGGTCCAGTGCATACAAGACAACTTACATCCTGAAGAAAACAAACGGGGCCAAACAGAGGAAAAACCGCATCCTGTAAAAAAAAAAAAAAAAAAAAAAAAGAAAAAACCTGGGCCTCACCAAAGACAACTCAAAAGAACCGGGGCCTCTCAAACGGCAATTCGCATAGTTAGGAAAACAATAGACAAAATACAGCAAAATACAACTTAAGAAATGCAAGAAGGCACCATACAATGAAATTCTATTTATTGTTTGAACAGTGCTGTACAACAACCATGTCATGAAGTGGTGTTGTCTTGGGTAACCCTGGTAGTTCAAATTAACATATTATCAAAGGTTCAAAAGCATGGCGCTAGGTTCATATTACTATATCCATTTAAAACGTCATCTAGGACAATGTTTGGGCAGCTCAAGTGGATCCCAATTTGCTTGATTCTCTGTGCTACATATATAGTCATGCCAGGTCAATAGATAGGTGTAACTTGAGGACACCTCGTCCAAAAACAGAAAGGTTTAGGGAAAACTTTGCTTCCAGGCGCCCTTAATATGGGACAATTTCCCTAAAACTACCAGAAAGCAATATCGTGACTTAAATTAATGCGAAAGTTTTAAAACTCCTCTAGATGCAGGATCTCACCGTATAGTACCTTTCTTTTGTTGTTATATCTTGTGATATATTATATCCATGACATTTTGTATCTGAAGTGCTCACACTTGTATGTACGGTATTTGCTACTAGAGCGATTTATTTACTTATTTGATTCGTGTTTACGCCGTACTCTAGAATTTTTCACATATAAGACGGCGACAAGTGTTATGGTGGGAGGAAGCCAGACAGAGTTGCGGATAAACCCACGACCATCCGCAAGCTGTTGCCATACCTTCCCACGAACGATCGGAAAGCAAGCCAGGAAGCTGGACTTGAACTCACAGCGATCACATCGTTGAGAGGCTCCCGAGTCTGCTACAGGTGTGTATATTATATTTTCCAAAGTAAATTTGAGTTGGATTTTATGTTTGCTATGTGCTATTTGCTATGTATATGATATGTGTTTATCTATACAGATTAATTAGGATAAAGGACGTGTTGGTTAAACTTTGCACAATTTGTACATTACACTGTAGGTGGCACCTGGGGTTTTGCAATCAACAGTATCTTCCGACTTCAAGAGGATTTGATACTTTCGTCGGGTTCTACCTTGGTTTGGAGGATCATTACACTCACAGAAGTACGTTATTTACTAGTCATCAATATCCTGAAATGATTAATTGTAAATCCTCTTTCGGAGTTTTCACCACACGCAGGGCTTAAAATAATCCTTACTCTCTTTCGCTTTACATCACAGCCACCACTAGATAAATTTTGCCTAGAACGCTGAGGTCACTGGGGTCCCGGTGATGAGGTATGAAGTGATGTTAGGAAAAGCAATGTCTTTTTTTCAACACCTTTAAACACATGCATTGACCTTAAGTCTGCAGAATATGGTTCTAAGCAACACCTAAAATTTTATTTATGAAAGATAATTTAATAGTTCCGCGCAAAGACACAGGTGATAAGGCTAAGCCTGAACAAACCAGGGTTCGTCGCACAGGCCCCAAAGGTCAATCCTGAACAGTGGTGGCAGTGATGTAAAGTGAGCGTAGAGGGCGGCACATGCGCAGTAATGAGTATGGTCTGTGGCTCTATGGAATCACTTAACCATTCCAAACATCGACCAGTGTCTGGAAAATGACATGATAACATTGTCCCAGCACATGTTTATTACATACCCTTTTGGTCAGGGCAAAACAATGAGTTATCCACCCTTTGTGAGGTCATATTCTAATCCAGCCCCAAACAAAGGGGCACACAACGACTTTATAACGAGAACATGCACGGGTTGGTCGGAGAAGTCTTCAGTTGGCCTATACTAATTCCATCACTAGTAACAATGTACTGCCTATAAACTAGTAGGCTCCGTGGCTCAGTTGGTTAGCGCGCTAGCGCAGCGTAATGACCCAGGAGTCTCTCACCAATGCGGTCGCTGTGAGTTCAAGTCCAGCTCATGCTGACTTCCTCTCCGGTCGTACGTGGGAAGGTCCGTCAGCAACTTGCAAATGGTCGTGGGTTTTCCCCGGGCTCTACCCGGTTTCAACCCACCATAATGATGGCCGTCGTCGTATAAGTGAAGTATTCTTGAGTAGGCTACGGCGTAAAACACCAATCAAGTAAATAAATACATAAATATAAACTAGTACACAATCAGTCAGCTAGTTAGGAATTTCCCAATAAATGCGCCATCGGCTAACCGTGTTGTAAAACTTCGTGTTCACTGTAGGAGGTGGCTATGATATGCGCTTTAACGACACACTCTACTCCGAAGCCGAGGGCATCTACTCCACGGTATGTATTAAAACGATATATGCAATTAAAATTGCGCAATGTTATCTCTTTGTTAAAATACATTCAGACAAATTAAAATTAGCTACGCAGGTGAGTCAAGCAACTAATCAAGAGGAATAGTAAAGTTATAAAGCTTTTATATAACTGCGACAGTTGATATTAAGCATGCCAGTTGGATATTAAAATTAATACGACTCTACTGCCCTTACAGAACATACATACATGTAAATGGAATTAGATACAATAAGGCTAGATGTTCAAAATTTATACTGCTCTCTAACTACCGGTGCTCCTGCTTTGATTACATATTGTTCAATTCCAAACAAGTAACAAAGACTATGTTTATGAACTGAATGTGTTATGACCTGTGATGTACAATACAGGCGTGCAATGGAAACTACAGTGTAAGCCTATATGAAGCGGCAGTTGCCCCATCCGTGGCTAAAGTCTGTCGTTTAGTTTCATGCGATGGCTGCTAAGGCCAGGCTATTGTGATATAGCTAACTTCTGAAGACAGAATAATTCGGACTATTTTCTCAACAGTTTTTTAATGACTTCCACTTCATTTTTATGACCAGGGGCTTTATATTTATCTTGTTGAACAAACCCGTCACGTTTGATATATGAACAGTTGCAATCAAAGCGCAACTGAGATAATATTTTATTATCGAAACTTGTATACTAGAGCATGGTACACGATGTGAATACTGATTACACATATATGCGCCCTTCCAAAGTTATTAAAAAACTGGGGACTGCTTCTCTTTGCATGATCCCGTCCCAATTCGTACTTTATATACTTTCTAAGTACTTTGGTGGGTTGTGTGAAATGTCGTTTTGACCTAAAACATTCATATTGATTGACGGCTGGTAACCGAATGTCTGCTTCGTCGCACAGAATTCAGGACACGAGAAAAGCGATATTTTGTCATCGATGTCAGCCATCTTGATTTGTGGTCTTTTACATGAATTATTAAGGCAGTTGGGCGAGCTCCTATGCTAACATTAACAAACAGTCCCTTATAGAGAATAGTAGTTAGGTGTGTATCCATTTGTCAACTATTGCGTTGTTGTTGCTGCTTTGATTTTACTGTCCATGTTAAAGATTTTATATTGTGCCGTATATATGGTGCTTTTTACCGTCAAGACAAAATAATTTCACTAAACCATTTGACCATCTATAAGTAGCCTTGGGAACCACTGATTTCCCCTTCACCATCATTAACCCACTTGCGACGTTCTCAGTTCAAGAAAGAAGGACGTTTGCACCAGTCCGTTTTAATGAAGTACCTTAATTATTTTCCCTGACCAGTGTGTTGATTTGAATAATTGAATGAGACACAAAATTACCGGAAAGTACATTTAAAGAGAAAACTAGGAAGAGCTTTGTCATTCTGCTGACATTCAACCCACTATGAAGTCGTACCAATCCCAGCGTCATTATCTTTTATTATGTGATTCATTGTCTTTGACTATCAGCACACCTTAAGGAAAACGTTTATCGCAAAAACATTCTTTGCCTTACCCAAAGTTGATAATCCACGAGGACACAATACCTTATTCGACTAATTCTATCAAATAATTGCTTATCCGTCCTAAATGATCATGCTCATCCCTTATTCATTTTGCTTCATCCCTGGGCATATAATTGGTCATCTCCAATATGCCAGTTTTATTTATTCTGATTACTTATTCTGTCCGAGGATTGCTCATTTCTCATCCCATGACTGTTAGACCGTCGCTATATGGTTGTTAAACTCATTTCATGATGATTCGTCCTTGGGTATATAATTGATCATCTCTTGGATACCAGTATTGATCCCCAATTTTTTGTTTGACTACTTATTCTGTCAAAGGATTGCTCATTCCTCATCCAGAAATCGTTGTATGGTTGTTAAACTCATTCCATGATGCTTCATCTTTGGTCATATGGTTATTTATCTCTCAATACTGGTCTCAACTTATTGTTCGATTACGTATCCGTCATTCTACCTATTGCTTATTCTGCCAAATGATTATGCATCCCTCATCCCATGATTCCTCCTCCCAATCCGTTCTATCTTGCGCATATGATTGTGCATTCATCACCCCAATATTCACCGTCACTCATTCTATGATAACTTATTTATCATTCTACGAAATGATTGCTTATCCGTCATTCCATGATCTTTGTCCCTTGTTGTATTGGTTGTCAAGCTGGTTTTACAAAAAAAATGTTACATGGAACATGATTGTTCAACTTCATTTTCAATAATATTGATTATTATTGAAACATAACGTATTCACGTATTCCATGCTAACTTTATTTTTATCCCATCAAATGATTGCTCATACGCAGTACAGGATTGTTCATCACTCATTCCATGGTTAGGAATCCTGGGCTATGTCATTCTTCATCTCATGGTCTATTATAATTCCTCCTTGCAGGAGCTGTTTGGACAAAGAGCCGTTGATATCATCAATAGCCATCCGTCAGACCAACCTTTATTTCTGTACCTGTCCTTCCAAGCTGTCCATGGTCCTCTTCAGGTACATGCGTTTTAATAGCAAACACCTGTTGCATGAATCATTATGGGCGCATGTATTTAAAATATGTGTTGAAATATTTATCTTCTTTACTCTCTGCCAGATCTTTGGACAAGGCTTTACCGATTTACAGATCTAGTTTGAGTTTCGTAATGTTTGGTACACATTTGACAAAATTATGGCCGTAATCCTGCTTTGGACTTTCTATCCAGTTTTGGACAGTTATTAGAGTTTCTTTATAAAACGGTTTATTATACTGAATTGCAACTGTATGAGTGGCTTAACCACAACAAATTACCGATCACCTTAGACTTCTTCGCTGTTTAACACATTTTCAGCGAAATGGTGATCTTCCTGTTATGACAGCTTTCTGGACTATTTTCTTCTAAATGATTGGTTATTCTGAAAGAAAACTTGGTACCTAGCTTCACTGAGAGTACAGACGAAGTTCGAATTTCATACCTTTTCGTCTATTTTCAGCAAAAATTATGGGCACTTTTGTTCTTCTGAAATTTCAAAACAAATCAACACATGATAAAAGAAAGACTTCTCAATTTCTGCAAGTTAACTTGAATGCACCACCTACGTGGTCCATATTTTGCCACAATTTTCATTCAATCATTGGAAGGCGAAGATTGCCAAAATATTCATTTCGTTTTGGCACAAGGTTCTTTTGGTTTCAGGTTCCACAGCGTTATGAAGACATGAATTCTCACATTAAAAATAGGAGAAGACGAAGATATAGCGGTAAGATAAAAGCAAGTTTTTCGTCCAACCATCTCTGCGTGTGAAGCTTTATTTTATTTTGCTTAAAAGAAAATACAACACGGAATCAATGTATACATATGCATTGATAAAGTTTGTAACATAAAGTTTAAAAGACTTTTTGTCTTTTTATTTTTTTTTATGTTGCATATCGGGGATATCGCAATTCAGAGTAAGCAAAATCGCTCATTTTGAAAAAATCAAAGTGCGTCCATGTTATCAATTTTCCCTAATCAGACGCGAGTTATTTCTATAAGCCGATAACGCACCTGTTTCCGCTGACGTCACACCGAAACTGTTTTGCCTTTCAACCATGTGAGCCTGCATGGGATACTAGTGACGCGACATCATGTTTCTGGAAAGTACGACGTAAAACGGCAAGCATATATATATTCGTGTTTCACGTTTTCTCTGAAACGTTGAAGGGCCTCCGTGGCTCAGTTGGTTAACGCGCTAGCGCACGAGCTTCTGGCCAATGCGGTCGCTGTGAGTTCAGCTCATGCTGACTTCCTCTCCGGCCGTACGTGGGAAGGTCAACCAGCTACCTGCGAATGGTCACGGTTTTCCCCCGGGCTCTACCCTGTTTCCTCCCACCAAAATGCTGACCGACGTCGTATAACACCAATTAAATAAATAAATAAATCTAACATAGCGTCTCCCATGGCCTAGTAAAAATTCCAGATGACAAGTTGAATTATAGGGTTATCAAGCACGTTAGCAGAAAATGGCTGTGGCCGTTTTGGTGTGATTCCACCTTTCATTGCAAATAACTGTGGTCATACCATCTGTCGACTTTTTGTGAAGAAATCCAGTGTTTCTTGCTAGAATCTATGAAATAAACCTTGATTTTCTAATTACCTCTAGAATAGATGTATACGCAATGGCCCTTTTACATTTTTCATGCGTGAAATTACTCCAGCTTTCAAGCGTTTTACCAAATGACCCCCAGCATTTTTAGATACCCGAGACAACAAAATTTCGTCTCCTTGGAATTCTTCTGTGTGACAGTTTCGTTTATGTATGAGTTTAAAAACGTTAATTTCTTACGTACCATTGACGTATTTCAGTCATGAGATATTAATAGCCTGCCAATGAGCTGGTTCCTGTCTCGTACATTTCCAGCAATGGTAACTGCCATGGACGAGGCTGTGGGAAATGTGAGGCAAGCTCTCGAGGCGACTGGGCTGATGGAAAACTCTGTCATCATATTTAACACTGATGTAAGTCCGATAAATCACTTTTAGTCTTCCTGAAAGTACAAAGTAGCTTTATTCTAAGAGCTTTTTATCTGACATTTAGAATAATTTTCTTTTAAAATGTTACCTCCTACTCATAGGCCTAGTATAATCAAGGAACAAAGTTTGCCTCAAAGCTGATTATATAGAAGGAACGGGAAAGTTGAGGGTTTGGTCTGTCTTCAAAGACAAGGATGCACATATTGCAATGTTCCGACTTTATTGACAAGTCGTATTTTTATATATACTAGCAAGTGCCCGGATGACGTCATTCGTGTGGTCGCAGGATACAATAACATGCCCTACGTCAGTCGAGTAAGTCATTTGTCAGATAGTACTCTTAGCCCAGTCAGCAATAAGATAGCGATATTGCATTGGCAACGAGCATGAAGTATGGCGACCGGGAAAGAGAGGAGAGCTCTGTTATTACATTTCGCTGGTCCCGATGTGCAGAGGGGAAACAGAAGAGAGCACTGTTATTACATTTAGCTGGTCCCGAAGTGCAGACGCGAAACAGAAGAGAGCTCTGTTATTACATTTAGCTGATCCCGAAGTCAGACGAGAAACAGAAGAGAGCTCTGTTATTACATTTAGCTGGTTCCAATGTGCAGACGGGAAACAGAAGAGAGCTCTGTTATTACATTTAGCTGGTCCCCATGTGCAGACGGGAAACAGAAGAGAGCTCTGTTATTACATTTAGCTGGTCCCGATGTGCAGGATAAATGTGAAACTCTCACAGATACGGGAGATGACTATGATTCAGCTATCACTAAGTTTGATGAGCACTTTAAGCCACAGAAAATCTTTGCACATATTTCGCCAGGCTAGACAGAAACAATGGGAGACATTCGAGAATCTCATACCTCGTCTGCGCTCACTGGCCTTATCTTGGGATTTTGGAGACCAGAAATAAGAATTCATCCGTGGCCATGTCACCGAGAAATGTTCTTCAAATCGTCTACGCCAAAAATATCTGCGTGAAGCTGATTTGACACTGAATAAAAAGTTGACAATTTCCAGATTGTTTGAAGTAGCTGAACAGCAGGCTGGTAAAAGTGAAACAGTTGACAATGGTACGTCAGTACTTTGAAGTCTTGTTACCAGAACACAAAACCCGGAAACAAACAAGATCTGACACTCAAACCTAAACAATCATACAGAGGAAATAAACAAGGCATCATTTGCATCAGGTGTGGAAATTTTGGTCGAAATTGTGAAATTACTAAGAAACACAAATGTGAGAAATCCGGTTTTATCGGACACTTCTTCCATGTGTAAAACCAAGCTTAATCAAAAAGGGGAACCTATTCGACAATCCCGTGTTAATCAAGTACATCCAAATACACCAGGTGAAAGTAGAAATACCTGTGCTAACTTGTCATCTTCAGGTGATGGGTATGTCTCTGTATTAAACCAAAATCACAAATCAGATGGCCAACTTCACATCCACATCTCATCTGTACCTTTCAAAGTTTGGATAGACTCAGGTGCTAATGCGAACATCATTGATCATGAAACATGGAGAAACTAGCTGAAACTGGAATAAAGCTACATGGCTGTAACAAAAATATTTAATCATACAGATCAAACCTAAACTGCTTTCTCTTTCGGTGTTCTAAGAATTGAACCTAAGGTTAGTTACACAAGCACCTCTGATACATGTAAATATGAACAGTTGAAAATAAATCACAAAGAATGGTTTAATGGATTGAGTAAACTCACAGACTTTAACCTCAAAATATACATGTGAACAAAACAGTCAAGCCTGTACGTATACTACCTCACCACCTCAAAAAGGTCGAACACAAACTACAAGGACTCCTCGATGATAATGTTATCGAACCAGTCGAACCTGCTGAATGAGTTTCACTAGTTGTAGTTCCATAGCCTAATGATGACATACGCATTTGTGTGGATATGAGGCGCGCAAATGAAGCAGCCACAAGACAACGTTATGCAATTCCAACAGTGGACTAAGTTTTAGCTGATTTAGATGGTACGACGGTGTTCTCCAGTTAGACCTGAAATGGGGATTTCACCAGATAGAATTGGAACAATCGTCAAACAACATAACTTCGTTTGTGACCCAAAAGGGATTATTCAGATATAAAAGTCTGATGTTTATCAGCCGCTCCCGAAATGAATCAGCATAATATTGGACAAGTCCTTCAAGGTTGTGATGGAGTTCGAAACATGTCCGACGACATGGGACATGGGACACGTGCTATCCTCTAAAGGAGTATATCCGGATTCAGCAAAGGTTAAAGCAATTAAACAGACGAGAGAACCAACCAACTCATCTGAAGTGTGGAGTTTCCTTGGCCTCGCCAAGTATTGCTCCCGATACATTGCTAATCTGGCGGGGCCACTCCGACGACTGGCCAAAAAAAAAGTGATAATTGGAATTGGGGCAAACTGCGGCAAAACGCTTTTGACAGATTAAAGGCATAGATTTCGAGTGACACAGAATGCCAAATCCAGACTGATTGTTGATGCTAGTCCAGTCTGACTTGGCATCATACTAGCCCAACAACAACTAGACGGTGACTACCTGCCGGTACTCTTTGCCAGCCGTGCACGTACAGACGTCGAAAAACGTTACTCTCAGACGGAAAAAGAAGCTCTAGCCGCTGTGTGGGGAAGTGAACGCTGTCATCTGAACTTGTATTGTCTCGATTTCGAACTTATCACAGACCATAAACCTCTGGAATATAGCTGAAGAATATATGAGCTTTGTAACATATAACATGTTTTGTTGAGCTACGCTGTACCACAAGCGTTGAAGCTAACAGACAATAAGCAAACTTTTTAATTCAGACGCTGAAATTTAGAAGCTATCACTGCTATCCAGGTAGGTAAGTCTGACAATTTCCCTGAACCCTACAAACACATCCGATATGAACTCTCAGTTTCTTGGTCATTAGTCCTCCGGGAAATTAAGATTGTGATTCCTAAACAGATACGGAGAAAAGCTCTACAACTTGCTCATGAGACGCATCCTGGACTAGTGAAAACCAAGCAGCTACTACGTCAGAAAGTATGGTGGATTAGACAAAGAGAAAGAAACTTTGATTCGACAGTGCCATCTATGCCAAACAGTTGGAACATCATCTTCACCGGAATATATGCAACCGACCGCGTTACCCAGTGGACCATGGAAAGAACTTTCCTTGGACATCCTAGGTCCATTTTCAGCTGGAGAGTATATTGTTGCCGTGATGGATTATTACTCTATATATCCTGAAATTGCAGTCATGCAGACTACCACTGGAGACAACATAGTCAAATGGATGGAAGAAATACTCGCTAAACACGGCTACCTCGAACAGATCACGACGGACAATGGTCTACAGTTTGTGTCTCAGGTCTTCCAAACAGGCTAACAGTGGAATTATTCACCTTAGAGTCACTCCATACTGGCCCAACGCGAATGGAGAAATAGAGAGATTTAATCAGACAATTCTGAAAGGAATTCGTGTAGCACACAGAAGTTGCCTTCCATACTTCTGAGATAGTGCACCGCTCCACATTCAGCCACAGGAAAGTCCCCAGCTAACTTACGGTTTAACTGGTCATTCAGGAATACAATTCCACAGTACTCTGCCCACCCACCAGAATACACAGAGGTAGAATACACCGAATATAAACACAAGGAGAAAACCCGGCAGTATGCAGATAACAGGCGTCGTGCAATTCCTTGCAATGTGAAACCAGGAGACAAAATACTGACACGTCAGAAGAAAGTCAACACACTTTCCACTAACTTTCACAGAACGCCATTTCTTGAAGTGAACAGAAAGGGCAGTGAAGTAATTCAAAGATCAACATCTGACAAGAGGATCTACCCCACCGCGCAACCCAGTGTTTCCTTGCGCAGTACTCGAAGAGGGCGAGAAGTGAAGCTTCCTCCTCAGTTAAGTGACTGTGTTGTTAACTGACTTATTTGAACAGTGCGTATGTTTCAGTTAACAGTCTTACTCTGAATCTAACTAACACTTATAAACAAGTCACAACTGTGTTTTATTTCAGGTCATATGACATTTCAGATAAATGACACTTCTGATTAACATTTCTGGTTAATGACACTTTGTTTTATTTCACGTCATATGAGATTTCTCATTAATGACATTTTAGGTTAAATGATTATCTTGAGCAAAAGAATTGCATTTCAATATCATACTGTTTATTTCAATAAGCACTTTCATTCATACATTTTTGTTTACATTTCTTGATAACCCAAATATGAAAATATATACTTACCAAGAAATATTCATGTTTAAGAGTAACAGTGTATATCTCTATTGTTTGAACTGTCAGTTCAAGTTCTTTACCGAGTTAAAATCCTCTGTCAGAAGTAATGCATGTCGATATGTCACAATTTATAATCTAAGAGAAGGAGGGATGTAGTGTGCCGACTTTGTGGACAAGTCGTGTTTTTATATATACCGGCAAGTGTCCGGACGGTGTACTTCGCGGGGTCTTAGAATACAATAACATTTGCAGCGGACGTCAGTCGAGTTAGTCATTTTTCAGATCGTATTCATAGCATAGTCAGCAACAAGACAGCGACATTACACACATGTGTAATGTGTAATCCTGTGAGCGAAAATAATTACGTATTTTTGGATTATTATTTTATTCCTGTTTTTCGCCGTAATCAAGAACGTTTCACATATACGACGACGGCCAGGAAACCTGACAAAGCACTTGGGAAACTACGACCATCCGCGGTTGCTGGCAAACCTTTTCAAGTTCGACCAGAGAGCCAGCATGAGCTGGACTTGAACTCACCGTCATAGTGACACGCTAACCAATCGGCCACGGCCTTAATTACGTCATTATTTACACCATTTGTTCTACTTGAGAAACATAATATTTCTATATAAGAATGATACTATTTATATTTCAGCTAAAATTTATAGCAACTGTGTACAAGGAATAATAGCATTCCAACTTGTCATTGTAACAGTCTAAAGGCAATAATGATGATATTCATGCCGATAAAACACTTGTCATTGTAAAAGTCCAAAGGCAATAATGATGATATTTATGCTGATAAAACACTTGTCATTGTAACTGCCCACAGACAATAATTATATTCAAGCTGATAAAACACGTTTCCCGGTAACTGTCTATAGGCAACAATGATATCTACACTGAAACAAAATTTACTGTAAATGTCTACAGGCAATAATGATATTCAAATCGATAAAACACTTGTCATTGTAACTGTCCACAGGCAATAATGATATTCATGCTGATAAAACACTTGTCACTGTAACTGTCTTAAGGCAATAATGCTATCTAAGCTGAAATAAAGCTTATTGTAACGGTCCACAGGCAATAATAATACTGAAGCTCATAAAACATTTGTCAGTATAACTGTCTCAAAGTAATACAACTACCTAAGCTGAAACAAAACGTATTACAGCTGTTGTAGCACAGGCAATAATGGTATCTATTAAACATCAAAAATTATGTATATTTCTCTCTGAATATACTTGGGGGTCGGGTCACACCTAAGACTTTAAAAGAGGAAGTTGTAACTGCCTCGCTTGGTGTTCAGCATGAAGGGGATAGTGCAAGGACGGGTCACCGTATCAGTATAATGGCTCGGGCGGGGCATCTTACTTGCCGTCGGTAAGGCGTCTCAGTGAAACAGCACTAGATAAAAGAGCGGTGGAAATCCGTCCTGCAACAAGGAGGCACATTACATGTACTCTAAGGAATCTTTCGTCGTCATATGACTGAAAAATTGTTAAGTACGACGTTAAACCCCAAGCACTCGCTCACTCAGTCTGAATGTACTTGGGTATTCCGTGTGATCTGTGGTATGATTATCAAAAGGATTCGGGATTTTAACTGCTGTTGATAATTTAAACTTCAGAATGGTGGTCCAGCCCATAAGGTATCTAACAATCTACCTTTGAGAGGTTCCAAAAATACCTTGTATGAAGGAGGCACCAAGGGACCTGCATTTGTGTACAGCAAAAAGCATATCAAAAAGACTGGCTACATTAACAATCAGTATGTACATATCAATATTATTTATACATGGTAACTTGAACTCCATCAAGCAAGAGATTAGTGTAGATTTTCATTCAGTACAACACGAAGGATCTGCAAGAAAAGCTTTCCGTCCAGTTAACAACATCTCGGCGACAAGAATAGAGCTAAGTGCCATGTTAGTTTTGAGCAATTTTATGAATTCTCCAACAGTGACTTCTGATAAATTACAGATAACACCACCGCATTGTTTTTTTTTTTTTTTTTTTACATAATTCTTTTTAGCCGTGATGCTAGATGGCTTGTTAGTTGGTACTGTTTAAGCATTCTTTGCAGTTGGAAAAAGTCCTAAATTGTGTAAACTGAGAAGAGGTTGGTTACGTGTGACTATACGCCAACTATTACACTCTCGTCGTCGCTCTGGTCTACTCTCTATGCTGTAGTCTTTTATATTTCATACTAGATAAATACTATTACTGAAAATGAGGATCACATTAGTATACTATTTAGCACTACCACACCGAATAGCCTCCAAATGCTATATAATTGCAGAATGATCCATGCTGTCGACTGGTTCCCCACAATTCTTCACCTTGCCGGAGTTACACCGGGTAATGTAGTGTTGTGTACAATTCAATGCCGCTTGATGAACAGAAAATGTGGTAAAAAACCAGAACCGTAAAAGGGACATGGCGGTTTTCTTTTGGGAGTATTTCTTTTTTTTCAGTAGAAGAAAGGAAAAACTCCCACAAAAATATCTTGGGCTCCGACATAATAAGCCAATCGGATTACGTTTTGCTTCGCGCTTTGTTGAAACACTTATGTACATGTATATGACACTGTCATTGAGTGATCCCGGGCCCGGACATAACTAAGTCGGGCCTCGAGTTAATCAGCCAATGGCTGCTCGGCTATATTTGGTAGGCCTTTTCGCAAGCAAACATGAATGATTAGATATGACTCCCACCCGATCTCTCTTTGAGGAAGATTTTCCTTTTTCTTCTCGCGGGAGTGGGGGGGGAGGGGGTACTGAAAAAAATCCGACTGCAAAAGTGGAAAAAGTAAAAAATGAACAGTTAAAAAAGAAAGAAAACCGCAACGTTTACAGCTCTGTAGTTTACTTAATTGTATTTACTTTTTCATTATTGTGTCCTTGTGCAAGAGGACGTTTAATATCTCAGTCAAAATCGACCACAAGCTCCCTCTGTGCCTATAACTCCTGTCTGTATCACTCTTTACACACAAGTTTTTTTCTTATCATCTCGAAGTTATTCTTCCCAGCTTAGAAACCTGTTTTCTGATTTATACATGCATTTATTCAGTGTACTGTAACTCCCATAACGCCGTATTTGTCTGGCATTTATCAAAATAAATAAACAAACATAATTTGACCTTAAATATTTGATGTAGCTACAAGATGCTGTGTTGGATGTGAAATATGTGCAATTTTTGTTTTCTTCCATTGATGTGGCCCTTAAATTGCCAGACCGGGACATTGACGGCGTGAACCAATGGCCTACACTAAGTGAAGGGGTAATCTCTGCTCGTAAGGAGTTTGTGTACAACATCGACGAATCTCAGGCGGCAATAAGGTTAATATGTTGATTGCCTTGATACGCAACCCCACCCCCCACCCCCAACCACAAAACCACAACCACAAAACCCCACACACCCACCACTCAACTTCCCCTACATATCGTATTAAAATAGGGCTTGTCCTGTTTTCATTCGATCAAAATTGACGAACCGATACGACAGACCGTGTGACCACTGCTTATTGCCCTTACTTGTGTATCTTTGAAATTTTTTTTTCAGGCCTGACATGTTTCATGTTGCCGAGAATTGAACTCCAGACCAAATGATCTGTATTCTGTTTAAGGGTGGGTAAATACAAGCTGATACAGGGCTCGGCTGGTGACCTCAACGGCTGGTACCCGGTGGTAGGGTCTGGTGCCTCACCCACATATGTCACCGGGGAGTCTATTGACTTCAGGCTCTATGACATAGAGGGTAAGAGTCTTCTTAATTTGTGATTAAATGTTCAGTATATTACTTTGACAGAAATAATGCAAAGAAATCTGAAATGTTTGAAGGACGATACAATCAATTTTAGCACAAAGCCCAGTGGACTAAAAGTAATTTCTCATTCAACAGCCGATCCCAGTGAACATTTTGACCTCGCCAGCCAATTTCCGTCCATAGTAAAATTGATGAAGAGGAAGTTGAAACAGTACCGGAAGAGTACTGTGCCGGCAGGGAACCAACCACATGACCAACGTGGTAACCCAAACAACTTCGGCGGAGCCTGGAGTCCAGGCTGGTGTTAACTGCCAATGTGGCATGTCATAAAATCTTCTGACGTATAAAGAAAAGCCATTTACCTATTAAAACGAACTGTTTTCAGATCCGATGCCGTACATATTCTTGGCGCTCATTTTTTTCGACTTTAAATTAATCGGGAGCGGTGTTTTCATTTTCGGGCATATTATCGTTCTGAGCATATTTTCCCGGTCATATCCAGATGGTATCTGCCTGCGGTGGAACTGTCCAAACGTCGTTACATTTATGTGGCTAGTTACAGACTGCGGCTTTGTCAGGAGGTTTGGCAGGTGCCTGGTGAAGGGCAGTGGTTTCCTCCGAATTGTAGGATTTTCTGCACCTACACGCATACCGGCTGTCTTACAGCTGAAATATTCTTGAGTGAACAACGACCAGGGCCTCCGTGATCTAAAGAGATTAGCACGCCAGCGCAATCAAACTGCAAAGTTCAAGTCCAGCTCTTGCTGGCTTCCTCTCCGGCCGTTCGCGGTAATGTCTGCAGCAACCTGCGGATGGTTGTGGGTTTTCCCCTGGTTCGGCTCCGTTTCTTCCCACCATAATGCTGGCCGCCGTCGTATAAGAGAATTATTCTTGAGTACGGCGTAAGCACCAATCAAATAAATAAATAAACACCGATCAAATAAATGACTGAATGAAGCAGCCATTGGACGTTGGCCTTGAGATTGAGTACCAGGAGACGTCGATTGTTTTGGCATCATGAGTATTCTTCGGGCTACCATAACGCTGGCCGCCGTGGTATAAGTGAAATATTCTTAAATACAGCGTAAAACTCCAGTCAAATAAATCCAAAATGTTAGAAATACGTCAGACAATATAGTTTGTTTGTTTAAAGGTTTACCATAAGTTTCAACATTGTTTTGGTCAATTCTGTAATAGAATGATCCAAATGCTATAGTAATGCCTAAATGCGACGAATTGCGAGTCTTGGCCCAGTGGAAATTAAGATTTTTGTCTTCCAGTGGCTGGGAACACAAGATGTGTGGATTCAGTCCCAGCCGTGTGTTCACAGACAGAAGATTTTGCGCTTTCATTTTTCTTGGTGACAGCAGGGGGTTGACGACGCTCGTGCCTTTCCACCAATATGGCGTACACAACTATACCTCACATTTGTGAATGTTTATTAGTTGTTTGCCGAAGGTGGGTGGTTTATCGCGTGTATAATCCGGTTTCTTCCACCAATAAAATTGTTCGCCATCGTATAAGTCGTATAGGATGATCGAGTCACACCTAAGACTTTAAAAGTGGAAGTTGTAACTGCCTCGCTTGGTGTTCAGCATGAAGGGGATAGTGCAACGACTGATTGACCCGTATCAGTATAATGGCTCTGGCGGGGGCGGCTTACTTGCCTTCGGTAAGGCGTCTCAGTGAAACAGCACTAAATAAAAGAGCGGTGGAAATCCGTCCTGCAACAAGGAGGCACATTACATGTACATGCACCCTAAAGATTCCTTCGTCGTCATATGAGTGAAAAATTGTTGAGTACGTTATTATTTACGACATTATGCATTAAACCCCAAGCACTCACTCACTCAAAATACAATAAAGGAAATATGCTGCCATACAGGGACTGGTGTGTTTTACACTTAATCGGCGGCGATCAGGTATATGACCGTGTGGAATATGACCTAGCTTTGCTAGGTATACGACAAGTCTCCTCACTTACGACCGTTGCTAACGCAACAGATGGATTCGAACCTGGTACCTTGTGCATGTACCTGGTACTTCAAGGGATAGTGGCGTGTAATGATGCGATTAAACCAATACATTCAAATACGGTCAGATATATACATGAAGCAATGAAGAATAGTGATTATTAAGCGAAAAAACATACTAGCTTCTCTGAACGTATGCATTCTGACACGCCAGAGGGTCAAAGGTTATTATGGTATTTAACTGTTCTCTACGGCAACTTATTCACAGATTTGCTGTTTGTGCCTGTTTCTACTTACCTTACATTTTTACACTGAAAATGACCACAGGAATCCATACTTTATGTTTGTGTATAGTTATCTAGTGTAATACAGTAAAAAACAACTGAGCGTAAATTCGACGTGTACACTTTTTGCTAGCGCAGTGTAGATCATAAATAAAAAAAACAAAAATTGAGTATTAGTCAGTTATAAGATAAGACAAAAATCAATACGGCCATATGTATGTAGTCTATATCAGCGCGATGAGGCAAATCAAGACAAACCATTACTGATAGAAACAATCCTGGTGGATTCTAATGCACGAGCCTTAGGCTGTCATTTAGTTTGCTTCATGGCATTTTCTAAGCGAGTAATCCTAGTATGTACCACAGTTCATCTGCCACAAGCATGTTACATGCCCCAAGCCGTGAACTTTAATTAGTTATTCCGTCTCTGTCTTCTTTTCCACATGGGACATTTACTTTTTGAGGGGAAATACTCTTTGGTTGTCTTGCAGGTATTATTATAGCAAGATACAAAGCATTACCAGAAATGTCTGATTCGTGTATTTCCTGTATTTTGAACTTTCATACTGCATGGCCGTGGTCTTACACTCATTCAGTAACAAACCTCCAATGTGTCTTCATTAGCTAATCTATACTCTTTGTTCTTCACTTTCAGTGCAGTGAATTTCATCTTCACTAGCGTATAGAAATATTAATACTTCGAAACAATGTTTACGTTACAAAAATCTCTATTCAGGTTTATTTGCTTGATCTATTTCTTAACCCAGCGAGCCAAAACTAAAGAATGTTTCATTAACTTCGGATGTTTAAATCCAGATAAAAACAACCTTTGCAAATTGTGACAAAGCATCCGTCTTCAAAGCTACGCCTTCTTTTGTTCCCTTAATTGGAAATCTTTTATTTGATATGAATGATGTGGTCAAAGAAACCCAAGAAAATTGGGACAAAGGGCCAGTAGTATTCACTGTATTCACGTCTGGCTGAAGGACTAATGTAAATGGCTACTAACGATTGTATAATAAGAGTTACTACTCAGAAACCATGGGATTCTTTCAGATTACGTCTATTTACATAGCATGATCTTTTACAACCTTCATTCTAAAATTTAACTTAAAAGAATGTTTAACCTGAATCCATAAAAAAATGTCGTCGCTCATCTGAAAATGTTCTAAAGCAAATATTCACATAGAAAATTCTTTAAGGTGGATTTCAGTTCATTGTCCAAGGCCTTGGACTCAAAATGGTATAATTCATGGACAAAATGCAGAAATTCCTATGTGTTCCTTGGATGATCTGGTGTGTGGGAGCGATCATTTCTTCGCTGTGAGAGGTCAAGATACAGGGAATACCGTGTTAAGATGTAGGTTTTAATAACATGTAGAAAACAAACTACTTAGTAAGACTAGAAAAACTGGAAAAGAAAATTAGAAAAATGGATAATGGAGACAAGAATGTCTATTAGGAAAAGTCCGTCTTAAATCCTCCAAATGGAATGTTTCATGATATTAGTTATTTGATTTATTTGATTGGTGTTTTTTACGCCGTACTCAAGAATATTTCACTTATACGACGGCGGCCAACATTATGGTGGGTGGAAACCGGGCAGAGCCCGGGGGAAACCCGCAACCATCCGCAGGTTGCTGACAGACCTTCCCACGTACCGCCGGAGAGGAAGCCAACATGAGCTCGATTTCAACTCACAGCGACCGCATTCATGAAATTGGTATCTGGCTGTATAAGATGATTTGGAATGATTAACCTGACAATACAGGGGATTTGCCTATGATTTAATGTCCCTAAATATAGTAAATGGTAAATATAGTAAACATACAGGAGATATACCTGTGATGGTGTATCCCTATGGTAAACATAGTAAACATACAGGGGATATGCCTATGACAGTGTATCTATATGGTAAATATAGTAAACATACAGGGGATATGCCTATGAGGGTACATCGCTATGGTAAATATAGTAAACATACAGGGGATATACCTGTGATGGTACATTACTATGGTAAATATAGTAAACATACAGGGGATATGCCTATGATGGTACATCGCTATGGTAAATATAGTAAATCTACATGGGATATGCATATGATAGCATACACCTAAATATAGTAAATATATTCTTTAAAAAATCGCTTTTAGGTGGATAGTTTAAATGATACGAAAAGTACTCATTCCACGCCTTCCAAACTGTTATACAAGGTATAATTCTTCTTTTAAATACCCATGTGTCTTTATACAAACATTATATTCCAGATGTACTTGATCCAGTATTTCACCATCTAAAGTTTGCAGGCATTTAACAGAAACTCAAGGCAAAACACTTCTGTGTAGCTTTTTCAAAAATAGCGCCATGATTCTGAAAGAATTACAGAACAGAAGTATCACAAATAAGAAAGTATTCTTAATGCAAAATATGTTAAATGGACTAATGCTTTAGTGAAGTGTTGTCTGTACAAAACTGAAAGACTTTCAATATGGTTTTGTATAAAATAATCCCAGCAAATAATACCTTCGGAAAATTGGGCGAAATTCATATGATTCCTGTGACTATAGCAAGCAAGATAAAGGAACAATAGAATACTTATTTTTAGAGAGCTCAACTGGCCAATGAAGGAGAAGAAATAAATGTCCACTTAGGGCAGGTGACCACAAGAGACAGGGTGGGTAAAAGGACGAGCCAACACATGCCTTATGTTCATACATCTTACGTACTTTGCAGATAAGATGTCAGAATATCACATTGAAGGGAAGTGTATTTAATCAACTTCGTACAGAAAGTCACAGTTTAATTAAAAATGGGCAAAGTTTCGAAATTATTGCGAGATATACAGGATTACAAGGTCACAACTTTAGTACTCGCTCGTGATCTGCTGACTTGTGGGGAGTAAAAATTACTCTCCTAAAAGTGAAAAGTTATCCCTGTCAGGAACCTTGTATCGGTGGTTACAAGAGTGCTAGGTTTTCACACAATATTCTTCTAGCCTCACCTGGGTGAATTATCACTGCATTATCTCACACATTCTTCTTAACTGGATCATTTGGTAAAAGCAAAACTGGACCCTCAGTTCCTTGTATCACACGAGGCACTGTAGTGTCCGAGTGATGCATAACGCCTATGTGTAGCTGACATCCTTTAGATACTCCCCTTTGAAGCTGATGTGATGTATCCACTGCACAAGGCATCGTTCAGGATTCGATAGCCAGGTTTTATGAGGTGGGAACTGTGTGACAGCTGACACCAACATACAGGCCTCAGAAATATAAATAAAGCAGGTAAACAACACAAAATAACAGCTTTTCAGTCTGTTGTCCTTTTGGACGTAATAATCTGGCCTTGACAAAATTGTATATGTCCTAGAACAGACATATACATAAACAGGAATATGTTTATAGATTCAGTTCCAGGAAAAATAGGTGTTGGGCTAACATCTGGCATTTAACAGACATAATATTTCCGCGCACGACCAATACACCTACATTGATACCCGAGTATACTGCAACGATGTTAATTGCTTCTGTTGCATTTGTCACCGTGTGTTTGTATCCAAGCTTTCAGTTTCCCTTCGTCTTATGGTGAAGTTGCAGATTTTGGTTACCACGCTCTTGTAGGCGTCTCTGTATTTCCTGTTAACGAGTCCGTGGACAACAGGGTTAGCTGCGGACGACATCCAGACAAAGGTAAAGCATGTTTTGTTCAGCCACTCCGGCACAAACACTCCGGTCTGTGCAATGGCATTTACAAAAAGCGCCGGTAAAGTTGTGACAAGATACACGATGTACACCATGGCTAACATGATAGTGAGTCTGGTCTCTGTGCTCCGTGCCGTTCCCAAGGCGGTTGCACGTCCAAGGGCATCAACTCTCCTTCTGCTAGCAGTTACGTAGAGAAAAATCCGAATGTAACAAAGCGTCATGAAAATTACAGGGAATGTGGACACAACAGCTATTAAAACAATCCTTAGAATACCATTTCCCATAAATCCGCAACTTCTGTCCAAAGATTCGAACCCGAAATTCCCTATAGTTTTGTCAAAAAATGACGGCGATATTAACCGGAAGGGCAAGAGGAAATCACAGGTATACGTTATTGCCACAGCCCCATTTCCGCTTATTTGGTGGTATTTGCTCTTCAGAACAACAGCAATATACCTGTTGATGGCAATAGCACCTGTACTCAGCACCGACGACCCCAGAAGCCAGTTTGTGATGAAGCCAATGGCCCAGCAGGCATCTGAGGCTGGCGGATGTCCGGTGAAGTATGTATAGATGTGAACAGGAACGGGTATACTGAGAAACAAGAAGTAGCAAACACTCAGACTTAAGACGAGGAAATTGGGAGCGCTTCTTAGCTCTTTCTTCATGATGACTGAAGCAATGACTAGAAGATTTCCAGGAATCCCGACAAGCATTATAACACAACTCAAACCAACCATAACTGCGAACACCATATCTCCTTCAGTCAGAACTTCTGTTAAATTAAAACCAGTATTGTTGTTTTCAGGACCATTGAGGACTTCAAAAGCCAGGCTTTCCATGTTTGTTGTGATCGAGTGCTATGCTGTACATCCCTTAATCACCATTATGTATCTCTCTTTTATAGACTGGCAGTGGAAATCACTGGTTGTCGCTGGTGAATCTCACCAGCATGCATTGTCTCGGATCGTCTAATGGATTAATCGTATACAGAACGTGCCTTCCATTGGTGATGTATGGCCTTTCCACATTATATTTAAAAATCATTTGTAAGTCATTTGCTGTCACACTGTCGTCGCCGCTCTGGGCCCCGTTTTACACCGTAAGCGTCATATCCGACATTCGTATGCCACTTGTAAACCGTAAAGGGGCGTCGGAAATCAATAATCGAACCCACTCTACTCCTGGCGCGTTAACCATTGTGACATATCTTTTCACCGCATGTTGTCAGGGAAGTTATACCTGGCGCCATTTTGCGACTGCTTCATAGAACGGGCCGTTGTTTTACTCCCCATATTTGTGCTCTTCCATTGTATGCCTACATCAACTGGGATTCTGGTGGGATCTGGCCACTAAATATTGTTTTGGTGGTATTGTCCGTTATATATGACGACATAACATTTTGCATAATTCTAGACCAGTGACGTCTGATCTCTGATCACTGGTGACGTATGAGCTGCTGCTATGTAAGCATTAAGTTCAACAGTTAGAAGAAAACTCTGAACCGAGATAAATTGACAAGAGGTCCAAATATCATCGGTTAAGTGTGACCATTTGCCAACTATCAAACTGTCGTCTCTGCTCTAGTTTTGCTCCCTATGCTGGAGTCGTTTTAAATATGTGTTTAGGGCTATATCCTTGACACAGTAGTTTTGAATAAATAACTTGTGACGTAGATTTATACAAACAAATCTTACAATGCGAGATATGTACACGCCATTGGCAGGATACAGTAGTTTTGAATAAATAACTTGTGACGTAGATTTATACAAACAAATCTTACAATGCGAGATATGTACACGCCATTGGCAGGATAACAATAATTAAGGATAAGCTTTCTTGAAGAGAGTGGATACAAGTTTGGTGGTACAACTTCTTAACCCAGGTACAAATGGAGCTTTTTTATGACGACATGTGTATTTCAGGAATGAGGTAAAGTTTATGGCAATGAATGAAATCAGTATTTAAAATCGTGCTAGTATATAAACTGTCGATAATCAAAGCCTGTATCTCAGTTGCGCTTTGATTGCAGCTGTTCATATATCCAACGTGGCGATCCAATTCAACATGATGAATATTGCCTCTAGACTTGGGTTAAGAGGAAATAAACAATCACAAAGCAGAGTGCCACAGATTCTGGACGCTCTGTCCATGTTTACTCACAAGAGAATCATATTCACTGTAAAACTTAAGACACTTAGAGAGAAGGTATTTGATGGAATAACCTTGATACACCAGTTTTTGCAGTAATGACTTGTGACGTTGATTGAAATCGTTACATAAGACATATGTTCTAATAATTGCCACAAAGCTAGATATGTACACGCCATATACAAGACTCTTCTGTATATTACTGTCCAAGTAAGGTTTAATACGTGGAACTGGGGTGTTGTCTACAGAAAAAAACTGAAGCAATATCTAGGACAAATATTTAGTATTTTGGCCAATGGGAGCAGTATTTAGAACAGGGATTTGGTCTTTGCGACAAAAGAAGCAGCATTTGGGACACAGATTTGTTAAATGGGAAAACAGAAGCAGAATTTTGTACACGGGTGTGGTTTGTAGAACAATGAAACAGGGATGTGGTCTACAGGAAGAAAACAGAACCAACACTGAATTCATTTGTTTTTCACCCATAAACCTGAGATCAGATAGATGTAGTTTAAAATTTATTAGGCTTAAAAAATGTGTATATGAAATTAATCTCTAGGTTTTCTCAACACATGATATGCTGTCACACAACATGAAATTTTATGACTCACAGTGAGAACTTATGTCCATCCCGCCTCTTTTTTGTGATAAATGCCTTCCATGGCGTAGGGCATGCGCTTCTGTGACGAATCCTGATTAATCTGTATGGTCTGTCATATAAAATGTTGGGGTTCTTTTAAATCTAGTTCTGTAAATCTATTACTTTATTTGTGCAACCCGTTTTATCAATAACTTTATTGTATATTTATAATTTGCTACAATTATGATTAATTCTCATTATCATCTTAGTGCTATGAGTGGATCATTAGGCTGTGTGGATTTACGTTAATTACATTAAACCTATTACATTGTCCCCGAGCAATGCATTACGGGATTGTTTACTGTGGTGTAAGAGTTATGTCAGAGAACCGAGGGAATCCTTACACGCCTTGTCCATCACTGAGTTTGCTCACGCACTTCGTGTCCTAGTGATTGAAAGGCAAGCGCCACTAACCACTAGAGTACGCCCCCCTCCTCAATTTTTCTAGGCAATTCAAGATGCCAAATTCCTGGCACGTGATGTGAATGTACATGCAGGTGTACATCCGGCTTGTATTCTGGTCAGGTCTCTTATCTGGACCAATATTTGTACAAAGACCAAAACTGTTTTCTTTCTCGCAGACTGTCCAACAAGAGGGATAATTTTGACATTGTAAATTATCCTTACTTGGAGGGCAGTGTACCCGAGGGGTCCTGCATATGACATGTACATGTCTCGCCTTGTAGCATCTGTGTGTTGTGTGACGATTTCAGTCAACATCAGAAGATATTCGTCCAAAAACTAGTGTGTCAAGGTTATTCCTCAAATTTTACTATGAGTATAATTCTTTTGTAAGCAAAAATGTGTCTCTGACGCTCTGCTCCCTGACTGAGTCCAATCCCACGTTCCCCGGGGCTAGAGGCTGTATATTCATCGTGTTCACAGATTGCAACGTTGGACATATGAACAATTGCAATCAACGCGCAACTGGGATACATATTTAGTTGCCGACAACTTACATTCTAGCAAGGCACACGATTTCACTCAGTCGCCTAGAACATACTTGCGTCTTTCCAACATCACTGAAAACTGCTGACTGTTACTCTTTGCATGATTCTGTCAATTGTTTTCGGTCATAATACACAATAGTATCTCCCTGTGATAGAATAACCCAAATGCTGGAATTGAAAAAAAATCTTGTTAGGTATCCGACAAGCCTCCTTATTTAAGACAGTTGCTAACGCGACAGATGAATTCGAACCTGGTACCTCATTGGTCAAGGGCTAGTAGCGTGTAATGCCTCGAGTAAAGCAATCAAGGAGATACATTCAAATACAGTCAGATATATACATAAGTAATGAAGAAGTATTCCGTCTATGTCTTCTTTTCCACATGAGACATTTACACTTTGAGGGGAAATACTCTTTGGTTGTCCTGCAGGTATTATTATAACAAGATACAAAACATTACAAGAAATGTCTGATTCGTGTATCTCCTGTATTTTGAACTTTTGAACCGTGGTCTTACACTCATTCAGTTACAAACCCCCGGTGTGTCTTCATTAGCTAATCTATACTCTCTGTTCTTCACTTTTCCACCTTCACTAACGTATAGAAATATTAATACTTCAAAACAATGTTTACTTCACAAAATATCTATATTCAGGTTTATTTCCTTGATTTATTTCTTAACCAAGCGAACTAAAACTGAAGAATGTTTCATTAACTTCAGATGTTCAAATCCAGATAAGAACAACCTTTGCATATTTGTGACAAAGCTTCCTTCTTCAAAGCAACGCCTTCTTTTGGTCCCTTAATTGGAAATCTTTTCTTTGATACGGCTGATGCCACACAAAGAAACCCAAGAAAAGTCTTGACAAAGGATCCACAGCATGCAATGTATTGATACGTGGCTAAATAGCTAATGTAAAGAATCGATACAAAGCATTACCAGAAATGTCTGATTCGTGTGTTTCGTGTATTTTGAACATTCATACTGCATGGCCGTCGTCTTACAGTCATTCGCTTACAAACCTCCAATGTGTCTTCATTAGCTAATCTATACTCTTTGTTCTTCACTTTCAGTGCAGTGAATTCCATCTTCACTAACGTATAGAACGAGAGTCAACTTAAAGTTGAGTGAACAAGTTGAGACGTGTTGAGTACGCTGAACAGCCATGACAATAAGCGCAGCCGATAAACCAACGACACGATTCTTCACGCTGCTCGCCATTGTGTCTCATGGAAAATATTGGAGGGAAAATATGGAGATTTCCTTCCAATTTATGGAAAAAAACACAGCTCAACACCGTTCAACTCACGTTATCAGTGTTGGACGAAATTTGATTTGTAGTGTGCACGGGACACTCAACTTACCCCAACAGCATTCAACTTGCTGTTGACTGTTGTTGAGTCAACAAAAGTTGAATGATATTGGATAGTATGGGCAGGGTTTTAGAATGCTATAATATCCACAATTTCTGTCCGGAGATTCGAACCCGAAATTCCCTATAGTTTTGTCAAAAAATGACGGCGATATTAACAGGAAGGGCACGAGGAAATCACAGGTACACGTTATTGCCACAGCCCCATTTCCGCTTATTTGGTGGTATTTGCTCTTCAGAACAACAGCAATATACCTGTTGATGGCAATAGCACCTGTACTCAGCACTGACGACCCCAGAAGCCAGTTCGTGATGAAGCCAATGGCCCAGCAGGCATCTGAGGCTGGCGGATGTCCGGTGAAGTATGTATAGATGTGAACAGGAACGGGTATACTGAGAAACAAGAAGTAGCAAACACTCAGACTTAAGACGAGGAAATTGGGAGCGCTTCTTAGCTCTTTCTTCATGATGACTGAAGCAATGACTAGAAGATTTCCAGGAATCCCGACAAGCATTATAACACAACTCAAACCAACCATAACTGCGAACACCATGTCTCCTTCAGTCAGAACTTCTGTTAAATTAAAACCAGTATTGTTGTTTTCAGGACCACTGAGGACTTCAAAAGCCAGGTTTTCCATGTTTGTTGTGATCGAGTGCTACACTGTACATCCCTTAATCACCATTATGCATCTCTCTTTTATAGACTGGCAGTGGAAATCACTGGTTGTCGCTGGTGCATCTCGCTAGCATGCATTGTCTCGGATCGTCTAATGGATTAATGCTATACATGGCGTGCTTTCCACGTGTGACAACGTAACCGTATGGCCTTTCCACATTATATTTAAAAAAAATCATATGTAAGTACAGTTTGATTCAGATGACGATCGAGGACATTGTCATAAATTTAATATATCCTCAGTTATTATAATTATTCCTCTCAAATATTACTTAATCATTCCGAAATGAATTTACAGTTGGATTATCCATAATAGCACATTCTAAGTTTACAATATTATAAGGTAGTGAATATGTGTCCCCCTACTGAGGCTCTATCTTTTTGATATTTCAGTAACGTCAGAGTTAATGTTTCAAGGGGATAACTCGTATCTACAGTCTATGAGCAGGTATGTACTATGACGCATACTTTCTGCATGTTGGATGCTGTAATAGTTACAGTCCTTGGCTGAGGCGCTATTTTTTTTCTGTATTTCTGTAACGTCAGAGTTAATATTTCAGTGGGGATGCTGTAATAGTTACAGTCCTTGCCGAGGTGCTATTTTTTCTGTTTTTCTGTAACGTCAGAGTTAATATTTCAATGGGGATGCTGTAATAGTTAGAATATTGTAATACTATCAACCCTCTACACCAAAACAACGTGGCATTGTACCGGGCATTTTTAAACGCTAGGTCAGAAATGCGGATAAATGCCCAGTGGGTAGTCCAGCCTGAAAGAAACATACATAAAAATAGCCATATATACATCAATTAATTTCCAGTGATGCATGACAGTTAAAACAGTCAATATTCCAAGCATGGTCTCTAAACCAAATTACGAAATTGTAGTGCGTGAATAATTTCCAGGTTGGTTACAGATATCACAGTCGCGCTTTGTTCCAGGTTGGTTACAGATATCACAGTCGCGCTTTGTTCCAGGTTGGTTACAGATATCACAGTCGCGCTTTGTTTGCAATTTTCATAAAGGCAACATGTTGATGTAATAAACACGAATGGCTATACAGCCCTGAGCCACGGTTTGGTCGAAATTAGATATAACTATGACGACTATGAAACAAATGACCGGAGACCCTATAATACACCCAGTCCATATTCGCCAACAATAGTGCCAGGTCCCTGGACTTTGTTTTCATTTTATCGTTTTTTTTTGCATGTTACGACAACAAAGTATAATAAGTAATTCTAGACCAGTGACTTTAATAAATTGCTTTTTACATCACTGCATCTATTGACATATTTCTGCTTAAGATATGGGGTTTGAGGCGTCCAAGTGGCTAATATTTAAGAATTTACATGAACAAATGGAATATTAAAGTCCTAACCCAGGTAAATTGAATAGAGGCTGGATTTCACCCGTGCGGTTACGTGTAACCATTTACTATTGCTTTGGGACCTGTTCTACACTCCAAGCATCGTGTCCGACATTCGTATGCCACTCGTAAACCGTAAAGGGGCGTCGGAAATCAATATTCGGACCTAACATTATGCTAAGTACATTTACCATTGTGAAATATCTATTCACTGCATGTTGCCACGAAAATATTTTGCGACTGCAACGGGCCGTTGTTTTACTCTCCATATATGTGCTCTTCCATTGTATGCCTACATCAACTGAGATTCTGGTGGGATCTGGCCTCTAAATATTGTTTTGGTGGTATTGTCCGTTATATATGACGACAACACAACATTCTGCATAATTCTATACCAATGACGTCTGATCACTGGTGACGTATGAGCTGCTGCTATGTAAGTATTAAGTTCAACAGTTAGAAGAAAACTCTGAACCGAGATAAATTGACAAGAGGTCCAAATATCACCGGTTAAGTGTGACCATTTGCCAACTATCAAAGTGTCGTCTCTGCTCTAGTTTTACCCCCTGTGCTGGAATCATTTTAAATATGTGTTTAGGGCTATATCCTTGACACAGTAGTTTTGAATAAATAACTTGTGACGTAGATTTATACAAACAAATCTTACAATGCGAGATATGTACACGCCATTGGCAGGATAACAATAATTAAGGATAAGCTTTCTTGAAGAGAGTAGATAAAAGTTTGGTGGTACAACTTTTAACCCAACAACAAATGGAGCTTTGATTGCAGCTGTTTATATATCCAACGTGGCGATCCAACTCTACATGATGAATATATAGTCTCTAAACCCGGGTTAAAAGGAAATAAACACAACCACAAAGCAGAGTGCCACAGATTGTGGACGCTCTGTCAGTTTTTTCTTACAAGAGAATTATATTCACTGTAAAACTTAGCAAACTTAGTGTGAAGACGTTTGATGGAATAAACTTGACCAACCAGTTTTTGCAGTAATAACTTGTGACGTTGGCACAATTCGTACCCATCGGACTGCCTATACACTGTTAATATGTGGGTTCCCCAACTTTCCCGTAGATGTTATTAATGAGAAATTCAAGCAACTCAATGAAAAACGAAACATCTCATGAACTGAAGATGTCTTTGTTGCCTGAAATAATTAGTGATGAAATTCTATGAATTAAATCCTTGTGAACTAAATCCTTGTGAGGAATAGTAGTATAAACAGTAGTAAGAGTACCTCGCAGTACGTGGCGCTGGGGTGGGCTCTGGAGAAGGATGCGTGGAAGAGCACTTAGGACAAAGATGTAGTGTCCTGGACAATGGAAGCAACATTTGGGACAGGAATTTGGTCTGTGGGAAAATGGAATCAGCTTGTGGGTCAGAGATGTCTCTGGTCTGTAGGACAATGGAAGCAACATTTGGGACAGGGATTTGGTCTATGGGAAAATGGAATCAGCTTGTGGGTCAGAGAATTCTCTGGTCTGTAGGACAATGGAAGCAACATTTGGGACAGGAATTTGGTCTATGGGAAAATGGAATCAGCTTGTGGGTCAGAGATTTCTCTGGTCTGTAGGACAATGGAAGCAACATTTGGGACAGGGATTTGGTCTGTGGGAAAATGGAATCAGCTTGTGGGTCAGAGATTTCTCTGGTCTGTAGGACAATGGAAGCAACATTTGGGACAGGAATTTGGTCTATGGGAAAATGGAATCAGCTTGTGGGTCAGAGATTTCTCTGGTCTGTAGGACAATGGAAGCAACATTTGGGACAGGGATTTGGTCTATGGGAAAATGGAATCAGCTTGTGGGTCAGAGAATTCTCTGGTCTGTAGGACAATGGAAGCAACATTTGGGACAGGGATTTGGTCTGTGGGAAAATAGAATCAGCTTGTGGGTCAGAGATTTCTCTGGTCTGTAGGACAATGGAAGCAACATTTGGGACAGGGATTTGGTCTGTGGGATAATAGAAGCAGCATTTGGGACAGGGATTTATCTGGTATGTGGAACAATAGAAGTAACATTTGGAATAGAGATTTCTCTGGTCTGTAGGATAACAGAAACAACATTTTTTTATAAGGATTTGGTACGTGAGACAGTAAAAGCAGCGTTTTGGACAGGGATTTATCTGGTTTGGGACAACAGAAGTAGCATTTGGGACAGACATTTGGTGCGTAGGACAATATAAGCAGCATTTGGGAAAGGGTTTTGGTCTGTGGGACAATACAAGCAGCATTTGGTACACGGGTGGGGTCTCTAGGACAACGGAAGCAACACGTGATAGGACATGGATTTGGTCTATAGGAGAAAAACGGAACCAACACTGAACTAATTTGTTTTTTTTATTTATAAACCTGAATTCAGAAGGATGTGGTGTAAATTCTTTTATGTTTAAAATGAGTAAATAAAATTAATCTCGAGGTCTTGTATGAAAATAAGCAAAATTAAACTCAACACGATATGCTGTCACACAACATGGAATTTTATGACTCACAGTAAGAACTTATGTCCATCCCGCCTCTTCTTTGTGATAAATGCCTTCCATGGCGTAGGAAATACGCTTCTGTGACGAATCTTGATCAATCTGTATGGTCTGTCATCGATAATGTTGGGGTTCCTTTAAATCTAGTTCTGAACTCCATTAGTATCTTTGTGCAATCCATTTCTTTGTGCATATTTATAATTTGTCACAATTATGATTAATTCACGTTATCATCTCAGTGCTGTGAGTGGACCATTAGCCTGTGTGCATCTGTACAAGAGGCCGATTACATACTGACGTCGGCTTGTCCCCGAGCAATGCATCACGGGATTGTTTACTGTGGTGTAAGAGTTACGTGAGAAGTTTACAATTACAACCGTCAGACCCAGTGACATAGCGAGGAAAAGGAAATGTGGGAGGTGGGGGGTGGTGGGTGGTGGTGGTATTGAAACACTTTGAATAGTAGATGAATAGCATTAAAGTTAGCAACTTTGTCCAGGACTTTGTTCGAGTCGAACTTGAACTCACAGAAACCGCATTTGCGAGAGGCTCATTGCACCTCACTGGCACACTAACTATAGAGAAGTAGAATATAGGACTATAGAAAGTATATTTATTTATTCATCAACAAATTTATATTTGTTGTTTATCGCCATATTCAAGAATTTTTCACATACGGTGACGGTCGAACATTCTTTTGGCTCCATTGGGTAAACCATGGACCTTTGGGAAGTTACTGACAAACTTTTCTACGTGACGAACAGATAAGCCGCCATATGTTGGTGGAGGACAAGTCGTCTTCAACTAACGTTAGATTGTGCGAGCGGCGACGCGAGCGGACCCACGAGCTTCGCCGATTGATAAGGCGCTACAGGCAGTGCGCTACAGGCAGTGAAAGCCAGGAGAATCCATAAATGCCATGTCCAACGCTGGGTTTGATCCCGCACTTCGTGTCCTAACGATTGAAAGGCAGGTACCTCTAACCACCAGACCATGACTCCCCCCCCCCCCCCCCCCCATTTAGTTTAGGCAACACAAGATGCCAAATTCCAGGCAAGTGATGCGCATGTATGTGCACCCTCGGATTGTACTGTGGTTAGGGGGGTCAGTTTCATTAAGCATCCTTAGTGTTTAGTAGCCCTTAGCTGAGTTCAGTTTATATATCTACATCATAGGTTGCCATGGTAATTAAAGGTTTACTTATATTTGTTCAACAACCAAAACGGTTTATTCTCTCACAGAATTTACGATAACAGGGATAATTTTCATTTTGACATTGTAAATTATCCTTGCTTGGACAGCAATATACCGAAGGGTTCTGCATATAGTGTGTACATATCTCGCCTTGTAGCATTTGTGAGATCCTGTGTGTCGTGTGACGATTTCAATGAAAGTGTCACGGTTATTCCATCAAACACCCTCAATGAACGTTTCTCAAGATTTGCAATGAGTACAATTCTCTTGTAAGTAAATATGGACAGTGTCCAGAATCTCAGGCGCTCTGCTTCATGATTTTGTCTAATTGCGCTTAACTCGGCTCTAGGGGCTTTGTATTCTTCGTGATCAATGAGATCGCCAGGCTGGATATACTGATTTGAATACTGATTTCACTCAGTCGCCTAAAACGTACTTTGCGTCTTTCCAACATCATTGAAAACGGATGACTGCTTCTCTTTGCGTGATTCCGTTCTATTTTCGTACTTTATATACTTTCCCAATTCTTTGATGGTTTGTGTTATACGTCGTTTTGGGAAGTGACCTCGCATTTATTGACATGGGGCCTGCTTATTGGTTGACGGCTGGTATACGAATGTCTGTTTCGACGGATATAGTATGCAGAAGTGATTTATCCATGGTGGACCCCGTTCAGACTTGTCCACAACTGGTACGAAATTCGTGTTTGTACATAAGCATTCTTTTGCCAAATTGAATTAACATTATTTTGAAGCTTGTATAAGGTTTCCTGTTTGTTATAATCTAAATGTGTATACAACCTGCCTGTTTGTGCCGGATATTAACATAAATATAAGTGACAGATACAAAAACAACCAAGCATACACAAAAATAAGGGACCCCCCCACCCTTGGTCCGATCTTTGTTTGTTTTCAAGATCGGCAACCAAGATACTGCTTTCAAAAACTGTGGTCGATGATGAAAGAACACGGGCCTTTGTCGATGCTAAGACAATATGTATTCAGAATGCACCAAACAATATCGTGCTTGTAAGGCACCACTGACTGTAAATATAATATAAACTGAAAAATTCGATGACTGTCTCCTTTGCTGGATCACTGGTTTGGGCACTTATTCTTCCAAACGGCCGGGAACGTTTTGTGTGGGCCTTAAGAGTGGATTGCTGTTGGTTACTAATTGGTAACTAAAGTGCACTTAATAGCTCGGGATGTACAAGAAACCATCCAATATGTTTTATGAGGAACCATTCCCGTGTTCGTAATTGTTCGTTGTTCAAGATTCATTAGCAGAGTGGCTTTTGGTTCTGATAGGAGATATTTAACTAGCAGTAGAGTATACCATAGTTTCAATGACTGAATGAAAACATGCACTCTACTGTTAGGGATCGGAATAGTATCAGTCTAACAGGATTGTCTTACCGGCAAATCCTGCCTAAATAGGATGTAAATCTCTACTACGGCGTCGAATGGGACACTTATGCGATGTTTCAATTAGGAGGTTGGTCCATGTTGAAGACAAAGCGATATTCTGAATAATACTGATCTATATGTGGACTAGACATTATAATGTAATAGCACCACGATTCTATACAAAGATCATTCTCCTGAACTACAATGGTGAAAAGAACAAATCTTAATAATTGATGACGCTTTCATATTACTTCAGCTATCCTAAAGTGCAAAAAGGATATGAAGCAAATAAGCTAATTTGAGAGTTTGTATAAAGTGGTTTTATGCTGATCCTGTTGCAGTCTAGTATGCACTGAGCTGATATGGTTCCAACTTCGACATGTTGTTATAGAGCATGTTGGACTGATTGTTCTTAAGTGTGGTTAGCAGTTTGCAACCCCAGGTCTGTCTTTTTTCTTGTTTATTGGGGTTTTTTGCAATTGTTTTGCTTATTTTGAGTACAAAATAGACCAAGTTATATAAAATTGCCAACACTTTTCAAACGAAGCCTACTTTTTACGAAAATACCTATTCAGGGTGGGCGGCCTATGTGGCTCAGTTGGTTAACGCTCTAGCGCAGCGTAAAGACCCAGGAGCCTCTCACCAACGCGGTTGCTGTGAGTTCAAATCCAGCTCATGTTGGCTTCCTCTTCGGCCGTACGTGGGAAGGCCTGCCAACAGATTCCCCGGGCTCTGCGCTCTTTCCTCCCACCATAATGCTAGCTGCCGTCGTATAAGTGAAATATTCTTGAGTACGGCGTAAAACACTTATCAAATAAATAAGATAAGTAAATAAACCTTTCAGGTTTGGGGGGTTGATTTTTTTCTCAGCTCAGCAAACTAAAACTGAATGTCTATAAGATTTAACATCCGACGTTCAAACCCAGATATTAGAACGACATTTGCTTCAGGAAAATAACATGTCTTCAAAGGCTCGCATAAACCATATATTTTGCCAACTATTCTTTTATGCTATACTCATTTTTGTAACAGTATTGTACAATACTCGGACGAGTTCATGAAAGCTGAGACTGGTTTATATATATATATATATATATATATATATATATATATATATATATATATATATATATATATATATATATATATATATATTTTGTTTGATAAGTATGACGTAAGACACGTAATAAATTGAATTAGAATAATGATTCATTTTGTATCCATGGGATTTTTAGTCGGATAAATTGCTCCTTTCATCGACTGCCGGGTTTCAAAAGAGGCGAGTTGGTAGACAACAGATTGGATTTGCTGAAACTGAAAGTCACTTCACATTGCTGTTTGAAAGTCTAAAATATGGGACAATATATAATTGTGAAGTTTCGTGCAGTTTTGCAGATAAATTGCCTGGATCAGGTTTCTTGTGCACAGGGACTACAAAATAAATTCAGATGAAGTCATGCTTGAGAATGAGCTGGCTTTGATGAAAGATTCCATACCTTGGAATGGGTATTCCAGACCTCCTGCTGATCACCTGCGATTGGCGACAAGACCACGACCCCTGGATCAAGCTACCAACGCAACTAAGCAACGTAACATCAGGATTAGCCTCCACTGCCTTGGAAAACAAGGACAAATTATTGATATAAAATCTACTGAGAGACTGAAAAGACTGACAGAGAAATTAATAATTTATTTCTACAATGGCAAACCACTAAAGATAGTTTTCTTAACCAAAAGCAAGGAATCCGTCCATCAAAAACACCACAGCTATATATACTCGTTTACAAGTCCAGAGTGTAATCATGCAAGGATATGTTATCAAAACACAATGCAATATCGAAACAAGAACATACAACTAATATTAACCACAATGAAATATTTACTTATGTAATTGCAGTGGATTTAAACACATACATGATCTATCAAACCTATACCAGATAATGTGATTAGAAACCTCCCCATTACAACGTTGAATGTGTTCCTGCCAACGCATCAGTTTATGACACAGTATGCTATATGCAGATGTAAACCATGGCTTTAAAGCAAGCGGAGGATTAATATTGTTTGGGTAATATCTGACTGTTAAAACAGTTTGCTATTTTACTCTTCAATACTAATATCTATATCGTAGTCTGCATTGTGAAGTTTTGTCTCTATCCCTGAATACATACTTGTAATTATGAAAATTGAAATTTAATTGATACGATGTGCCTAAATATCGAGTAATATTCCTTTTCGGAATTACACTTCTGGGGCATTACAGCAAATATGTATACAGCCTGAAAACCCAAAAGGCAGAGTTGGATTTGATTTTCGAAAGAATACATAGTAAACAAAATGTTAGTGAAATTCCAATTTGTTCATACTCTCGATAAATGCGAGACCCCCCTCCCCTTCCTCCATCCCCCCTTCCCCCGGGCTCTGCATCTTTCCCTCTTTTCCTAACGTTCATCTACTTTTCTATCACGGAAGGTTATTCTCCCCAAGTACCAGCTCTCTGCCCATGAGACTGTATTAACGTGTGGGTTATTTGCTGATCTATGTGCTCTATAATGCCTGGATGAGTTATGCCCCTTGGAACCCTTACGTTATCTGATTCATTAAGTACAATTGGGCTTTAAGTATGTTTGGGGTTTAACCTCGTATATAACAATTTTTCATTGAAACCTAATTTTGTCATTATGTATGTGTACATAGAATGTGTCTTCTTGTGGCAGGCCGTCAAAGTGCGGCCGCCACTGAAGTATCATGCCGAAAACACCAAACAAGACACCCCACCCACTCACATTACACTGACACCGGGCCAAAGAGTGATGTTTCCGTGCTCTAACCTCTCAGGGTTGAGCGCCAAGCGAGGCAGCAGCAAGTCTGAAGGAAGGATGGATCATACTAGGTCGTTTGTTTTCGGTTGTTGGCTCTCATGTGTGATTGCTAACCTTTTCCGGAGATATTACACCATTTTTACCTTCCATGCTTTCATTTTGCCATCCAGAGTAACAAACGTTAAATAGTTTAATGAGTTTGTCTGACGCTTCGTAGTGTTTTTGACTCTGCATAAAACAAAAAGCAAGGTGCATGCTTTTCTAGTACATGGAAAATTTCTGGTAACATCTCGGAAATTCGGACGATTTTTTTTTGCGTTTTTGCGACCAACTTAATTTGAATTAGGGCTTTTTTCTTCTTAGCGCAGTTGTGGAGCACATCAAGCTCGCTTGGAGCTGCAAAACAACAAAAATCAAACCTACACTACCTATACTTTTTCTACTAACATGGAAAAAATTACTTCCCTCCAGCGTAATGAAGCAATAGACATGTATACTGCATTTCAATGCATTTCGGGTAGGGCCATTAAAGTGAGGAAATAAGCCAATCAGTCATTAAATGGAACATACCTTTTCTGGCACTGGGAATGATTCCCATCTGAATACAAGAATTTTCAAATTCTTAACAAAACGTCTAGTTACTATCGGTAAAATTACTGTCGTTGTATTGCAAACAGATTCCAAGACCCTATAAGACTTATACATGGTGTGTGTAAGCTATAATGAGCTCAATTAAAGTTCTGGCCCTTTTTAAAAACAGTTTGTAAACACAGATGGCGGGTGATGAGTTCACAGCGATCAAAACCCAGAACTTCATACATTAATGGTTTTCCCTTGAGGCCAAAATCGAAATGCGGATGTTTAAAAACGCCCATATTTTCGTTCATATTACTAAAAAAACGCTCACCAATTTCTTTACAAATATTTGTACTGACAATGTTTTCATTAATGGTGGTGGAAAATCCTTCTCCGGACTCGTTAGGCGCCCTAAATACCATAAATATAAAAACAGTTACGACAAAAACAGATGATTACGGCGCCATACAAAACATTTTGCTTCAACAAAAATAAGGTTAAACATAAAAGGTAATGTTTTTCGAGATAATTAAAAAAAAAATGTTTCCTGAACCTTAACATAAAAGGTGCCAAAGAGTTGAAAATAGACGTTAGGCGTTAACATCAATAATAAAGCATGCGGAAACAACATCAATGTTCGTTCAAACACAAATAAAATTTACTTCACAACTTTGTAAAAGATTAAAGAGACAATACTGAAAGATATTCGCCATATTTGGCAATTGTGAAATCAAACAAGATTGACCTTAGGCAACCATATACTTCACGAGAGTCGTTTCGCCATTTTTGAAAAACACATTTTAGAATCATGTGAATCACTGTTCCCAGCCAAAAAATGAGAAACTCCCAGCAAATGTGACAGAGTTTGTGAACAAAATGTAAAACAAGCGCCTAGTCATATGTGTACAGTACTGCACACCTAGTCATATGTGTACAGTGCTAAATATCCAGTCATATGTGTACAATGTTACATAACTAGTCATATGTGTACAGTGCTACATAGCCAGTCATATGTGAGCAATGCTACACACCTAGTCATATGTGTAGAGTGCTACATAACCAATCACATGTGTACAGTGCTACATACTCAATCATATAGGTACAATACAACATGCTCAATCATATGTGTACAGTGCCACATAACCAATCATATGTGTACAGTGCTACATAGCCAATTATATGAGCACAGTGATACATAACCAGTCATATATGTACAGTGCTACACAATCGGTGTTACGTATACAGTGCTACATAACCTGCAATGTATACAGTCATATATACAGTCAGTGTCGCTATCATATGTGTACAGTGCTACATAACCAGCTATCTGCTGACCAGTGTACCTATCATATGTGTACAATGCTGCAAAACCAGCTATCTACTGAGCAGTGTACCTGTTATATGTGTACAATGCTGCAAAACCAGCTAGCTGCTGCAGCACTGTACCGCTGCATAACCAGCTAGCTGCTGAGCACTGTACCTATCACATGTGTACAATGCTGCCTAAACAACTATCTGCTGAGCAGTGTACCTATCACATGGGTACAATGCTGCATAACCAGTTATTTGCTGAGCAGTGTAACTATCACATCTGTACAATGCTACATAACCAGCTATTTGCTGAGCAGTGTACCTATCACATGGGTACAATGCTACATAACCAGCTAGCTGCTGAGCAGTGTACCTATCACATGGGTACAATGCTGCATAACCAGTTATCTGCTGAGCAGTGTACCTATCACATTTGTACAATGCTACATAACCAGCTATTTGCTGAGCAGTGTACCCATCACATCTGTACAATGCTACATAACCAGCTAGCTGCTGAGCAGTGTACCTATCACGAGGGTACAATGCTACATAACCAGTTAGCTACTGATACATTATACCTATCACACTTCCATTATTTGGCAAAATAAGATTAAATAATAATTCCTACACCAACACGTGGCATAATGAAAGACATAAAGTCCAGTTAATTTCCGTTCTATGTATGCCATGATATGGTGTCGGTGGTATTCATCTCACCAAACAGCGCGTCACTAAGGATATGGTCGGGCTTTGCCAATAAAACCTAACATAGCAATGGTTCCGTCGGTTTTGCGGTCAATATATTCGTTACATCTCCGCTGATATCAGAGGATACCACTAACGCATTAAAATTACACATTATCTATGTGTTTGTATCCAAACTTGCACTTTCCGTTCGTCTTATGGTGAAGCTGTTGATTTTCCTTGCCACATTCTTGTAGGCGTCCCTGTATTTCTTGTTGACGAGCCCGTATACAACAGGGTTAGCTGCGGACGACATCCAGACAAAGGTAAAAGATATTACGTGAACCCAGTCCGGCATGAACATTCCGGCCTGTCCAATGCCGTTGACCAGAAGTGCCGGTAAAGTCGTGACAAGATACACGATATACACCATGGCCAACATCAAGGTCATTCGGGTCTCTGTGTTCCGAGCCGCCCTGGAGGTGGTCGCTTGTCCTATGACGCCCACTCTCTTCCTGCTTGCGATCACATACAGAACAATCCGAATGTAACACAGAGTCATGAAAACCAAAGGGAATATGGACACAACACCTATGATAACGGGTCTCAGTATACCATTTCCGGTCCATCCGCAGTTCCTGTCCCAAGATTCGAACCCGAAATTTCCCAAAGAATCGTCAAACAATGTCGGTGATAAAATCAGAAAGGGGACTAGGAAAACACATGTACATATTACAGCCACTGCTCGTTGGCCACTTATCTGATGGTATTTGCTCTTCAGAACAATAGCTATATACCTGTTGATGGCTATAGCACCTGTACTTAGCACTGACGACCCCAGAAGCCAGTTGGTGACGAAGCCAATGGCCCAGCAGGCCTCTGAGGCTGGTGGATGTCCGGTAAAGTATGTATAGGTGTGAACAGGAACAGGCATGCTTAGAAATAGAAAGTCACAAACACTCAGACTTAAGACTAGGAAGTTTGGGGCGCTTCTCAGCTCTTTGTTGATGATGACTGCTGCAATTACTAAAAGGTTACCTGGAATCCCGATCAGCATTATAACGCCACTTAACCCAGCCAAAACTATGAACATCGAGTCTCCTTCCGCTGGAATGTCTCCTGTTGAATTCAAATTAGTATCGTTGCCTCCAGAACCGTTGAGGGCTTCAAGAAGCAGACTTTCCATGTCTGTTGTGATCGGTGCCTAGGCCGTACATCCTTTAATCAGCGTCGCGCATCCCGCTTTTATCGACTTGCAACTAACTAGACATAAGCGGTCGTTAGCGGTTGTCATGTGTGCAGCTCAACAGCTTCCTTTGTCTCACAGCGTCAGTGTGCATGTCCGCCATGCCCGTGGTCTTTTTCACAAATATTTTAAAGCCAGTCTGAAGGCAATTTGATACAAATGTCTATGACGACCTTATTTAGTATCACAAGGTTTCATATTTCTTCACTGACAACACTACAAAAGACCATGAAGGGCGTTCCAAGTCTATAATTACAATACTCACTTTACTTATTGTTTAGGCTTCTTATCAAGGAAGTCCGTTATTCTAGGCATGACATGCAAGTCATTACATGCACTTTGAATGCAACTGTTCACGAAAGCACCGTGTTGGAGTAAAAAACATGGACGTCTATACAGCCCCAGCGACGGGTTAAGTTTAATTAGATACAGCTATGACACAGGTCTCCAGAGATCCTAAGCAGACGAGGTCAGAGGAGATCTTGGCCATTACTGTATAGATGCAGGTCCAAATAAGATGTGCCATCTCTTGTCTTCTTCAAATGAAACAAAGATGGATAAATCTCTGTCACTGCCTTGGCAATATGGGCATTATGTATTGCTAAAAGGCATTCAGTATACTGTCTGCTGAATGAAAAGAATCGAACTTTACATTTAGATTACTTTCAATTTATACATCAAGTATTCATAATTAAACGGGTACAGGTATGCCAGTAGAGGGGCGCAACTGGTATCCACCGGAATACCTGTGCACCGTTGGAAACTTGGATCACCGAATTTCACATAGATATTATTCTTGAAAAATTCCAGCAATTCAATGAACTAATATTCAATAAATGATAACAGCTAAACTTTTTGCAATGGCACAACAGTGTCTATTCCAAACTGAATCTACTTTCTGCAAAGCTCATGTCAATAGGATCGACAAAAGCTTGCTAGTACGATCACTTGAACCCGTAATAAACCGAGCTTTGAACGGGGACTTGTGCGTTTCAGGAATCCACAATAGTTGTGCTATATACCCGTGTGACAAAGGCATATTTATGTGTCTCTGTAGGAATAAAATAATGTTTATTAAACCGTTCCTCCGGATTGCATGAAGTGGCGGGAATCGTAGATGTTGCGGTAGACGTATTGCACTCCTGTGCAATTTGACAATAACAGTTCTTGCGAATAAGGATGACATTATAATGCACTTCCCTAAAGTTCAATAAGAACCTTTTGCACATTTTGATCTTTTGGACATCTACCATCTATCGGACATTCGGGCACAGCATTAATGTTTGTGACAAGCTTGAGCCAATCGTACTAAAGGATCTACATTCTCTTGTGTAAACAATTTTTAAACAAAATCTCAAGGGCTGAAAAAACGATTCTTTTTGTTTGATTTCATTTTTTATTCTTTGGGTCATGATTGTAAATAATGTCTATATCATAATTCAGAGCATGATTGCATTTGTTATATCAGGGAGGCAAGAAGCAAATAAAAAGGGGCGGAGTGGGTGGGGGGTGGAGGTGGTGGGGTTGCCATTGTCCCAAACAATAAAGCTCTTGGACTTTATATAGCCGTACCCGCGTTTGAACGTGTTTTAAGAGAAGAAAATATCCATCGTCAAGGTTGTGATGAAGAAGGCCTATACTGCACATTTTGACACAAACTTAGTTTTCGGATCGCTTCCTTACTTTACATTGTATACTTACTTTCCGTTGAAGTACCAATACGATCTATGTAAGTTGTGAAATATTTACTGTAATAGCGCATGGGGATAAACTGAACAATGTTAATTATACATACACCAGAGTAATCAGGCCTGTAACCAATAAGGTGGTGGGGTCATACATAGGCAAGCGGAACGACTATCCCAGCCATTTATAGTCCGAGATTCCAGCTGTCCGGAGACATGTTCTAAATGCCTTTTCGACCAATTAAGGTAAATACAAAAGATGTACGGAGCCTTTTAGTTGAAACTGTTTAAAATTTGTGTGCTAGGATGGAGATCATCTGAAAGGGGAGCTAGAAACTTGCACAAAATCGCAAAAAGGAAATCCTATCGCTCGTTATGATAAAAACCTAGGGAAACTCCATGTTTATGTTCTTACTTTCTTTGTGATAGGAAACATGCAGACATGGCTTAATAAAACATTAGTATCGTTGTGTAAATATTATCACCTTGGTACAAATATGCCATAAAATAGGGCAAATACTGAGCTGAGTTTTCCTGGGTGCTGGAGGATAAGAGACCTTCCGGACGAATTAATAGATATAATTTTTCACGTCGTTTGAGTGCTGAGTTACCATACCGTGACAACATGACGACATTGACGTTTTTTCCCCGAGGTTAAAAAATCTGACCAATGAAACTGAACAAAATAGTTTTATTTATTTATCTGATTGGTGTTTTACGCCGTAATCAAAAATATTTCACTTATACGACGGCGGCCAGCATTATAGTGGGAGGAAACCGGGCAGAGCCCGGGGGTAACCCAGGAACATTAACAGTATTACCTTTCTAAATCGGAAAACTCACTGAAAAGATTTTTAAAATTCATTTGCTAAAAAAGGGAAAAGCTATAGTTAGTGTAGGTAGCAGCAAAAGGGCGCAGCAACTTGTAAGAGACACACTAGCGTTTACTTGCAAACTAACACTGACCGGTGTACAAAGTACAATTAAATCCACGTCACTAACATAACCACAAAGACAATTAGTGGATCCCATGCAGATAAGAGGATTTTATCCAGAGAAAACGTCCACAAAGCTCTCTCAGTTACCATGTTCATTATCAATCTCCAAAAGCTCACAGTTCCGTCCTCTGCTGACTCAGACATCAACCTGCTTCATTTCTTATCTTTGATCATTTATTCGCTTATTAATTCTCTAATTCTTTAACTCTATTCACTCTTCTCTTTTCTCTCTAAATAACTTGATTCACATCGTTCGACCGTTATATATATGCTCAACATGTACACCGAATCCTTGACTATATGAAACAAATGAAGCGTCTACACCGAAACGTTGGCCATATGGAACTAACAAAGCTGATATCAATTAAACTTCCTTTTTGCCAGCATCACAACCTCTAAATGCCTCTCAAACAAGTGAACTCTATTAGCTTATTTGCAAAATTTATTTCTTCACTGCTCTTTGTTGTGTATTTGTGATATTGTTGCAATTATTCTCCCCTGGAACCACACCAGTGATGTGAGTGCGCCATTGGCCTGTGGGAATCTGGAATAAAACACTGTTATTCAGTGTGGCATTTTAACTCAAATGTTGAAACCATCTCTAGACAATGTTTTAGATTGCATGACAAAGAAATTATATCTGTGTTCAATGTTTTTTTTAAATATCTCACCTACTGGTTTTACATAAACCCTGATTACCCGCGGCCAGGAGCAGGACATGGAACACGCTAAACTAAGGCTATCAGCGAAACGCCACTCTGAGTATTATAACATCCCTCGCAACTTCTTATAACTAGTTCTTACATTCAAACGCTTTTCTTGGTAACCATTTTCTTCTATAAAATATGACCTCTAAATTGAATTTGTGATTAATTTTTCATTTATATCGTCCTGAAAATTGATTTTCGTCTTGTTATCGCTTAACCTTAATGCATCGCAATTATCATATCTGTATAAGTTGTTTATTATAAAGCCAAAATACTAATATCATGCATGACAACCTATAAGTGACACAAGGTATAGCCTTGACTCCTGGTACAGAGAGGGATTGACCTCCTCTGCCTGAAGTAGACACAATCTCTGTCCCCAAATGTCGCGAAACAATCCGATGGCAAGTCTTCCTGATATACTACAGTTACACGTACAGTATAACATGCATAAGGTTCTTTGCGTGATTTGTAAAATACATTTCTTGATTAGCTTTGTTGTATATTTGTCATTGTCGCAATCCCATGTTACTGTACATCAGTGGTCTCAGTGGGCCATTAGTCTATGTGGATCTGAAGTAAAACTTCAGCGCGTCATTGCAGCACCAATTCCAAAAACAGTTATTCACAACACTCTGTATTGCCATGCGGGATTTTAGTTGAAGATTGACGATGAATTTACAGTACGGCCCTGATGACTTCTATTGCTTGTATTTGCACGCAGGAAAATATCACATGGCAACGTGTCACCCATCACCCAGCTTGGGTCCGATCTGCCACTTTGTGTTTAAGGTTATTCTGGCCAGTCTGGCTTGTACTCTATACATGTCTGCGCAAGAAATATCAACCTACCATTTGTGCTCAGTCAGAATGTGAAAATCAAGCGACCATATCGGCGGGATGAATATGTTCAATCAATTAAACCATCACTATACCATGTCAAAAAATAACGACCTTATACTTTTCTCAGGAACACAGGACTTTACAAAATTCAACTTCTCAATTTTCTCCGTCGTTCGTTTACGCTGGGATTAACATCCCAAATCTGCCCAAAATAGCTTTTCTTACGAATATTTTTTCAGAGCCCAGTGTTATTGCAAATGTGGCCAAAAGTAGCTATGGAGAAAAACATACGTGTGAAATGTTGCACATGATCTAATTAACAATAATCACCAGCTTAAGACAAGATTAGGTGGTAGACAGGTCTTTTGAGAAAAGGTCAAATGTCAATTTACACCGAATAACCTTTGATTAAAACAGGGGTAATTACAGATTTATGTTATATAAAAGTTACAATACTGAAACAACATGTAAAATGTTGAACAAGGGCTAAATAACAAGAATCACTTTGCACGAAATGTCCTTCGTTCCTATTTTAATTAACAAACCCCCTGCAAAAGTGAAATTGGTGGAGAATGAAAAGTTTGATCTCTTCATCAGTAATCACCAGCTTAAAACCAGCTTGTCGGATGGAAAGGCCACATAAGGCGAACACTATCTGGTAATAAGATATTTATTTCATATAAAACCTACAACAATGAATACCAACTAAAGATAACATTATGTGACATAAAGGTCACTTCAGGCAAGGTCAGATTTCAATTTGCACAAAAAACTTTGATTCTACTTTAATTAGCATAGACCCTGCAGAACTAAGAATTGACTAGAGGTGTGAAATGTATAGAGTTTGGTCACTTTATAAATAACCGTCAACATAAGATCAGCTTTTGTGGTAAAAAGATCAACTGAGGCAATGTCAAAGGTCGGTTTTCTCTGAACGACTTACTAATCTAGTAGACATAGAACTTACCTACAGCCAGGCTGTCCAATGTAAATACAGAATGTAACACAAATCCAATTCTGATCCGCCACATGTGGATAAGAAAGTTGTCCAAAGCCCCGACTGGGATTGGAGTTAAAATGTTGATTCATAATGACAATAATACAGAGATTAACCGCACGGGTAAGGGAAAAATGGATTCACTTCTTCAGTGGCATTTAAAGGTTGCGTTGATGGGCTGGAGGTGCTGTTAGAGAAACACAATAGATAAAAACATATTCTACGTAGATATGAAAATGTACATATACCCTTGTTAGGCATAACGACCATACAGCATGGGGAAAGGAGGGGAAGCTGAGTTACTGGTATCAGTAGAATTAAAACAATGAATAAAGCATTAGAGAATCACAAGGATAAGAAATAAGAAATAAAGCAGCTTGAGCTAGTTGTGTGTCCTGAGAAAGAAGTACCAAATCTTCATAGGCCCCACGATGAGATTGAGGTGATCGCAATCCGCTCATTTGGTAAGCCCTTGGCTTCCCTTTTTTTATCTGTACAGCTTCAATTAGCTTTCTGGCTATTGTTGCGGTGATGCTGACTTACTTGGGGTTTAGCTTATGATCCGTGTTAATGACCTTTAGGTAAATGTTGGGGTGTCTCTTCCATCCACACTGGAGCGTATTTCCGCCAGTGCGTACACTGCAAGTCGGACATATACGCAGCAGATGATCTCCATTCATGCTACGGCTGGCATAAGAAATGTTCCAGTTGTCCAGAAGAGTTGCTTTTCACTCACGATGCCAGTTCACATTCTCTACAATTCTGACATGATCGGGAACTGTTACACACGAAACAACTGCAGCTCTCACTTGGGCGTTAAGACGTACTCACGAAGCAGTTGCCTACACTGAGGTTGCCAAGTCTATCTTGCCTACAATTCTCAATATGGCGGGAAGAATTACCAGAAGTGTTGATAAAGTCGTGACAAGATACACGATGCACACCAGGGCACACATCAGAATGAGTCTAATCTCCGTGCGCCGACCACTTCCAAAGGCGGCCGATTGGCCCATGACACCAACCCTCTTCCTGCTTGCCAACACATACAGAACAATCCCAATGTAACAAAGAGTCATGAAAAACAAAGGAAACACCCACGGAATGCCTTTGAGGACGAGATTTAGTATACCCTCTCGGGTTCATCCGCAGATTATTTGTCAAGATTCAAACCCGAAATTTCCGAAAGAATCGTCAAAATATGTCATTTTAAAAAAGTCAGAAAAGGGAATAGGAAAACAAGGCACATAATTTATTACAGCCACTGCCCGCTTGTCACTTATCTGGTGGTATTTGCTCTTCAGAACAATAGCAATGTTGATGGCAATAGCACAAGCGCTCAGCACTGACGGCCCCAGAAGCCAGCTAGTGACGGAGGCTTTCGCTCAGCAGGCCTTTGGGTGGATGACCGGTAAAGTATGTATAGGTGTGAGCAGGAACAAGTATATTTAGCAGCAACAGGTCGCAAACACTCGGAATTAAAACAAGGAAATTTGGGGCGCTTTCAGTTCTTTGTTGGTGATTACTGAAGCAATTACTAAAAAAAAGTTAACCGGAATCCCGATCAGTATCACAACGCTACGCAATCCAGCCAAAATATCAACACCGAGTCTCCTTCATCCGGAGCGTCTGTTGTTGAAACCAACATAGCTGCTTTCAGAACCGTTGAAAGGTTCTGAAAGCAGCTATGTCACATTGTTGTGACTGGTGCCTACAACGTACGTCATTTGATTGACCTCTTCCACTTCTCTTTTATCATATCTGGCACTAAAGTGTCAGCCTAGATCGTTACCGGTTGTCATGTGCTCATCTCACCAGCTTCCTTTGACTTCCTTTGATCGTTAGGATGATTATGTACCATAAATGACATGCCTTCGATATGTGTTCCCCACACGCTTTCAAAACAGACTGGGAAAAGAATTTGTGAGAGCAATTTGCTGGAAATGCCCATGACATTATCATTATTCTGACTTTATTTATTGCGGTTTCATTTTATAATTTTGTACTTATCCTCATCATTCCTGATAAATTCATTCTACTGAAATCAGTCTTTGCTACTCATAAATATAAAACGACCTTGGTTAGTGCAGAAGATCAAAGCTATTTGAGGATGCTTTGTATGGAAAGTTACAATGTTCAGTAAAAGATAACTACTATGACAATTCGATTACTCCCATCACATGTTTATAACCAAAGGCGTGCAGTTCCTTTTTTATGAGATGTAGAGAAAACCATGTATGTCACACTAACGTTAAAACATCGAGACACGGGAACAACCTCGTGCGTTATTAAAACTGATGATTTTTGCTTAGTAAGATCAAAGAACGATTATTCGTTCTTTGATTCACTTTCTGATGAGAATTTTCAGTAAAAGAGAAAACATGCTCGTTAAAAAGGAAACGGTAGGAAAGCCCTACAGATTGTACTATACAAGTAGTTCAACTTTGGACATGAACCAGCATGATGATTCAAAATTCTGAACGTAATCCATATATGAACGACATGGATGATGGCGACAAAGGCTTTGTATTCAGTCAGTTAATTTCATTCATTCCAGTAGATAAGCTACACATCAGCAAAATGTGTTTGGCTAAAACTCGATATCTGAAGGCCGAACACTCTCACTTTTTTCACCGTGTTTGCATGGAGGCTTCCAGTCTGCATTCGCCATAGCATTTGATCGCCACTCCCTTGTAGGCGTCCCTGTATTTTTGTTGACGAGCCCACAGACAATAGGATCAGCTACAGAGGACATCCATACAAAGGTAAAGCACGCCACAAGAAGACACTCCGGCACAAACACTCCGGTGTGTTGAATGCGTTGACAAAAGGTGCCTGCAAAGTCATGAAAAGATACACGATGTATGCCATGGTTAATATCAGAGAGAGTCTGGCCTCGGGGGTTCGAGTTGTTACGATAGCGGTCTTGCCTCCGGAGACGGTGGCTTGTCCAGAGACACCTACTCTCTTCCTACTTGCAATAACATACAGAACAATCAGAACGTAACAAAGAGTCATGAAACCAAAGCGAAAATGGATACCACACCAATGAATACCATCTCCGATCCATACACATCCTCGGTCCCATGATTCGAGCCCGAAATTTCCTAGAGAATTGTCCAAAAATTTGGGGAGTAACATTAGACAAGGCACTAGTAAAACACATGTACATATTACAGCCACTGCCATATCACTGGCCAGTTATCTGATGGTACAGAACAACAGCTATGTATCTGTTAATGGCAATAGCACCTGTACTCAGCACTAATGACCAAGGAGCCAGTTCGTGATGAAGCCATTGGTAGGTAGGCCTTTGGGACTGGCAGGTGCACGGTAAAGTATGTATAGGTGTGAGCAGGAAGAGGTATACTTAGAAACAGAAAGTCACAAATGCTCTTAAAACGAAGAAATTTAGGGCCCTTCTCAGATTTTGTCAATGATTACTGACGCAATGACTAGAAGATTTCAAGGAATCCCGATCAGCATTATAACACAACACACGACAGTCCACATAAGATATCGAAACTTCAGCTGCTGAACTGAAATTAGTATCGTTGCCTTCAGAACCGTTACGAACTTTATGGGAAGAGCCTTACGTGTCTGTCTGTTCCCATCCTTAGTCAGGAAATGTGCACTCTTTAACCAGTGTTGTACATGCGCCTGTCGGCTGTATGCATCTCGCCTCCTTCATCCGCATGCTGCCCCCATATCTTGATATGGATTTCCGTTAGGTTGGTAAAGGGCTGACCAGATCCCATACTAACACTGAGCTATAATTCCTATTATTTTGTAATTAATCAACTTGGATATACATGACCCACCCCCACCCAACACCCCCACCCCCACACCACCCTCCACCAAGACTATCTGTGATTAAAAAAGGTCTTTAACCAACATATTTCCATCAAAGGCAATACGTTCAGAAGGTTCCGAATTCCAAATGTTCCAGTGGGAAAAATCAGTGAAAATTAAAAGAAATTTAACCCTTTTGTTTAACCATGTGGGTCAAGGCATACATGATATAAGATATAATGACATTCATTTCCTTTTGCAGAACCCATTACTAATATATCTTCTTTATATATGTTTTTCACGACAAAAAAACAGTATAATGATGTCACCGGAACATTTGTCCATTGTATTCAATGTGAGACGAAGCAAAGAAAAAAAACATCAGGATGTAACATACAGTGCAAGTATCTCGTGCTCTATTGGGCGCTACATATCAGCTTTGCTGAGTAAGCCATTAATATTCAGAGAAGACTTTCACCGGTTGCCATAGTTAATCATGGTTAATATCCAAACCTGGCCGAGGGCAAAGCGGGATCATGTGCAATCAGTGAGAGAGTATAGAAGAAGGTAATATTGCTGCATGTGGTTGTAAACGTAGTTCAAGGCCGCGTTTGAAATTGGAGCTAAAATTCTACATTAAATGACGTTTTTTTTTTAATTCCAGTTTTACCACAGGCCTCACAACACATGCATGAACGGGTTTTATGGGCAATAATACATGCAATTACTACAATATCACAAGTATACAGATAATGGACAAATAGAGTTCACTTGTTTGAGTTACATTTAGAACTTGAGTTGATGGGCATGAAGTACTGTCAGAAAATTCAGTGGATAACAGCTTCTTTTGTTCTAAATTGATATGTGGATGACATTTTTACGTAGACATTAACACTGTTGCATAGACAAATATTGATCATATAAAAATGAACATGGTAATTTATATATGCATAAAGACAAAGAAAGAAAAGGGAGTAACTGGTGTACACTAAAAAAATAATCCGTTACATTTAACAGAAAATCTGTTGTCTCAGTGATGCCAGAATGCATTCTACTATTGCAGCAGATTATAACAGACATATTCTGTTAATTCAACATAAAGATTCTATTAGACTAACATAATATATTCTGTTGAATATCACAGATTATTGCGTTATAATAGCAGAATACATCTTAGCATCACTCAGACAACAGACTTTAATACATTAATTTTTGGATTGTCTGCAATAAATGCTAAATAAACAATTAAACAATCAACAAGGATAAGAAAGGAAGCTGCTCGAGGTCTACAGTTTGAGCTTCTGAGTTTGAGGGTCGTATTCTTTACACTGGGTATATTATACTTGTTTGAATAACATTTTATATATGACAGGATTTTTACATGCTATTAAAGAGAGGTGGTGAGATTGTTTCCATATAAAATCAGCCTAAGTATATAGGCTGATGCAAAACTGCTTTTGTGGCCAGCACCCCAGTTGTATTCCTTGTGGTCAAGATCATGTCATGCATAGGACCATGTATCTGGTGGGCATAAAAACATAAAAAATTGGCCGCACTTTGATGCTGCATTGCTCCATTATCCTTTGCTCAAACACTTTTAAAGTTTAGACATTCAAATGATTTTGTTAATATACTGACCAATATTCAAGGCCATAGTTTGAGTAGTCTGTACACAGGGTTAAAATGAAAACATAGCCACAAAAACGCACGTTCCGGTGACCCACACTGCATCACCTGTCAGGTGTCATGAGTAGAGCGCGCGTTGCATCTGTGTGACACGCGTCAATCAAGTGTCGTCTGGAAAAATTGTCTCGCTCATTTTGAAAAGTCCGGAACATGCATTTTTGACTCTATTTTGATTTTGGTCCCATGAACAGAAATCTTAAAGGATGAAATTGAAATTTGGTCTGTATACTTAGGACATAATGGCTTTTGAGTGCAGAAATTTTTAGAAGCTGACGTTAGAGGGTTTCAGAAATATTGAGTGTCAAAGTACGGCCCATTTTTTTATGCCCACCCGAGATATACATTAGCCGAAATAATCGACTGTTGACAAATTTCAGTGTGTACCTAGCTGTCCTTCCCCCTTGATAAATATTGCTCGATCCCCAATGTTGATATTTATTTAACTGGTTTTTTTACTCCGTACTAAAGAGCATTTCACTTATACGACGGCGGCCAGCATTATATGGTTGGATTATACCGGAAAAAAAAGCCAGGGGGAAACGCATATATATATATACATGTCAACATATACTTGCATGAATGCGTTTCATGTAAGTTCCACCTTGCATGTTTGTATGTGTAAGAAAAAAATTCCTCTTAGCAGGCATGGACATACGTTGTCCAAGCTAAATGAGACAAAAAATGACATCATAATGTGTCGAATCAGTATCAACAAACATACCTCTCCTCAACATACACTCAAAAAAAAAGGTAAAAAAAAAATTATTAACTCAGGTATGAAATCCTGCAGCCGGATGTCTTTCTATTTTTATCTAGTTTATATATATATATATATATTGATATATTTTTCTATATTTATACATATACTTTAGCCATTCTCAGGAGCCGCCAACAGGTGTACGTCTAGGCCTACATGTGAGCTTACTAGGTGTTGTTACTTTATGAACTGAAAATACATAAGTAATTGTATTATACAGGTAATTCGTCCTGCCCAGTTGAGCTTTGTATATGCAAAGTGAGCTGGCACCAGCCATGGGTGAAAGGTCACTCTGCGCTGAAACATTTGCGCAACCTGCAGGCCTATTTACTGAAGAAAAAAAACAACAAGTTCATGTCCAAACATAAAAGTGTGATGTTAGTGGATAGATCTGGTTTATGATTTTGTTATTTTTTTTAATTAATGCATTGTTTTAGCCACTAAAACAATACAGCTAGGGCAAGCATGCATAGATTAAGGATACAGTACTAGAGCCTTTCATTAATGAAATTTTGGCATAATTTTTTAATTCACATTTTGAGTCTACGTTTTCTTGTCTTTTCTCTCATTTAAAGATGACAAATTCGAGTTGTGAATGTACCTTCAATTTGATAGAATGTATAACTTAATTGTGAACCAAACGAGTCGTATAATCTTATAGTTATTTCCCGCTTATTTTTAAACAATTTGGCACACATCAGGTAGCTCAGTATTTAAACTTAAAACGGTCCAGTTTTAAAAGTGTTAATAATAAACCAATATCTAAGCGTCCAAAACTTCTGAATGTTTTTAAAGATTTAACTTTAGATGATCATTCAGAAAAATGTAAGATGAAAGTTAAAAAGTATGTGCGTTGTTTAGTTTAAATAGTAGGTCTACCAGTAGCCTAAACGATTGTACATCGCATCATCCTACACACCATAGCAATAAAATTTTGAAAATGTTGAAAATTGGCAAACAGCTTTCATTTTGATGAATCAACAATTTTCTCTTTATTTTCGCTTATAGGGGCCTATGTAAGTTTGATAAATTTAAAAAAAACTGAAGTTGGCTTAAGAGGGTTCCATTAGGCCTAAAACTAAACGACCAATATCCTGGAGAAAAATATCATTCACCATGCAACACAACATGTTTCAAGTTTACATCCATAGTGTTCAATCCACGACAAATTTTTGCTGTACAAACTTCGATCATTTTACCACAGGCTACGAAGTTGCGCATTGTTTTGGAAATAAATATCCGAAGAAGGGAGGCTACTCCATGCCTTAATGGCCGTACTTCGCCGGAAACTATCGATCTTCGGAGAGTTTATAAAAAGCGGACATCGATTGGTGGGCTGTCACTTCGGGTTAGTGTCGGCTGGTATGCGGGAGTGTGTGGCGGGTCGCAGAAACGTCAGAGAACGCAAAAAGCTCTCGCACTCAGTGATAAAACTAGAATCACAGGTTGACAGATGGAGGGTAAGTTTGAGACATCTGATTAGTGGAACCGGTTTCTGTTCTTCGTGTTTTCAAAGTTAGCTGTTTGACAGAAATTATTCCAAGAAGGCTTGATTCTAGTTTCATCAGTGAAATTCCATTTCACAGCTGGGTCGTTGTTGTTGCATCTTGGCATGTCATTGACAGCATGTACAACACAACGACTCCATCTCCAAACTTTTTGTCAGCTGGATTGAACATTTTAGACAAAACCAGTTGATTTCGTTGTGGGAATTTGGCATGTGTTTTAACGTGAGGTTTTGTTTTACACACGTGCAAATATATTGATGAAAGGTCTAGGTTTTGACATGGTGAAATAAACTGATAGACAAAACGTCAGAAGTAGGTTAGCCTCAAGTGGCTACTTCATCTCCTCTCTTTATACTGGGCTGGCGGCGGGAACCAATGGTAAACCATACACCAATTCACACCATGTCCGAAAAGTCCTTTTTACACAATGGCTACATTCCAAAAGTGGTGTCAACTTTGGCTCTTACCTCTCAGCCGTCTCGCAAAGAGTGGAGTTGAAGTAGCTAACTGGGGCTAGAAGTAAGTGAGACAAACTGTTATTTTTTTCACTGTAAATATGTGAAAAGTAGTTGAATAAATTAATGTTGAGTTGGAAATGCTGTCATATATTATGGTTTGTATCCTTAAATACTGGTATTGTACAGCCACATGGTATGGCAGTAAAATTTTTAGCATGACTTTCACATCGAAAAAGCAACCAACTGTTTCATTTGGTAAATTTAAAATTATGACATTGAGCACGCTATGGTCACTGATTGGTTCAGTTTGACCACTCTTACTGAACAGTGGTAGTTAGTGGTTGACATCACTGGTTTGGCTGCGTATGCAGTTTAACTTTCATTTAAGACAACATACATGTACTTGTATAAATTTGAACCCTGTTCAAGGATAAATTCCAAAGTGTAGCACCCAGTGCTGTTTGTTTTCATTGTCTTTGACAGTGCAAAATGTACCCCAGTCATTAAATCTGGCCTAAATATCATACTGCGTCATCTGCGTTTATTCGTGCTACTGATGCAAGGGACTTACAGTGACCATGATTGGCAAGAACTGACGATCTATATAATAGCCTCTGACATTGTTATTCGTCACTCATATTCCAGTTCTGAGTGTTCTGCTATATATTGTTTTCTTTTCATTGGTATTTTATTTCATTTACATAAATAAAATCACATACAGATAATCTCTTGATGATGAATTTTGTAGCTCCCACCTTGTAACACTGCAGACGAACTGATTTGAGCTTAATTCAAGAATTGTGTAGAATTTCACTTCTTAGGGAAGGCACTTTTCATACATGTGTTTATGTTATGAAATTGTTTCTTGAAATACCTAGTAGAAATAACACATGTACATACTTGGAAGTGTTTAAGGATGTTCTGCATACAGGTATTATCATGACTCTTCCATGTACACATGCAAAGCAGTGAGCGTTTTTTTAACTCAGTGAACTTTAATTTTTTTTAAACATTAATGTTTATTTTATATTTGATAATATATATTTAAGGTTAAATAATGAATTATGGACAAAAGTTTAACATTGGGAGTAACCACACTCTAAATGTTGAACTGCTTTATTGTGTCACAATAATATGAATTGAATATTGTGTTAGTTATTAGATATTCAGAGTGTTTTGTTTTTTAAGACATAATTTAAATGACCTCAAATTCCATCCATTTTTCCCGATTTCCCGAGGAATGTGCTTTTATAGGTGCTTTGAAGGTTGGATGACATCCAACTGGGAACATGTACATTTTAGCAACAGAAGTAATGTCTGATGACATTTATTTGCCTCCAATAATGCTCTTTTGTGGTCAGTTTTCTTGGTTTTAGTGTACTTTTGTATCTCTTTGTCAAGATTTCTTATTCTTTTCTAATGCATCCAGAGGAATTAGGGCTTGATGTACTTTTGTTTGAACTCCCTGTGAATGGTGCCTTCTGGTAGTTCACTCTCATTATTTTCTGTCTATTGTAGGTAATTTGCCTCGTCCTCCTCCCCCAGTTGTGGGCAAAGTGACCCACCATAACATAGAGCTGTACTGGGAAGAAGCCCTGTCCAAACTCAACCAGAACATCAAGAAGGGGGACAGACGTGTGCGTGTCTGTATACAGGAACAAGACACTCACAACCAATGGGGAAATGTGTACACGTAAGTAGATAGCAAACAGTGATGATGGCGCTCCATTTTTCACAGGCCCCTTTGCCCACAAATCGGATGACTTTTCTCTGTACAGCTATGAGTTCTCTAGATAGAGAGCATACATGTAATGGGGGCAAATTTAGTGAAGTCAAGTAGATCTTCTTATTTATTAACTTGTGGGCTAAATTCTGAACTCACTTTGTGATATTAATATCTTTATTTAATCCTAACGGGCAGTTATGTAAGGCGTTGTTCCCAGCTAGAGTAGATTTTGTATTTTTGTACAGTGACATTCGGCAAAATGTACATACTAATCAGTCGATCCTGCATAAAAGCATTATCAAGTACCGGTACCAAAACTGACCTTCAGTACTAACTGCTCTGAGCGAGCACATGTAGGGACAAGCCGGTGTTATAATCTGTTATCAGGATATAATTCGTTTTACATGCATAAGCAAAACAGCACCATCATTTTAATATTGCTTTTTGGTCACAATATTTAATAATATATGTACATGTATATATCAGTATGCATGTATTATTGATATTCTTCATGTTTCACAAATGCAGTTTTAGATGGTGTCTACTTGTTGTATGTTGCTATTATTTTATAGAGCTTTTCTGAGAAGAAAAAATTGAGCCTTTTCACAGAGCTGCATTCTTGAAATCATTTAACATACGTGTAAGTCAGATTTTCATTAACAATGACAAAATTTCTGGACATTGCATTGCCTGATCTGCACTGATCTGTAAATTTGGATAATCCTTCTTAGGATGTTTGTCTCCAATCACCTGAAACATGAGAGTATGGACTGGGTAGGGGTGGGGGACAGGGCTGGAAACAAAACCACATTTGCTTTGTGCAGCCAACAGCTTTCGGAGTGGCTATTGATATGTATGGCAGTGTTAGTTACCCCATTGATATGGCTATTGAACTGCTTACCTGTGTGCATAGAGTTGTCTTAAGTAAGTTAGTGAGTATAATCTTGTTTTCTGAGGTTTGACAGTTCAGACTGTAGGGGTAATTCCTCTACTTTATTAAGGACTGTTTGTTATGCTTGAGTTCTTATTGTTAAGACCCATGCGTAACACTACACTGCTAACTGAACAAACTTACATCAGATGTGAACAGTATTACACCTACTTGTAGTCCAAACAATAACTGTATTATAGGCAGAATATCGGCGCAGCCTGGCCAAGCCATTTAACAGATTCTACCTAGTAATTGTAGAGTTTCAGTGATAAGGTCATTTATTCACATGCAGCTCTCGCTTGTTTACACAGGTACAGCTTTGTTTTGTGTGCAGGTGACCAGTTGCTGGTTATTATAAAGTTAATACTATGAGGTATGGTATAAAACACATGGCAATTAGTATATATAGAATATTCTATTACCCTTCGATTCCTTTTATTACATACATCGCACTGCTTGGCATTGTGCCAAGTGGACATCGTATGAGTCGTTAGATACCCCGATCACGTGACAGAAGCGTTTGACTTCTGGACAGGTTTGTTGTAGTTCTATGGGTGGATAGAGGTTGTTGTTTACACTGAATGAAGCAGACAAATATGAACAAAGAAACAAAATGGCTATTTTTTCTGTCAGAGCGAACGTTTATTTTAAAGGAGAAAATTATCAGGCTGCAGATAATTTAAAGCCTATAGGGACGTTTGAATACTACACAATAAAGGATAGTAATGGTTTCACGAAAAATTTTTTTTTTTTTTACATACGCACCTGATAATTCTTCCTGCAAGTCTTTCCTTGAGCGGCCTCTCCTAAGCGTCCCCAGTTGACCACAAACCGTGGTATGGCAATCAGCATGAATCCAGTGTACGGAGTTATGTCACCAAACTGTGTGTTTCAAAACGACGTGAAATCAGCAATATCCTACATGCTTTGTGTGTTATCAGAAAATGCTGAAAGTGAAAATACCGTTTAGTGAAAATACTCCCATGTCAGTCACGCCACTCCCAGTGCAAATGCCCGGTGCTGTCGACTGTAATGTTACACGTAACAGTAGCAGTACCATCCAAATGGCAAAATTCCAGTTTTCAGTCACACCTCAAAGTTTTGGAGGGCTGTTCAACAATGCAACAATAAATAACAGCACAGCTCACATCAACTTCACATCCTCAGGATAGCGGACTGGCTGCAGATAGTCATTTTCAACTCCCAATCCTTGTTTGATGTATATCCGTGTTAAACTGTTGTTTTTTTTTTTTCACAATTTTCAGTCCGTTTACTCATGCTTTCTCTCCGCCAACGCTGTTGTCTGACTGCTGTCAGTATATTGCCCTTGACCCAGATCTTCAAATTCGGTACATCTTGTGCCCTTTATGAATGAGAGTGACGCATATATTTTACGAAACAATCTGGTACGGCGCACTGAGTGAAACATGTGCATAGCTTGAACATATAAATTATAAAATATTTATTTGCTTACTTATAATAAGCATAAACACATATCTATGATGCTGTTATTGTTTCATTATTTATCAACATATGTTTAGAAATTAACATTGAATTAAAAATGTGAATTGAAGTGTTCCATTATTTCAACATTCGTTACCCAGTGTTTATGAATTTGATACAGAATACAACATGACCACAAAGCATTTACACAAGCAAACCAAATAAAATTCAGTATCAAACTATTGTTAACCTAATTTTGTGTGTTTCAATTATTTTTTTTTTCATACGTAAGTCAAACTTTAATTACATATTTTTTTTATTATTCTGTTCTATTCGTGAAGCACGTCCGTAATATTTAGCATCGCATTTTAACACCCCCTGTAAAACACATCATGGTTTGGTCCAGAATTAGGTCACGCCCCTTTAGAACGTTCAGTTGGGCTAAAACAACATCAGGGAAAGTGGGGGCATTTTTTGCTGTTAATCTATACCGCAATGGCAGTTTTGTTATAATTACGAAAACATTTTGCTGCTACCAAGGTAATAGAATAGAAATAATGTCTGCGTCAGGATAGTCTAATGGTAGTTTTAAATCAAATCGATGTGGAAGAGTTTACAAATTTTAGGTCGAAGGCTTCTTCTACATCGATTTGATGTAAAACTACCGTTAGACTACCCAGACGCGAACATTATTTCTGAAATAGGCCTGTTTCCTTGTAATGTATGTATGTATGCTTGGGGTTTAAGGTTGTACTTGACAATTTTTCAGTCATATAACAATGAGGAGTCATTATGGGAGTGTGAACATATATTGTCTTCTTGTGGCAGGGTGAATCAATGCTGTCAAAGTGCTGCCGCCACTCAAGTATCATGCAAAAGATACGACATGCCATAACACTTAGTCACAATATACTGACACTGGGCCAACCAGTCCTGTTTCCTTTGCTCAAGCTTGGCAATGCAGCAACAAGTACTATTTTTACAATCTTTGATGTGATCCGACCAAGGTTTGATCTCAGGCCTCTGACTTCGAGATGGATGCTTGTAGTGATTTAGCACTCTGAAAACATTCAGGAAAATTTTAATACATACATTCTGCACAACGTGTACTTTCCATTTTTTTTTTGAGCATTCAGTGATTAAGCATGTGCATCTTTTAAGTGTAGATAATATTCTTCAAATACATGACTTTACAACATGTTACAAAACTGTGTTTAAGGTATCAGACAGAATATAGTCAGGTATTTTCATTGCCTTTTAACACAACTACTTATAAATTATGCCATCTATGAAATGAATAAGCATAATGTAGTAAAATGTCACGTGATATTTGCAATGCTTTTGGAGATGGGATTATTTAAGAGCTTTAATAACCATCATGCTTTAATATCCCAATTGAATTTTCTGTAAGTGTTATATCTGCTATAGTATAAATGTAATATTTCAAATTTTTATTTAATGTAGAAACGGAGATTTTAATACTGCAACTCTCAGAACATAATGTGTTATTCACTTGAAAAAAAAAAAAATGGAAGGAAAAGGCAAAGCACCTTCTGTGTTCTTAAGAAGTTAATAGAAGTTAATTTAAAGCTCAAACTGTATTTTCTGGCATTTTAAGTCTGTTGTAGGGTATTTATTTTGGTGAACATGATAGGATTTGTTTGTGCAGGTATAAACATGATGCAAATGTATGTGCTTTGAAAAGCTGCCCATGTCAGCTAAGTCTTGTCAGGTCAGCTACATGCAGATAATGACCCAGTGTCCAGAGTGGCAATTGAAAAGTGATATACCCTTTCAGTGACCTGACCCGCTCACCACATTATATCCCCTGTATCTCATTTTTCTCTCAATGGGTCAGCCTTTTCAGAGATCAAATTCTAGACCCTTCTTTCATCTTTGAATGCACATGTATGGCATTTAGTGACACATGACCCCAGTATGTTGTCATTCGCTGTGTTTGCAGAAAAGTGACCTTAGCTCAAAAGCTTTTTATGGAAGTAATATTTTTTTTTTGGCTATATTAATTCTTTGTATCTCTTAAATTATGTAACTTGCACATGTGTGGACATGTGTCACGGTTTTCAGATACATGTATAGGCACATATGCAGGTGTAACCTTCATTAGAAAGGATAAATGTATTTTTTGAGGATTGAGCCATTGTCAGATGATAATTAACTGATCGACTACACATTCTAATTTCGTCATTTTTATTTAATATTTGTCAGTTGCTAAAAAAGGTTGTGAATAATTCTGGGCACTCAAGTTTCCTTCACCCATGATACTGACACACATCATCACGTGTATGTATGAGAGAGTGTATGTATGAGTATATTGCCTAAATTCACAACCAAATAAATATTTACCTATAAATATAAGGCCTCTTAACCATCAAGTCAGTGCTATCAAAAACTTGTCGTCATTTGATATTTTGTTCAAGTTTGTAATGAGGAGGGTTCAGTAAATATGAACTTCGAACATGATAACATGCATGTGTACATTTACTAACATGTAGCTTATTCAGTATATATTCCTTCCATTTGAAGGATGATCTGAATTTTCAGTCATACAACTATGACCTGTATAGTATATACAAGTGAGGATCAAAGGCCTGGTTATAAACATGTATGGTGTGCTCGTGAATGAATACATGTATCAAGCATCTGACATCAGATTAAACCTGGCCTTGTTGTTTCCATGGGAGGGACTACGTTATTGTTGAGGAATGCGTCAGGGTGTATGTATACATATGTGTGTCTGTTGTGTACCGCTTTACTAGAAACTACTAGGTATTTGGGACCAAGCTGTCAGTTATAATGTACTATAACTACATGTATTCACAAGTGGTGTTGTACTTAGTACAAAACAGGCTTTACATGCCCACACTTACCAGTAAGTAGTGTAATACACCATACCGACACTAGTACTCAGATAAAGATGAACTCAAACAGGAGTTGTGAGAAAATATATGTATATAATTGAACTCTATATGTGTTTAATAAAGTACAAGAAATTATACATGCATATGCAGTACTTAACTATAAAAAGAATAGTGTATTAATAAACTCTTGTGTTCAGGTAAATGACTTAAAATTTCTCACATAATACATGTAGTGCATTTTTACAAAGAGACAATTATGTTTATTTATTTCATTGGTGTTTTACACCATACTCAAGAATATTTCACTTACACGCTGGTGGCCAGCATTATGGTGGGAGGAAACTGTGCAGAGCACGGGGGAAACCCAGGACCATCCCACGTATGAGACCATTATAAATGTCAGAAAGTGTTAGTTTAGAAACTGAGTGTTTCAGTACAATCATTGGAAATCAGCAGAATTCACACAATAGGGTAATATGTGCAACTAAGCCATGAGCAGTATTTATGGTCATCTACCATTTGCAATTAAACCATTTATTGATTATCATTGACTGCTTAACAATTGTGTAATTTTATATACATGTTGTTCTGATGTCATCATAGTTCAACATGATTTGTGTTTTTTAGTTTTATTAGATGATGTTACCATTGTAATCACTTCTGGATTAGGTCTCTGCTTGTATGAAAGTTTCTGTGGCCTACCATATTATACCAGTACATTATGATTACGCTCTAAGATTTCTTTGCACACCAGTTCGTTTAGTGTATAGGCTGCTCAGACAGTTTGTGACACAGTCTGGTAAATTTTTGCCTACATGTACATGTAGCAGCTAGTTTCTGTCAGAAAGCTTACAGGTGATGGTGGCATTATAGTCACTATATGATGATAGGTCATTCAGCTTTAGATATGTGTATGCAAACAGTACACTGCATGTGAATGGCGTTGATGACAGAGTGCACCAGGTCAGCCATGAAAACCTACTTTGCATTGTACCCTGTCATTGTAGTTGGGTCTGAAAGTTGACATTTACAGGTAACGTTTGAATGATCTTGACCATGTGACTTAATCACAGCTGTCAACTTTTGGTCAGAAATACAATTTCCATTTCATTAACCTGCATGACATTTAGCAGCTCTGGTTGCTAATCCTCACAACATGGGGTGGGTCAACTCAGAGGGTGAGGTGTGCAGTTTGCAGATACATGTCCATCTCTGAATATACCTATGAATGAAATCGAAGAAAGTACATGTATCAACACAGGCAATGTCTATTACACACCTTTAAATTCCAAATGCTGTCTCAAAGCATGACCATGTCAACAAGGAATGTACATGCGCCAATGTACACTGCAGACAAACCGATTATTCGGGTAAGGACTATGTGGAAGTCACCTCACACCTTTATATGGTGAACAGTTGCCTCTTAAGAGCCCTCATTATGCAAGGAATGTGTGTACAAATGCATTTCAGCTAAAAATGAATTTCACTGTTCCAGAAGAGATTCTCTTCCCATATGTTTATATCGGGTACCTCCCATTAAAGACAGAATACATAATCCATGCCAGTTTTCCTAAGACAACCACAGTTTACTTTTACACTGTTTCGGCAGCACTGCGTGGGAGTCAGGCATACCGGGGACAGGATTTGTTATCAAATTTGGAGTTTGCACAACACCATCACTGGCTTTATATCAAAATAAAATGCATGTTTTATGATATCCTGATCACAGTTTGCCCAGACGTGATTTACATGTCACCAACAACAGATAAGATTATTGTTTTTCGTTTCATCAGCAAAAACCATGTGATCGAACGGTAGATACGTGGAAATTTGAGTCCTGTGATTGTAAGTGGTATGTATCCACATGTCAATAAAATCAATATGTATGACGAAAATTTCATCTGAGTGGACTCAATTATTAAGTATTCCTATGTACGAAATATGGGAAAAAGTTGACAGTCTTTCATATCACACCAGAATGAACAAGAAATGTTTGGCTGCACAGTGCACATGTCGCTTTAATCACAGTTTAACATCTTCATCTCATCTGTTGCTGTAGGCCTAGTTTGCAAATGTGGATTCACCGTGTGCTAAATTCTACTACAGATTTGTATATGGAGAGCCCTGCCGTTTAAAAACTGATATTTGACACAACACTCCACATCGGTAAAGGTACTGGGTAGTCACACTTAATCTTCAAAGAGTTTTCTCCCAAATTCCCATTTATCACAACCAACCTGTTGCGAAGGGCATGTACTAAAATCAGTATAATTAAATGTCAGGAAAACATGAATAGTTAGAATGACTAACTACTCAGTGAAGCGTGAGCTTGTTGATTGTCTGAACTCTCAGCAAAAACTTTTACAGTACAGTACAGTCATTTACAGTACATCTTCATTGTAAATCCTTTAAGGTTGTATCTGAAAAACTGGATCCATTTTCACATTATTTATTTGATTGGTTTTTAACACACACCCACAAATTTTTCACTTATGTGACATCAATCTATGTGACAAACCTCCTGACTTAAGGCCATAGCCAAATTGACTACATCTGGATTTGATCATTTGACCTCATCAGAGAGAGTCATAGTCACCCAGCGCTGTAACTGTCAGTGCCAACTATGGCCACTTTTCACATTCTTAGCTGTATGTGTATATAAATGTATCAGAGACATACATGGCAGTAAAGAAAACCTATTCATGTGTACATGGAAAAGGTATGTCTTTGAGATTATACGAGATACAGTAGAATGTACATCATGCATTATACATTTAGCATTTATACTGTGCAGCACTGGCAAGGATAGGGGGAGCAAAGTAAATGTTGAATATATGTATTGATTGGTGAATATTATTGACTGATTATTGAACACCTGAATTTTGATCACGTAAATATGTTAAATTACTAGTAAAACCATGTAATTGACTTAAGTACAGTTGGCAGAGAGAATTACATAAAAGCAATTACAGAAGATATGACCGGTAACTAGTTTAACAGATTAAATAGATTTTTCTTTATCTTATATCATGTAATGTGTAAAAGTAGCGTCGCTTGGGCCTAATCCAAACAGAACAATAAATCAGTCATATCTGACCGTGTTTGACTCAAATGAGATCATTGAGAGACCAGAAATGAGATACAAGAGTGATAAACGAACTGGCACAGGTTTACATATTGGGCAATCAAATGATAATAGTGTAATTTGTCTGAAAAGAATGCCTCTTGTTCCCAGGTACGCTGGTATTCTACACTGCACATGTATGTGTTCATTCTTAGTATAAATGTTGATGGCGTTCGTGGTAGGATTGAGTGGATACATGCATAACACCAATTGTTCCATGTGTCCATGCACATGTATGTACTTTTACTGTTTGATAGGGAAGGGGGCCTCCATAGCCGAGGTTCCAGTGCAGTGCAATAGCCCAGGAACCTCTCATTAATGCAGTAGTTTTGAGTTTAAATCCAGCTGATGCTGACTTTCTCTGTTTAAGAATAGATTTTTATTCATCCTTGTATACTTAATCCAGTTTGAGCGTGATTACTGAACTATAGGTAGTAGGGATGAGTTCATATGCGTATGTACACCCGTCCAAACTTTATTTCTAACCCTGAAAGTAAATTTGAGTCCTGGCAAAATAATACATTGTGTGATAATGGAAATGAAAGTGATGTCTTCAGCTTCATTATAATATGTACAGCTGATTACTGTCATGTATAAGGATTTTGTTGAGATTGACAGACAAAGTAAGTTTCATTTCCTGTACACATGGTAAATGAAAGTAATCCAATCTAATTAATAAATTTTCCTGTTATTAATACATTGGTGGTAAGGACTTATATGTATTGATTTCAGTTTTCTTCTTTATAATCCCAGAACCATGTACTCCTTGATGATTATTCTGATTTATGTTACATTGATAACTAGTGCATATTGAAATCCGGTGTGTGACAATTTAATTACACTCATTTTAATCAGTGCCAACAACTACAAGTCATATCCCCTGGCCTGGGTTAAATGAGCATACAACATAATATCCAGGTTCTGCTTTCCCATTGTTTTCAGTACTCACCTTTGAACTCACCTAAGTACATGTATAGTATGTGTGCTTTGGCATTCTTAAGGCAAAGGAAAAGAGAGATTGGTAATGTACACAGTGAAAAAAACAAGACTTTGACATTTGTTTGCAACTTTTTTTTGTAAAAAAATCTCATGATTACCACAATTAAGTCTCCAAAAACAGGAAAAAAAGCCAAAGCTGTACATCTCCTTGGGTCACCTATAATAAGATCTGTCATTAGCTCATGGGAACGCAGAGCACTAGCTATACTTTACATAAGTGATTTGGCTGAGCTTACAAAGCGTCCCCAGTTTACCAAAATATATGGCAGCTGACACCAAGGGGGGACACAAAGAAAATAATTACGTTCATTATGTGATAAGTTTTTAAATCAAATCATGACTTTTTGTATAAACAACAAAGTCATATTTTTCTTATGTGATCGTCCATTTTCAACAATGTGAGTTAAGTTTTGTATCAGACATTTGGTAATTGGTATTTTGGAGTATTGTTCTTAAGGCATGTAGAGAGTTTACAAGATCAAGTTTAGCTATTGTAAAACATTTTCAACCACTAAAGTATTTTTTTCAGTAGAATTTATACATATGAGTATTATGGAAATGATGCTAAAAATGATTTATTTGTGTCACTGTAGACACAAGCTTCATAAAACTGTGCAAATTATGTCTCTACACCCAATTATCGTATTGGTTGCGGAGGTCGTTGAAAAGGTTGATGAATTAGGAAATTCCAAAATGCATTTTTGGTTCCATGAATTTAATTATTTGTTTGTGTGTAAAAACATGTTAGCTGTAAAACTTTGCCTTTTGCGTAGTTTGAAATTTTAGTTTTTTTCTCAATGAAGACAAATATTTATAATAGTTAAGGAAAGTTGTCTGGGACAAACTCAGGACATGTTTTATATCTTAAATAGCAGAGCTTATGTAACAAATAGGATTTTCTTCCTGGCCGTACAGACTGCATGTGTAATGTTTGTGAACATTTGTTTTGGCACTGTGTGTGCATTTCTCTTAGAGAGCACATGCTATTCTGTCATAGAGTATGTACTTCTCTGATGAAACACCAAACCCAAACAAATGCTGTTTCTTTCATATGTTGTGTTGTATACATGTAGCTGCTATTGTGTAATAGAGGCAGGTGTTTCACTGTATGTGCAAAGTATCAACTTTGTACAGAATATGTGTAATTAAATCTTTGGTTACTGGCACCATTAGTATTGTATAGTCGTCTGTCACCTAGTACACAGCTACATGTACCTAGCTGGTAAAAGTTGGACATTGCAGATAAGGCATTCTGTTGACGGTAGAAATAAAGAAAGCATTCCTTTAAATAATTAATTTAAAAAAAATGTCATCTCCATGGATGTGGATATACAAGGTCCTACAAGATTAAGAAACATCTTAAATATTTCATTCTTTCCTTCCTATGTTTTAATTTGGCATGGATCACTTTTTTTGATTTGTATGAAAGGTGGCTGGTGTCTCTTGCATTTAGTACATTCTTGCAGCTTTTGGTCTGTTTATACTAAGGTTTAAAACTTAGTTTTAACATAGCACTGAAGGTCAAGATAACTGGATTCTAATTATGTTGACTGTAATAGCAGTGTTGGTCTACACTGGCATGTCAGTCTGCCGTATTGGCTTTCACTTTCTAAAAATACCAGTTTAAATGTGTTGGGACACCAAAGCAAGGACTCATGAAAACCTGATATGTGCATAAAATAGCCTAACAGGTTATCTGCAGGCACATGTATAAATGTACCATTTGCACTTAATAAATGTAATGATTGATATTGTTGTAGTACATGAACTGTGTGTTTGATTTTGAGATCTGTACTATTTATAGGGTGTCCCCTCACTTCTGGCAGATTAAGTGTTGTTAGATCAAAATATAACGGTCAGCAACATTCAAAAAAAGAATTTGAAAGCTTAACTTGGCGAACAAGAAATAAAATAAGTAAATAAAAACAAACAGAATGAATATTCTAATTATTTACATTTATTACATTTAAGAGTTTGTATCATATTTTTAATGGCTGAGGGGGATAGCATACGAGTGCGGCGGAATGACCTTGGAGCCTTTCACCAATGCGATCGTTGTGAATTCAAGCCCAGCCGGTTGTACATGGGAGCATGAATTAATGGAGAAATTCCTAGAAAACATGAATCCATGTGTAGGTGCATTTTGGATATGTGAGATCACAAATACAATATGATCAAAACCTATCCTGTATTAGTTTACATAAGGTTTATGTATTTTATGAAGAAGGCATCAATACAGTTTGCCTCCCATGCTCGGATGAATTCAGTATGAATGTCTGAATTCGGATGAATTCAGTATAAATGCCTGAGCTCAGAAGGGTTTGGCCATGCAGGCATGCATGTGGAATGATGCTGATGTTGGATTTAATTTTCTCCGTCAAGATCCTGCTGATCGGGTGTATGGTCACGGCAGGCTCTAAGAGCTAAGCTAACGCTCTTAGTGCAATAACGGAAGCTGTAAAGTACCTGGCATAATTCTCCCACCTGTGAAAATGACGGCTGGCTCAGTCCTGCCGTAACCATGGGAGATCAAGTCTTTCACGTGGCTATAAACATGAGATGATCTGTATCAGCTAGGTGTAAGACTTTGTTCAAACATTAAGACTGCCCCTTTTATTTGATCTTTTTGGTATTACATGCACATGCATATAAATAAATCTAATATACTTACTCAAACTTTCATTTAATAGTTCGTCCGAACATGAGCATTAACAGTGATTGTCGTCATTACATTCAAGTATGTTTGATCTTCAAAGGCAAAAGCTGTGGGTTGTATTGATTTGCAGGCACATGTTGTAGTGACATTTTGTTTCCTCTTTGACAGACCATTTATAACAATGACAACTAGGTGTAGAGAGAGTAAGATTTATCACAATTATACCTGTAATCTGCAATGCTGCATTTAGAATTTACAAAGCCAGTTTAGTGTAAACTTTGCTATCACTAAATCATCAATCATGAATACATATGCAGGCCTACATCGATAGGCCTTAGTCCAGAAAATGTTAATACCAGTCTCTGGTCTGTTTAATTGAACTCATTTGCATATCAAAACTAGATGTATTCATGCAGTTAGTGGGAAGGTACACTTAATACATGTACATGTAAGTATTGCCGAGATACTAAATTTAGCATACCTGTATAAACCTCTCCCTCATTCCACCACTCTATGCATTTATTCATTGACTAGATTGGTGGTTTTTGCCACCTATATGACACTTGTGTATGAATATTCCACTTATATGTCGGCGGCCAGCATTATGGTGGGAGGAAACCGAGCAGAGACCCATTGCCATCCGCATATTGCTGGCAGACCTTCCCACATGCATCCAAAGACAAAACCAGCATGAGCTGGACTTGAACAGCGACCACCTTGGTGAGAGGCTCCTGTATCATTGTGCAGTGCTGACATTCTAACCTCCACGGCTGCTCAGGCCCCTTAGCACACTATTCAATACCGCACTGTTACAAATATGTTTCCCACCAAGTTGGTGTAGCTTGAGGTTATACCTATACTGGTGCCATACACAACTACATGTGTGGGGAAGTAGTACATGTAGCTTAATTTGTTTCAGTAAAGGAATCATTTAGATTTTGTTCATTGTGTTAGACATGCAGAGACTTTGTGAGGTATTCATTGTTTGAAACCCATGGTATGATACTAGTAATTTGGCTTACCATGAACATCCACTCATGTCACTGTGTCTGTAGCTATGTAATTCATATATATGTACGTATACATATATAGGTATTTGTCACATGTAGTGTCAATTGCCCATAGCCATCATACATGTATCATAAAACAGCAGGCTGATTTGTCTTCCACCAAAAACCTGATAACATGAAGGAGTTGTGTAAATGGGCATAACCTGGTATTAGTGTGGTCTTTGGAGATACGAGTTTTGTTGAATAACACAAACAGTATTGGTTTGGTAAACTGCCAGTTTTCGTTCTGGTATTCCTTTGCTCGCATTATTTATTTTTCAGGAAAGTCAAAACATGTTTTTGGCAAAAGTTACTCATGAATGTTTGATTAAGTTTTTGTGGTGGAACTGGTAAATAGGGTCTCTGTAAAACAAGATAGTATAATCAACATATTTTTACTGATGTACATAAATGAATTATATAGTCTGTATGTATATTTTTCCATTTTGTTTTTAAAAACATAAATTGTGTCATTAATGATTTGTCCTGTACATAAGAATACATGACAACACTGTCAATATAATTAATGGGCACTAAAAGCCCATCAACATCATGGGTATTACCTCATCCTCTCCTGACATACCTTGACATCTACAACTGTCTTAGGACAGAGGGTGTGGGGCTGTTGTCCCTCAGTACATGGACCTGACACACCTATAAAGCCATAACTGTCATAGGACTGCTGGTGTCTAGTGTAAGACTTTGTACACTCAGCCAGCTAGCCCCTCCGTACATGCACCCGACACACCTGTAAAGCCACAGCTGCCATAGGGCTGATGGTGTCTAGCGTAACACTTTGTACCACTCAGCCAGATAGAGTCCCTCTATAGTTGTAGTTGATATCTTACCCTGTAGACTTTATTGCATTTATGTTTTTTTAATACAAGTATAAAGGTGAACAAATTCCTACCAGTATGTATGAAAAAATGGGATTGGGTTTATCCTGATATTATTTTGGCTGTATATGTTTCATATGGAAGCCTGTTGATGCCACTGTAAATTGAAAAAAAATGTGTCCAGCTAATTCGTTAAAACAGATTACTGTTCCATTTTAGTAAATTACTAAATCATTATAGGGAATTAGCAAATCGTTTTTACAGATTGGCAATCTGTTATAATGATTTCCTAATTTGATGTAACAGATTACTATTTACTAATTTGTTTTCATGGCATAGCAATAGGATTTGCTGATTCGTTGTAACAGATTACTATTCCGCTTTAGTGACTTAATATATCGTTTTAATGGGTTACTTTTTAGTTTGAAGAGTTGCTGTAATCATTGCTATTCTGTAGAACAACTACATGTAAGTGGCTACAGGTTTAACAGAGATGATTGTGTAAAGATGTAAGCTTCTCATTTTGAGGATAGACGGCAGCATAACGACTTGTGTGCCTTTTACTTTCATCGTTGTTTATGCTATGCTGTTGTCCCTCGTTTCTGTCCATAACGATTACTGATTCGATTTATCGAAATAGGAAATCGTTATAATGATTTCATAATTTGTTACATTATTTTGTTACAGAGGTTATGGCAAGCGGACGATCATCAACAGTTTGGAGCCTAGTACAGAGTACAAATACAGGATGAGGTTCATGAATGACGCTGGGAACAGCGAGTGGAGTGCTCATGTGACCGTCTCTACCACCAGTAAGTCAAACATGTGGTACGAGCTGTTACAGAAGACTTCGTACACGGCCATATAGGCCATATACATGTGTTCTGAAATCATTTCTCTTGTGCGCATGAACTGTGATATGTACATCAAGGGCAGTTAGAGGTAACTAAGAAGTAGTTTATAAGTAAAAGTTAATATTTTAATTTCGTTAAAGTATATGTGTAAGATTCAGGGTTGAAGATTACCCTTTTCATTAACATGTACTCGTGAATTTTGGTAAGTTCACATGCTGTTTGTTTATAGAGGAGCCTCTGACTGGGGAACATCTTCACAGAGCTATAATGAGACTGGACTTGGAGGAGTTAGAGAGGATTCTGGAAACAGGGTTTGTAGGAGTGTTTTTCTTTCATTGATAAATAACTAGATGTGTCACTGACCTCACTACCACATTGTTATTATATAGCCCAGTAAGAGTGAAAGTATATTTCACTCTGTCAGTTGGTCAGAGATAAGTTTCTCTGTCAAGATAACTACAGTCACTTAACCCATAATTTTCAAGGAATTTCTCACCATCTGATTACCCTGCTGTAGAAACTGTAGCTCAGAATAGTGATTGGTTTGTAAAAAAATAAGGTGAAGATTTATTGTAAATCACTTAAAATTTTAGTTCAGTAGGATGATTAGTTTGATGGAAAATTGTATGCAATTGTCAGCAGCCTGAATTTAGTTTGCCGACAGACATCTCTCCGGGAAAGAAACATTTTTTAGGAGGGATGTGGAGAGCACATAAATTTCTTTCATACCAAATTTACCTGATTTGAATCCTTCTGCTGTTGTACAGTGTGGGACTCAAGGTTAAGATGTAGTGATGTGAAACCATGCCATGACTCTTTGGCAAGGATGTTATTAACAGTATTCTTGTTTAGTGGAAGTGGAAGATAGGAAGGAAATCACGAATTATTTGTATCCTTAGTCTGATTTACACAATGTGCAATCAACATGTCACTTTCTTTGATAATCAAGTCTCGGATTATTGGTTTCTTACAGAGATGTATACATTGATACTCCAGATAAGCTAGGGTTCTCTCCCTTGATGCAGGCTGCGCAGAAGGGATACCTTGAGTAAGTAAATGGCTTTTGTCACTTTGCCCACACTAGAGCACAATCAGCAGTAAAAGATATGAATTCTTTGTGTATGGTGTGATGCATTAGTTCGGCAGCACTTGATATCACAGTTAGATGTTGTGACCAGAAAAATGTCAAAATCTAATGCTTAAGTATTAAGTAATTCTTGATAAGAGAACATTTTGTGACAGGTGAGGTTTTGTTTCATATCGTTCATATGTAAAAGGTCAACTTTTTTTCTTCTGTAGAATTCTTGAGAAGTTGCTATCCTTCGGGGCAGATGTTCATCTGAAGAATGATGCTGGTAAAACAAGGTAAAATATGTTAAGGGTCAAACCAGGTGCATGTAATGAGATGTGAGAACATGTTAATAAAAGACTAGGTAAGGCCATGGACAGTAAATGATCATTTCATGGATTTTTCACCAGTGAAACACCCTACTGTACTACATGAAAAACCAGGTAAAATTTGATGTAATGAACGGTGTATATCACGCGTACTATAACTTCACATATTTTTTCAGCGTGCCACTCTGATACAGAAGGGGAGATTATTTGACGCAAAATTCCATGAATTTCCCCTGAGGAAGACAGTTGCTCTTTTGGAGCATATCGATAAAATATAGGTTAGGCCAAAATTAAACTATTATATGTTTGATGTTATGCCGCCGACCCTTCATAAAGGCCTTGGCCAAAATTCTTTTTTCGTGTTTTCCCAAATGTCATATTTTTATATTTTTCACTCAGTATTACTTGTTTAATTTTTGCCCATGATTTGAAATGTCACTGTGTTCACAGGTGACTTGCGCTCTTTCAGGATACAAAATTTCCTCTCTCGCTGTTCAGCAAAGCCGGCTAAAAAAAACAAATTAACAACTTAATTTGTGAGATTATTATTTTAAAATGTTTGAGGAAATCTTGCCATCAGCCTCTTACAAAGACAAAATATAGAATTCTCTGTGATTTAATTCTTTTCGCTATGCTATACCTTAAAAAACACATCTAATCTCGCGAAATTGAATTGCTAAGAATAGTGTTATAACCGGCATGAGATGTTTACAAACACCAAGGAAAGGTGGACACAGGCCTCTACCTCCAGGGTCATGTCGGTCAAGCTATACATGAGGTTCTACGTTTAGCCCACTTACGCCGGCCCTCCAGTTTTTTTTTATGTGAATCAAATGAATTCAGTCATGGACTGTTATAACCACTGTGACAAATTGACACCATACATCATAATATCTGCTGTAACATGATCACAATGGAAGGTGTTTGTTTTAAACCTACGTTGTCAAAGAATCCTGAAAAGCACCCCTTTTATTTTGGCATCCACCATTGTGTTACTCTCATTTCACACCTATGAGTGGCCCCACATGAGGCGCTTCTGTTGGCATGGAATAGTACCATTGGAGAGATACCGAAATTTAAGAAAAAGGTTGGTCCGGTGTGTGGATACATTTTCTCCCATCAAAGCTCTATGCTAGGGAGCATGGAGCTGGGAATATATTTTCTGAACTGACATTGATGTCACCACTGCAAAATGTATCTGTTTACTGATACATTGTTGTGAAGTGGAAACAATGGTAGTGACACTAGAATGGGCAGGTGCATGTCTTAATGGATACAGGGAATTTCACATACTGAGACAAAGCTGATATGCTCCATCCTTTAATCTTCCTTCATGTAACACCGCATGATTTTAGCTCTCATCTTCCTCATGTATAAATGGTTTGGACAGTGTAAATTAGGTCAAAGCTGGTGTTCTGAGCTGAGGCTCACTTAGGTGCTTACACTCTTCATACTTTTAGACAAGCTTGTACATTGAATGAGGTATCCAGGACAATAAATGTTTGATCCTTCATATTTAGGAAGAATCCCGAAAATTAAAATTAGGAAAATGGAAATAGATTTCTCAGTATAGATTTTATTTTATTAGGTCATAAGGTTCAGCTTCACTCCATCAAAAGTATCAGCTAGACAGGATTTTAATTATATTTTTACATGCTGGCCCCTCTGTACAGGACCTGAAATGCTAACACAAACTTTGACTTAAATTGCCGCGTTGTTTTCATCAAAATGTTTAACAAATGGTTACTTGTTCATTTTATTTTAAAGATCTAAGGATATTCATTTTGAGAATTGTCTAATATTGGGTGACATAATTTGGTACTGCGTTCTGATTAGTGTTGAGGAAGTTTAATTGTAATCAGTCATTTGAACAGGATTCTGCTATTGTTCTTTGCTTACATGAAAAAAAAAATACCTACCTACCTGTTTTTGTTATAAAGGACTTGTAACATCAAGCAAACAGGGGCCTCCATGGCTCAGTTGGTTAGCGCGCTAACACAGCATAGTGACCCAGGAGCCTCTCACCAATGCGGTTGCTATGAGTTCAAGTCCAGCTCATGCTGGCTTCCTCTCTGTCTGTATGTGGGATGGTTGTGCGTTTCCCCCTGGCTCTGCTTGGTTTCCACCCACCATAATGCTGACCGTCGTCATATAAGTGAAATATTCTTGAGTACGACATTAAACACCAATCAAATAAATAAATAAATTAAGCAAACAGTATTTTAATTTTGGCCTTATGATGAAACTCACACAACTTTGAGACTACCTATAGATGCTTTATTAACGGTCCCCTGAAAGTGAGGTGCACTGTGGTTATCTCCCCTTGGGTGTTCCTAATGTGTCAGTTTCCAGCAAGAGATGAGTTGACTTCTTCATCACATGGTTTTAATGTATTGCTAAAAGCATAAAGGAAGGGGCATTAGCTACCTACACCTATCCAAATACGTTTCACCCAAAGTGTAACATCACTACGTATGACACTGCAGTATACGCACTGATGCTCAGTGCATGTTGAATTTAATGTGCCCCTTTCTTAATGATGTTCGACAAAATGTCTGGTGTTTTGTTGTTGTTCAAAATTCAGTCAGTTGTGTAAATGATTATTTTTTTTTATTATGTTAACAACAACATGTTTGTAACACAATTGAAAAAGCAGAATATCAGGCCAGACTGAAAAAATTGTTTGTTTTGGGTAACCAATTCAGAAAAGTAGGCTAGATCAGTAGATAATTATTTTTTTTTTCTTTTTTATCATTCTGGCTAAACAAAAAGATAGGAATTTTAAAGAAATAAGCATTGTGAGAAAATGATAAAATAAACGAAACCAAGGAAAAAAACCCTGATATTCGAACAGCAGCCTAATAAAAACATTAGAGTATGCCCCTTTTTGAAGGGTCGGGTGGGTTGCCTCCGGTGATCATGCTTTTAATGTCCTTAGCGATAATCTAGTATTTTCGTGATGGAAGATAAGTGGAAGGTGAGTTTTTGTTTTAATTTAAGAATTTCTTCTGAGGGTTAGTATACACACAGTAGAACGCAAGTTGGTGTACCTTGACTGGATCTTCAGTACAGCACAATGATCCAGGAGCCTTCCTCCAATCTGGTCACTGCGAGTTCAAAGCCAGCTCATGCTGGCTTGCTCTCCAGCCGTGCGTTGGCCGTGCGCCTGTCAGCTACCTGTGGATGGTTCCCTCCCACCATAATACTGGCCCCGTCGTATAAATGAAATACTCTAGAGTATGGCATAAACATCAATCAAATAAAGAAAGAAATTGACGGGATCTTTGTTGGAGATTGATGTTTGCTTTGTGATCGCGAGTAATGTCATATCCAATACCTGCCTTTCAGTTTAATGCTGGCCTGTTTTGCTGGCCAGCTGGACTCAGTGAAGATACTACGTTCTAATGGGGCAAACTATGAGGACTTTGACCGCGGGGGCTCTGCGCCTCTCCACTGGGCAGTTGATGGACAGAACGATAAACTGGTGGAGTGGATGATTAAAGATGGTGCAGAGGTGGATATCAGGGACCAGAACTCTGGCTGGACTCCGCTGTTACGATGTGGTAAATGCAGAAACATTTGCAGATACCCCATTTTTATTCAGACTCTAATCTGATCTGCTCTTTTTAGCAAATATACATGTAACTGTAGCAGGAATATTTAGTTTCATTTTTCTCGCATGGTTAGGCCATCTAATATCTCAACTACAAGTGAGCTCTTTGGTAGCAAGTGAGATATTTCAGCCTTCTTATTTTGAATACTTTTACTGGGCCCATTTTGTGTTTGTGTTGTTGTTTTTTTACTATGTTGTAGAAATGATAATAAATCTTAATATGCATTATATGATTGGTTTGCAGCCTCAGTGACGGGTAACTACGACGTGGCATCAGTCCTTCTGATGTACGGAGCTGACATCAACGCTCAAGACAATGACCGGAAAACACCACTCATGATTGCAATCCTCAACGGCCACTTCCCCCTGGTGGAACTTCTGTTGAAGAGGAATGCCGACATAAGTCGCACTAATGAGGTCAGATGATAGAATACTCTAGAAACTGTCAGTGTTTCTCTTGTCATTTGTCTCATGTTTCAGATCTTGGTATTAGCCTAGGGCACATGTGGGATGAATGGCCTTACGCTGAAAATTTCTACTGGAAGTTAAAAAGTTATTGTTTGATTTACAATGCATATGGGTACTAAACAATTCGAAGAAATTCACCGAAAAAATATACCGTACTTGAATTTGTCAGTGTGGGGTCTCGGTGACCTATAAGCGGTCGCCGATGATCTTATGATCATTTACGAAGTCTAACTTCTGTTGACAGCCCTTCTTGTCTTGCACTAATACGGTGTGCAGTTTTATGCATTACACACGGGAATATTAGTTATTAACTTACCAAAGGTCGGTGGTTTACTCTGGCTTACTCTGGTTTCCTCCACCCTTAAAACTGACTGCCATCATGTAAATGTAAAATTCTTGTGCATGGCGTTAAACAAGATTCCAATAAATAAGTAACTACAATAGCCGAGGAAGTTCAGTTCTCAAGAAATTCATTATCAGGGGAGATTATTTATTCCACATGGTCTCAGAGTTACTTCCCATATTTTTAAACCTCAACACAAAATAAATCTGTACGTAGTTAATGTCATGCAGGATGAAGTAAAAACGATTGGCATGATAAAGGATATTTCATTTAACAGTTTTAAAAAGTTATTACTTGTAGACTGCACATATATGTGTTATGTTCATTGTTGTACTTGTGTTGTAGTTTGGCAAGACTGCCTTTGAAATGGCCCTGACAATGGATAAGCGTGTAAGTGACTGTCTGTTTTGTTGCTTGATCAATACATTTTTTTTAACATAAATATTAATTTGTTAATGTATTACTGATCTACATGTTGTCCAGTAAAACTGTGTAATTAAATCACTGTAAAATATATTTTGTACTCATGGTGTACAGTTGAAAAAAGATACGCCGGAGGAAAAAAGAGGTACATAAAAACATTGCCTTTAGTTTTACTACAGAATGTAAACCTTGTTTGCAGGCTGCAGGTGTAATGATATTTTGTGTTACAATTCCTGAAGCATTACTACAGAATGTAAACCCTATTTGCAGGCTGCAGGTGTAATGATATTTTGTGTTACAATTCCTGAAGCATTACTACAGAATGTAAACCCTGGTGGCAGGCTGCAAGTGTAATGATATTTTGTGTTACAATTCCTGAAGCATTACTACAGAATGTAAACCCTGTTTGCAGGCTGCATGTGTAATGATATTTTGTGTTACAATTCCTGAAGCATTATTACAGAATGTAAACCTTGTTTGCAGGCTGCAGGTGTAATGATATTTTGTGTTACAATTCCTGAAGCATTACTACAGAATGTAAACCCTGGTGGCAGGCTGCAGGTGTAATGATATTTTGCACTACAATTCCTGAAGCATCAGGGGATAATTCCACAAAGTTTAAAGCCCAAGAAGTTTTGTACATATTTGACATTATATTACGAAACTTATATGTTCATAGTTTTTAACACAAAGGATTGGACAATAAGCATTAATATCAAATTTAAAGTTTGCCAAAAGTCAAATTGGCCTGTTAGAATCAACCCCTGTATTTTTGCCACTCATGAAGAGGCACTTTGTATAGGATCCAGTCATTGTGTTATTATTGTGGTATTTTTCTTTTCATTTATTCACAGAGGATCATCAAAACAATAGAGGAGCATTGTGACAGAAAAGGAATCAAGATCCCTATCCATTGATTATGTGAGGAGATGGGCAGGTTTGTTGTTTCATGCCACTGTTGAGAAAGGTGTCTCTTGGCATTTGACAACACTGGTGTCAGGAGAGTCCGAAATTCAGCTTCTCCTTTATATTTATGTATTAAGGTCAGGTTTTCAAAATTCTTAGGCGATCGAAATGTAAATAAAGAAACCACTTTTTAGGTCAGATGTGGCTGGAAAATTACCAATCAAGGAAGTGTACGAACACATTCATTTCTTTGTTGGAAAAATACTTGAAAGGCTAAAACTGAAATGCCAATGTGTTGAGGATAGAAACCAAAGTACAGTATTTGTCCTTGGAGGATGAAATGTTGTTGATAGAATGTAAATTTGTTGTATGTAATTTATTCATTCAGGATTTCAGAGCACTGTAACTAAGGCACTGCTACTTGTGTCTACCTGTAACTAAGGCACTACCACTCGTGTCTGCCTGTGTCCTCTTAATTTCTCTGACCATTGCAGGTAGACATAATTGCATAGTTTGATGTATTTTGTATTTGTGTACATGATTCATACACATACCTTTAGGAGAGAAGGAAGGAAGAACAGGAGAGCATGTCTTCTCTACCTCAGAGAATTTTTGCCATTCGACTAGAACAGCCATTTTTTATGCCATGTGTGTGGTGGGTCGGGGGGTGATAGTAGGGGCAGAAACTAGTGCAGAAAGAGAAGTATTTACATTTATATACACTGCAAGTCAGAAAACTTAACATTCTTCTCCATTTAACACTGGGCAGTTTTCAGTGGGATATTTTGTCTTGTTATGCAGCTATGGTCTGTGATGATTATTTTTTATGCATGCCTTGGTTACTTAATTTTTATATGTTTGTGTTGTTTTTTTCTTCTTCATGTGCCATTATATTTTCATTCTTGTTTACTTTTTCTGAGTACATTCCTGATATGTTTCACGTCAGGATGCGTTTTTGAGACAAATATAACATTATGTGTGTCCTTTAGAAATTATTTTAGTAGTACCATTTTTTACTCTCTGTATGTGATTTGTCTTTTTGAATGATGGGTGTTCCACTACAGGAGTGTTGTCCATATCACAACACAGTAATGTATAACATATACCAAATCCCATTCAGTGCTCACCACTGAAGGCTGTAAATTCTGCTGCAGTGTGTAATTCCCTTGACGAGCTGCTGTCTAACTATTAACATAAAAGTTTAGAATGATAATATTTGGATCTAGTTTTGACAGTATTTCCATTGCTAGAGATTCAAGGTATTTGTGTGTGTAAAATTCTGTGGAAATCAGTGTAAGTCTGGGATGACAATAACACTGACAAGCAAAGTAAGACTTACACTGTAGTATACCACTGTTACCATAGTCTTGACTACGACTGTATTTTGAAAGTTTGGGGCTCGCAGGTTGCTGAAAGGCCTATCATTTTACACTGTACTCACCAGTTTCTAACAGTTATCAGAAGATAAATCATTCTCCCTCCTTTCGTTTGTGTCAGCAAAACACACAGTGAAATTTTATGATGGGTTGTGACGTTAAATATGCATCCAAAATAAATATTAATCAAATAATAATCACTGTTGTCCATACTAATCAAGTGTAAATTGACAGGTCTTCCCGCGATCTGTTACCCTTAATGCCACCAACTTGTGAAATCCACCAAGCCCTTCAGTAGGGCTTTACAGATGAGATCATTTCAAAATGTGTAAAACTGTTAAATCACAATTTAAGGTTTGCACAGCTCACGTCAGAAAACTTCAGTTTTAGAAGGATATGTTGGAAATGGTACATGTATTGCTGTTCACATTAGTACTGGGACGAAAGTACCTCCATGTTTCAATTCCAGAGTGTACACACATGTACGACCTGAATTTACTGTGCATAGTGTATTTTTCCTGACACAGTGTACGTTTGTTACAGTGATCGGTACAAGCTGATAATCCATCTGTTGTTGTTGTTGTTGTTTACGGTCTTTGATACTGAAACTCTTAGATGACAGAATGTTTGCTGAAATTTCAAGTTGTAGGTGCAATAAAGATTTCCGTCCATACATAAACATCAGTCGTGACTTATTGTTCATGCCACTGAGCTGTAACTTGAGTCATATCATGTAGATTCATGTGTCATATTGATTTTACAAGGTTTGTGAGAAGATGAATCAGGACAAGAGAAAACCTGTAGACATCGCTGTACATGTAGGAGTATTGGACAAACATCCTGACAGTTACATCTGCAATTTAGAAACCTCTTGTAAGTTAACATGTTATTTATTTTATGCCACAGCTGTTATAAGGTGAACTTAGCGTACTGATGTGTACATGTACTACAAAATCATGAAATCGTAAATGTGTGTTTATATTAGATGGACTACATTTTGCGGATCCACTGTGTATTAGCACACGTAAGTTTCTCTACACATTGTCTATTGGTCCGGTTTAGAGGGTGAGAAAACCAGTCTGTAGACACTGGGCAAACTTCCTGGCCTGATATGAAGACATAGTACATGCCAGCAACAACTTGATTTGCTGCACGTCATGAGTCAGTGGATTAGAAGCTGGACCTATGTGGAAGTCGGACACATGTAGAAATCAATGCCTTCTGTACATCCTTGGTACAGAATTTGCTGAAAAATTCCCAGAGTGAACTTAACCAAAAATCGTTTCTTCAGGAAATATGCTACTTGTGCTTTAATTTGTTTTTAGTATACTTGAGTATTTGATATCAGTGAACTACCTCTACCTGTACAGTGGTAATTCTGGGGCCCAAGCCAGCATTGACACTCTCTTGTAATACACTAACATGTTACCAGTTTGCCCATATTATCATCCTTCCAAAACCAGGAATCATTGGACAGACTTAGCCTGGATTACTTCGGCAGGAAAGCTTCCCCATTAGTTGAACACTGAGATTTAATTTTTCATTGACAGTATCGTGGTCAAAGATGTTTACCACCTTAACTTGGTCTGTTACTCACAAACTTTCCTACATGTGACATTCAGATTGTCATGCGTTAGCGGAGCTGATGTCATGCGTTTGAGCGATTCAGAGTGACAAGAGGCTGGATTTCACAGGTTACATGCTACTATTTGCCAACAATCCATAGTCAGTTCTCTAGCTTTACTCTCTATACTGCAGTCTTTTTTTTTTTATCACATATTAACTGGTCCCAAGAATGATTAATTAGTTAATGTATGACTCCACACAAGAATTCCTTTATTCATAATACAGTGGGTGTCAATGTAATTGATGGAGGAAACCAGAGTGTCTGCCGTATAAAACCACTGGCCCCTTTGGCAAGTTACTAATGCACTTCCTAACATGGGACTTTATACAGATATGTGCACCGTATCAGCCACACAAGCACTGTCGACTGCATATTGTCGTCAAGGGCCCAAATATATAAATTCCCTGTCTTAAGGCCATGATTGAACTCGCACCTGGTGTAGGGTGGAGGTTAAAGGACGCCCCAATGATGATTACGATGTATGGTTAGTAGTAGCAGGACTTAAATAACATTCAGGTAAGGCAACAAAGAAGTAATGAGGAATTGCATATCACCGTAAAAATGTATTGACACAAAATCCAGGATTAGAGTTGAGAATAAAAGTTTAATTTCCACATAAGCCTATTACTGGCAATGGCAGTAAAATAACAATGAGGCAGTAAACCTATTGGACCAGCTCCTGCAGCTTCTCACATGGTTCCATAATGAACAGATAAAAGGAAAAGGCAAATGTGGATTCTTTGCCGAGTTAGTTAAGACAGCCCTTGTCAGTCCCAAACAAGAAGAATTCAACAGAAAAAACATACAAAATACATAAAAATATAAAAATAAAAGCAGAGTTAGCGAAAAGTAGCTTGAGGAATTACAATGCCCTAAGTAATTCCCAAAATGTTACAAGTTTGCCTTCTATAAAACCAAGACATTTCCAGCAAACAGCAATCACAACAAAGATTAGTGTAAGCTTTGTTCTAAAAATGTGATTCTGATCCTCCTGTCACCACCTTCCTGACACAAGCACATTTTTGTCATAAATCACATAATTTCACCTTCAAAAATATAAACATGGAACCTGTTCCAAAGTTAGAAATTGGCAAGAAATCAGAAAATGGCTTTATTTAGATTTTCCTGCAAATGGCCATGTGGCCATGTCAAACAGTTACTAGTAGCCAGGAAAAGATGTTCAACATTACAATTAGCTATCACATCATGCACATTTATCTGTCCTAAGGGATTTTTTTTAAACATAACAAATTTATTGTTATTCAAAGTTGCTCTTTGTAAAGACTTACTAAAACGAATTTATACAATTGTGTAAGGCGAGGAAGACGGCCTGAGTTGAGTATAAGGAATATGCTCTAAAAATCATAGTATACCAGCAAATTGTAGAACACTAAAGTTAATCCGTACGCATAGATAATCTGGTAACTTGATTCCACTACCACAACATGTATCTTTCTAGTTCCTTCATGGTTCAATTCCACTACATGTACAGAAGCTTAGCTGGATTGTTAACGGGAGTTAAAAATGGCAACAAGTACAAAGCAGCAGCGATTAAAACAACTGAAATAAAATCTACTCTATGTCTGGAGTACTGTGCTAGAGGTGTGTGTCTAGTAGCAGAGATTTAGACTTTGTATTCAAGCAGTGTGCTATAACTACTCTTGTCTCCTCCGTAGTTAGCGTTGAGGGTCACGCGGGTGCCTTTGCCACTGTACTTCTGCAGGGGGACATCCGCTTCCCAGATACCCTTCTCCACCTGTTCCAGGTGCGTCCACTCCTGGTCAGCTACGACTGCCACAGCCTCGGCTCTCGGGATGCACACGCGGAACTTCGCAGACGATACGGGGACCTCAGGGCTCAGTACAGTGGGGCTCCACATGTAGCAGCCTTCCTTCCACTGGGCGTACTGCTTGGGGAACGGGTAAGCCTTGCTCTCGGCCGCCTCACAGTTGATCAGGTAGTTGTAGACACCTGGTAGCTGCTGGCTTGTGTCACGTGCAGGGATGGCATACAGCTGCAGCTTGTAGAAGCCAACACTGGGCATTCCCACACAGAATGTGACCACGGAGCCTTGCGTCTGTGTGAAGACGTTGTCCGGGAACTCCTGCTCGTTTTCCACGCTGATCAGGTTAGACGTCATTCTCATCTCCTGCGCTGTGGAAAACTGGATCTCAACGTAGTTATTTTTTAAGTGGATGACAGGGTCAGGGTGACTGAGAGTGCACAGGCCAAATTCATTGAACTTGGGCTGAGCCCCCAGGTAACCTGTAGGTAACTTGGGTAAGGGTACGGCTTGTACATCCTCGTGGCACTCAATCAAGTACTGAGCTGCATGGAACAGCGTAGTGCCTTCTGTGGCTGGGTCATTGGCATAGATCTCCAGCCCATACTCCCCACGGCCAGGAAGTGTGACATTGAAGTATGCAGTGTTGCCAACCACCCTGTGCATGACATAACCCTCAAGCTCTGCATCAGAGCGCTCATTGTGCTTCAGCTTGGCCATGAACTGTATGGGTTTCTCCATTCTGAACTGCAGCTCAGCCTTCCCCTGACGGCTGATGACTGTGGCTGTCTGCTGGTAGGTCGCTAAGCCATACCTGAAGAAGGTTGACCCTGGCCCCCAGCTCAGATACGCGCACGGCGGGAACGGAGCGGGCTCGGGAGATGTCACATCCTCTTGTACAATCTTGTACTCGCAGACTTGTGCGTAGACATTCTCCTTGTTCTCAGGCGTGTCCTCTTTAGCGTAGATGTAAAGGATGTAAGAGCCTTTGACGGGCAGACGAAGACGGAATGATGAAATGCCTCCAACGCTCTCCTGCATACCATACCTGTTCAGCTTGCTCCCTTTGTAATCCTCATCTCCGTTCTCAAACTGAATGCTGAAGTTGAAGGCGACAGAGCACCTGTGCGCTGGGTAGCGCAGGCGCACGTTTGTCTCACCTCGTGCGTAGATCACGGCCGTTCTGTTGGAAACCAACTCCAGACCGAATTTGAAGAACTGTGGTTTCATGTGTGGCATGTTCTCAAACTCCTCCAAGGAGACGGGGCGCTCTAACAGCTGCCAGTTGGGATCTTCTGGGAAATGCGTGTAGATCAACTGATGGGGATCTGGCAAGAAGAAGTACTCGTCCAGCTGATAGTGGAACTCCTCTGATGAGCTCTGTTTGCCGATGATTCTCCTGGCTGCCCAATGGGCATCTACCAGACACCATGTACCAAAGATGTAAACAGCGTTCCACGAATGCTGGTTCTGACCAGGTGTGAACTTTTGCCCTGGCCTGTAGTCAGCCCCCTTAGCGTAACCACTCAGAATCTTGCTATGGACTCCAACATAACTGTAACCCAACAACACAACATACATAAATTAAAACAAAATACAACATACTTCAATTACAACAAAATACACATACTCCAATTACAACAAATACAACAAATACTGGAACTTAAATTACTGTACATCAAAATACAAGTTAGATTTTTTTTTTTTTTTTGCCTCTTGGACACTTTCACGAACTGAATTTGGATTAATTCTTTGTTCCTTTCATTGTAAGTCACATGACCTAATCATGCTAAGGCCATAGCAACAACATTTACAAATAAATTTGGTCCTACAAATTTGGAAGTGGTCCTACATATAGGTTTCAATTTCATGTCTAGACTTGTATAAAACCATATTAATCCATTCTATAGCTATTAAACAATGACCTACAAGAAAAGGTGTGGCTACCATCCTGAGGTCTAGTCTACATGTACTTGCTTCAGACAAACAATTACATAAGTTTCCAGAGAGATTAATACCTTGGAATTTTAGAAAGTCTGTAAGACATAAAACAAAGTCTGGTATCTTGAGGTAAAAGCGGTGCTTGAAAACTAAGCAGCTCTTTCTTGTATCACGGAAGTTTCCAAAGAGTCCAGCACCGTTTCATATTGTTAATTCTTCAGCTACATGAATTCATGCAGAGCCGAGAAGATTTTGTTTGGTGGTCAGCTAATGCATTTCCTGATCACATGGACTTACTTGCACATTGTGTCAAAGACCATTGCATATGTAGTTTTCCCTGTCTTCAGTCCCATCAACACCTCTTCAGGACTTCCCTTCTCCACTTTGTCAAAATTCATCTCCTTCAAATTTTTACTGGCCAGCCAGCGGAAGATGATTCTGAAGAAAGACAAAATACAGAAATACCTCAATTTCTTTCCATCAAATACCACTAAAAAGGATTTTTCAGGTGGTTTTAACTCTAATAAAGATAACTGTTGACTTCAGTACTTGAAACGCTTCCCTCTATTAGCCACAGGTAATGTAGTGAGAGGCAGGCTTAAACACAATGATTTGTGGTAGGCATTTTCCTGACAAGATTATCAACATGGCTCCCAATGCTTTGGCTTTAGGCATGTATCAGCTACAGGACCTGGACAGCTTGTTTTATTTCCATAAGCACCATAAGCTTATTGGCATCAGGTTTCCTGATTTCTCTATAGTTGACTGGAATGATATAAACACGTTGCAAAGCAACTACAGCTTCCAGATACAGCTAACAACAAAAATTTGCAGTATGGGACAGCTGAGAATGTAAGTGAAGATTATTTAAAAAACACACGTGTATGAAGAAAAGAAATGGGAATGCTAATCCAATAAAATACATTTTGGCAGCTTCATTCCTTAAATAAGCAATTTTTGTCTCAGTGACAAAAGACAGCAGAATACATTTGAATGTTTCCTAATGCCCTGAAGATTCTACGTTTTGAAGATGTACATAAACAAATATACGAGTAACCCAGTCTATATGTACTATTAACTGTTCTGCTCACCTCACTTTCTCCATGTCATTTGTGATATTCTTGGAGAAGATCAAATCCCAGGCCAAATCCCGGAAGCTTGTGTGCTCACTCTTGGATACCTGGTGATAAAAACAGCATCAAATCAGACATCTACATACAGACTTGTGCACGTTCATGCCATAAAACAGACAAATTTTTGTACATTTGCTCATTCAAATAATCATGTCTGAAGATTGTATTACTTTATATTTTGGGGGGGGGGGGAGAGAAGTCAAAATGCCATTCCTGCTATATTCTATACAACAGCGGCCAGCATTATGGTGGGAGGAAACCCCAACTAAGCACACGTTGCTGACAGGCCTTCCCAGATGCGGCCGGACAAGCGATTCCTGTTTCCAAACAATGCAGAACTTGGACAAACTCCCGCTACTTTAATCTCTTGTACACATGCAACCTACATTTGGACTTCCTCTGGTATGTTGCTTTTTTGTCATGTCATAGTATGTTTTGTGAAAAATAATATGATTAATAAATAACTGATCCCAGATTAAATTGTTTCATTTTCATACATATATATTTATAAAAGCGAATGTATATGTATTGATTCACTCGATGGAACACTGTAATCTTAAAAAATACACTTTTAAGGTGAATTACCTGAGTGTTTCAAAAAGCAGCTTTACCATGTGATATGACTGAATAATTGCAACATAATTGCAACATTCATACATACTTATATATACATGTATACGTAAAAAGGTGTTGCAACTCTATAATATACACTGTTATAATTGCATGTAACTACACAGTTGATGCATCATAAGACTGCTGCATACCATGAGGTTTTTGTGCACAGCTGATCTCTGCCACCCACAAACCACTCATCTCACTCTGGCATATCCAGATATAATTTCCATAGTGTGAACCATTCTAACTAATGTCTCTGCCAAACAACTGGCGCTACATGTACATGGAAGTGACACATCCAGATCCAAACTCCCCACAGTGATGGAGTGACAGGGCTGACAGCCTAACATCTCTGCCACACCCCTCTCCCATGTTTACCATCATGTACATGTACCTGACCTTCTCCACAAGCTTCTCTCATATAAAACCATTTACATTCAATTAGGAATCTGATATTTCACAGGCCCCCTGTTACAGCTGCTGGGTCAAACCCATCTGACAGTTTATCTCTACATTACATTCCGGGGTTACAAGGGAAACTTTGTCTGTGACCTGCAGAAACTCCCCATCCTGGACAGTTCTGCCTGAAGCCAAGGACTAGGAGATAAACAGCCATACACTGACTGTTATTATCCTACCATAAATACCACAAAAAATATTCTCTTATATTTCTTTTCCTCAGCCCGGTAGCAGAAAGTTTTCATCTGGTTCTTGGGATAGTAGAAAAATCTACATGTTCCAACACGCACAAGTAAAAAACTGATAATAAACTCATAACAGTTCTTGAAATCTGCTATATTTATTTACTTATCTGATTGGTGTTTATGAACACTGTACTCTTGAAGTTTTCACTTGAAGGATGAAAGGTGGATTATCTGGAGTAAACCACCAATCTTTGGCAAGTAACTGATAAACTTTCCAACATGGGGGACACACATTTCCACTAGAAGAGTATGGCCAATGTGAATGGCATACTGGTGAAAAATAAGCGATGTCCCATGGAAAATGACGGTCACTCACATATTACCACTAATAAAAGTGGCAGAAGGGGAATTTACCAATTATTTCCTTTAAGAGATCTGGGATAGAAAACCAGTGTGTTACGGCTAGAGCTGTATATGTATGCTATGATCAGAAATGAATGTTCGATGTGTGAAAAGTTTGGAAACCCATCTATACAAGTTCTCTAATTCTTGCATTTTGTCACTACAAAGTCAATTTTGTAATCCGCACTTACAGCAAAGACATAATGGTAGGTCCAGGTATACAAGTCCAGGTGGCTTGTAAAGTAGATCAAACAAAACCTATGAAATCACCACTTTTTTCCAAGTACCTCTTGCTGTTTTATTGAAGTCCACCTGTTTTCTATTAATATTTTGTATGTTAATTTGAGAGTGAAGGTCATTGGTTTACCACAGGGCCTCCAGTTTCCTCCATCCATGAAAAAACTGACAGCCACTGTACATGTATTAGTGAAAAATTCTTGAGCAATCAACACGCAACACGAAAAATATGTATATGTAACTGTTAAATATCAAAATATAAACATTTTGCTTCCACAGCAGCTTGTGGGAACTGGGCTTGAACCAGCTACCCCTTAAAGGGCAGATGGGTTAATAGTCAAAGGTGTAGTAATTTTGACCCATCAACCTGCATCTTCTTTAACCATTTAAATTCTACATATACAGGTTGATGGTTCAACACCTTTGACTCAGCAGGACAAATCGACTCCTCAACACAACAAACACAAAGGTATCATACTTTTTTGTTATAAAAATTGTGAAGTGTACGGCTGAAGACTACAGAGATGGATGTGCTGTGCTTGAATGACAAAGTACTTGGATACTTTTGTGTCAGGCTTGTTGTTATGTTCTTCATACGACATCATCAATATTACAACACTTTTTATCTATTTTCTAAATAAACATGGCAGCCAAAGTCACATGTAACTTGTCTACTATTCCTGTTTTTCATATCAAAGGAATAATGAACTCTGTGAGAGCTAAGGGGAGATCTCTGAGGTACAGTATTGAATATGTGCACACGTGTAGAGTTTTGGCAGAGTGTAATGCGAAAACACAGCATCTTGTCTACTGGGACTCGGATTTTCATGTACCAGCTGCTAGTGTGGTATATTGCACAATAAATCACTGCTGAGGTGGTCCCAGAGTGCTCCTTTGGCACTTTTCCACTTTGGCTGATAGGTGTGTGTTAATTAGTGCTAGAGGGAAGACTTTAGATATTCATACTGCAATAATTCCAGGCAGATTATCACAATATACAGTTACCAACAGTAAAAAGAGGATAATTATACCAACATGTCTGTACCTGCTCAACAACATCATTTATACTTTTACTTTCATCAAAGCCTTTGTTGGTTAACTCGTTCATATTTGTCAGCCAATCAACGCTACCCATTCTAAACCACAATATATCTGTAAACCAATCTGTCCAACATGTCTGGCAAGTTTACAGGGCTCTAAAAACAGCTGTAGTATCTTTCTTTCGTTTGGCATCTGTAAACAATGACTTATTTGTCAGAACACAAAATCACTGGTGTAGATTTCCTCAGTTCAGTGCACTAGCCCTTCACCAATGAGGTCATGTGTTCAAATCCGGCTCTTGGTAGCTCCTCTACAGCCTTATGTCATAAAACTAGGGGCCTCCGTGGCTCAGTCTGCCAGCAACCTGCATATGGTTTCCTCCAACCATAATGCTGGCCGCTGTCGCATAACTGAAATATTCTTGAGTATGGCGTAAAACACCAATCAAATAAATAAATAAATCATAAAACTAACTCTCAAAAGATATATGAAATATTTTTAACTGTGGCCTATGCACCTATAAAATAAATTAATTAATCGTTTGTGTTATAAGAAAGGAAGCTGTGATGCAAAAAATAAAACAAAAGCTGTAAAACTACTTCTTTACACCTCTCTAATACTGTTGATAGATTTCAAGTTATAAATTCACTTCCTGCAACAATAAGATACAGTTACATTCAAGCAAGACTTTCATACACTATCCATCACTCTGCCACTCACCTGTATGGCGTGGTCATCAACACTCTGCAGGACATCTTTATCCATGTGCATCCAATGTAGGTTTGGGCTGGGAGCGGGGTGCTGGGGCAGGTTCGGGCGTCTGCTCATTCTCGACCCTTACAGGGATCAGCGTGAACGAGTTTGGGGGCCTGGGGAGGGCTCTGTCCATCGTTCTCTTCTCCCACCTGAATAGGCTTGCTCGGGGGTATGTTAGAATCTGGGCCTGTTGCGCCTGGGGCACAGTTGCCTCCCCTTTTCCTGTAGGAACACTGTGGTGCCCTGCCCGCGTGACGGGGCGATATTTCCAAGGTAGCCTGCTGCCGACTGTCGGGGACATTACCATACAGGTACTGCTGCTGAAGTAACTCTGGGGGCGGGGGAGGGAGGTTCTCTCAGGTCCTCATATCTCTGGCCAGGTTTAGGAGCCACTGCAGGAGGTGCCCGACCCAGATTGATGCTGGCCACACCTGTGGTCACCTGCAAATATAACAACAACGACGACATTACTATTATGTACATATTTAAATGATGTTTATTAAGAGACCATACTGGATAATTTCACTCATCCCAAAGTAATACTGCTTGAAAGAGACAGGAACCAGGCAAATTCACACTTCTTGGCAGAAACTATGCAAACTTCCTGACCTAAAGTCCCATGAAGTCACCATTCAAAGTTCATTCTCCTTCCCTATACCATTTAGTTTATACAGGACATATTTATGGACCTGATACAGAAATTAATATTTGTCATACTTTCTACCGAGAGGCTTTCACGACAATAAGCAACTCAGCCATGCCCAATACTCAAAATACTATATTTCCCCTACAGTTTGGTGTGTAAAAAGGCACTTTCAGAAGCACTTAAACGTCTTGAAATAATACCCCTGATGGCAACACTTAAATTTTTTTCATAGAAATTAATCAAACATAAAACTGAAGAGGCCCTATAAGGTGGCTGAATCAATCAAAATCAAACAAAATGCACCAATTCAAAAATACTAAACTTTAGGTGAAACACACAAGTTGACAACTGAGACTTTATTTTGTGACACAAATGTGTAGAGTGCCTACCAATGATAAAATTTCCTGTCTGGAAGAGTAAGCAAATAAAAATATCTGAAGTGCTAACATGGCCGTGTGTATAGCATATGCATGTACATATATACGAGTAAATTCGCCAGTTCTTGTACAAGGAGATGTGAACTTCAGAAGTCTAATACACTCTGAAGAAGACAGCAAATAAAACAGAGACGATCATGTCAGGCTTCTGGAAATCTACAGTTAATGCTTTTCTGCTCTGAACATCTGACAGACTGACATTCCAAAGGCATGTGTATTCTGCTACATACAGTTGCCTACTTCTGTTACAAACCTACAGCTGCTAAAATAATCTGTTCACTGAACTGGAATTCATTTTGGCTGCAAAACATCAACCTTTTGACTGTAGAAGATGCTTGCAAAACAATGGCTGCCTCTTGATGCCTACAGCATAAGACTTCCTGTATAATATGCCTTAAAATATACATGAAGAGTTTGAGCAGTGACTGAAAACTCTTTCTTTCTAGCACAATACAGAGGTACAGTATTCAAATGTACACATATCATTATGTAAAACAAAAATACAGGTAAGACGTGCAGAAAAATAGCACCATTCTCTTCCCAAGCCCTGGCACTTTCATATTATGAATCAATCATAATGGTGAACTGTATTTCATCAATTAAGTATGAAAAACTCTTGGAGAAAAATGCTCAACATCACAGGAAAACTGATGAACAACACCCAAATAAGTCACACAACAGCTGACAAACTCTGATCACATCCTGAAATGAAGCTGTTAATAACTTATCCAACACATGCCAGCATCAACCTACAGTAGTCTTTGTTTCCTCTTTCTCCCAGAATAGCATGTTGGCCATACAATCTTGGTAAGGTGTCACCATAGTCTCGTAAATTCCACACACGTGAAAGCAAACAATTGTGTATCACAAAAACAATATATATAAATAAATCCCCACTGGAATAGTTCAAAGCCTTGGCATGTTGCAATGAAAGCGTTCCCTGCACCGGTTACTCTAATCCACTACAGCATCAGCACCAGAATCATAGTCTTGCCGTTTTTTTCTCATGCTACACCTCCGCATGCTGCTATATGCATGGTAAGATGGGACCTGTGCTCTTCTCACTTCTTCCTGAGATTATTACTGGCTAGCTTGTGGGCTGGTTACATCTGCCATATATAGAGCAAGCGTTTTATCCAACGGTTCCCACAGAACACTAGGAAACTCACATCATTTGCATATATAATGAATGACATGACATCCTGCATCAAGAAGATGCTACTAAACTGGAGATCCAAAAAGGAGGCACACAACCCTAATATTTTTTTCAGCCGTTCAAAACTTACAACTGAAAGTAGCAAAATAATTAAAATGGGAACAAGAAGAAGTTTGTTTTGGCACAAAATACCACTATTCTGTCAAGAAGCTATTTATCACTTTAATCTTATCGTGGAGTTGCAGGCAGAGAAACAAACAAGATAACTGGTTTATTTTGCCAACTTCCATTTTGCCTCAAGGTCTCCCAGGGTTACAGAGGGTAGCCTCTGGAGCCCCAACTCCCATCCTTTCCAGTTTTTAGAGCAACCTACTGTCACCAAGCCACACTCAAGGTACCCAGGGTAAAACTTATATTTTTTGCTAGATTGCAAATAAATAGCTTCCTTCCATGAGGCTCCATAGGGTATGGGATGTGCCAGCTTCAAAACCAGTCCATCTGTTTTCAACATTCTTGCAGAAGTTTAATATGACGGTCAATTAAGACAAAAACAATCAGAATAATTTAACTGGCACGTGAAACGTCCTTTGTTTTAAAAATAGAACAAATTCAAGTTTTCTGCTAAAATACTGAATATCGAAAGCTCTTATTTGCATAGACCAGACTCTACAACCTCCTTTCAATCCTTACCCTCTATAATGTTTCAGGACAACTATGTCTCTTTCCCACAAAGCGTCTGTCAGGACTGATCTGCCAATATGTCAGCCTCTGTCAGTTTGACACCTAAAGTTCCCATCAAGATGCTATCGGCATCATGACTCAAATTTACCAACAAAACTGTTAGGATTTGTAACCTGGTATATCACTTCATCATATTTCTTAATCGGCCTAAAGACAGACACAAGTGCAAGCCAAATTGTCAGATCTACTTTGGAGGAGTATGTTTGGTACTTGTAATATTCCATGTGAAATCTTATCTCTCTGTCCATGTACAAGGTATTTGTGCATAAACATCTACACATACATGGGACGCTGGATGTGCAGGCAGCACTGGCAATGCCTAGAAGTATCCAGCAAGCTATACAGTTGCATGTCAAGGGAATTCTTTTATCTTCTACAGTGTTTAGTGTAAAATATTATTCACAAATGAGACAAAAGAAATCAACATTTTGACACTTATTGGAGGTGCCATGACAGAACACCATAATAGCTATTATGAGGAAAATTGGTGAAATCATAGAGATGAATGTATTGTATTTGACTTAAAATTTCATTGATGACTCAAGTCGCACATTTTGATTGGATTCTGAGTGTTCTACTGATCATAGAAAGGCGTTTTGAGGTTTGTTTGGAAAGTAGGGTGATATCCTGCTGGGAAAATGTAAGTTTCAGCACCAAACGTAATATTTTATATACCATTTATTTCCGTTTGAAAATGAACATTTTTGGGCGAAATTTGAGGTCAGTTACAATATGTCCTGCACATAACTTTCTGTTGAGAACTGTGTGACTCAGAAAGTAATGTTGTTTAAACTAAATAAGGGTTCAAAACTTTCCAAACCAAAAAGTGAATGCACTGTATAATGTTGTACATGTAGGTTTTGTCTAGAAGACCAGAACTGGAAACTAGAACAAGAGAACCTTAGGACTTGCCTCTGCACAGACACTGAAGCCAGTGAAGCAGAGCTAGCCAAGCATAGGCATGCAGTATTCTGACACCGGTCGTTCAATTCAATGATGTGAACCACAAATTCTGATAGTCAATTTCTGTTCAATTTTAGACTATTTGTCAAACAACAAAACTGTATAGGACACTCCTCACAAGAGTAAAAATATGAAATAAGCAAAATGGTTAGGAATGAGAAATGCATGCATCATCCTTGAACAAAAATGTCCTTGCAGTGAATTGCATTTCAGCAGGATCTGGGTGCATTCTCACTATTGCAGGAATGAAGTTACCAAAATTGGAAAGGATAGAACATGTATTTCCTTAGCCAAAAATCCTAGGAACCTGGGAGTAACATCAGTGATATCCCGGTAAACTGAGAGAGAATTGGGACTTGTTGTTGTAAGTGTAGCTATCAAGTCTATATGAATAATAAGGGAGGGAGGGGGGGGGGGGTGGTAAGGGAAAAAAAGTAACCCAGTACGATCATGCTTCAAATGTTATCAACCATGCAGCTGTTATAGGGCAGTGTATCCGAAGTATACCAGCCATGCTTTGCTGTCTATGGTCTGCAGCAAATATCATAATGGGCTGTCATATCCTACATGTAGTTCTAAAGTGGAAGGTAAAAACCACATGCAAAGGCTGTGTGGAAGCCATGAAACTGCAAATAGTTTCTTTTTTTCTTTCTTTCACAACTATAAATCTGGTATTTAATGCATCTATTAATTTTACTTTAATCTTGCATCTATACTTTTAACAGGTAATATGATACTCTCCTGCAGCTTTTGTAAGCAGTAAGACTCTTTTCAAAACAGGACTTGAAAAGGAATTAGGCCAAACTGTTTACTGGGCTAGATCATAGCATATCAAAGCACGTACATCTTGCTGTACATAACAAAATGCAACAAAATACATGAAAATCCACTGAAGAAAACTAAGTGGAGATACCTGTTAGTGTATTCTCATCAATCCACCACATCTAACTTATTAACTATACTACAAACTACAAATGTTGGCATCCTTCAACGTATCAACTCATCTTCCATGTATATCTGGCGAAAAATCCTGTATAAAGTTGACACCAAACTCAAACTTTCAAACAGTTGTTGTCCTTTCAAACACAAACTGTTTTTTTTTTTCACTGTACCTTACGAGCAGTGTATATCCCAGAAGGTCCTCTTGCACTGGACATGTTTGCAGACAATAACGTTGCTAGATAAACCCCATGGTAATTGTGACAGCTACATTACACTAGTCACCACATTAAAACCTAACTACACTCCTATCAGCCCACATACATTTTCATGAGCTTTCAGCTTAATTTACTAACAATTTCCTCCACACACAGTCAAATCCTCCGACTTCCTGAATAATGGAGAGGAAGTGTTTCAAGTGCACTGACGGGCCGGCCAGCCAGACACTTGGGTTGGTCAAAACTTTGAGCTGTTATAAAATGCTTATTTGTCTGGGGATTCATCAGTGTAAATCAAGTGCCCCTATGCTTGTGAGCTACCACCGACTAACTATTTGTCAAAGGACCCTGCCGATGTTATTTATTACTGTATCTATGTGTGTCATCACATGTGTATGTGTCAGCAGGGATCACAACACGAGCTGTTGACTGAATGTCAGAGTAACAATTGACTGTATTGATTCTTGCTCAATCTCATCCAGAGGCTCCATAAGGCTCTCCTCAATCCGACTCGGCCCCTGGATGCCCCGGTGAAACCTCTGTCACAAACTGGTTATACCAATGGCATGTTTGAGTATATAAAGGCTAAGTATAAATAGGCTTTAAAGAAGAGAAGACTCCATCCACATTTCATTCTATTAACCAAGTTAGCTCAATGCATAACTCTCATGTAGTGCAACTTTTGAAGAAAAAATGTCTGGATGTTAATTTCACCAAATAGAATATTTTTTAAAACGAAGACTAAAAATAGGAAGTGCATATTCAGCAGTACTAGTACACAGCTCATTTCTCCATCTGCACACTGCCATGATTCCATATAGACTCATGTACACAAAAGTCAAGCACGAAGAATAAGATAAAAAGCACTGAACAAGTCTTGCAGAAGCCAACGATACCTACTTAGCACCACAAAATATACAGGAAAGACTTATTTCTTCAGCTATAAATATGAGGAAATAATCTGCTAGGGTAAAAAAGCATGGGATTCTCTTCCTCAAACAACTGCTGTGACAAACAGGATCTTTGCCACATGGAACCCGCCAGCATCCATGTGTTATTCCAAGGCTGAATTATTGGGACTGGTCACACAAAAAAAGGCAAAACAGAGGGAGGAAAATAGGGAAAGAAAAAAAAACAACAAATCCTTTTTAAAAAACCTAATAAGATTAACAACAATACAAAAAAAACTGAATTACTTACAGAAGTACCATCGGGGAGCCCTCTGTTCAGGAGCGGCCCTGTAGAAGGCGCGGTTCTGTTTCCTGGGGATCAGCAAGTGGATGAAGTACTGGCAGATATGGGTGTAAGTGTCACCATCCTTCGCCGGGTCATTGCCGTAGATCTCCAGCCCATACTCTCCCCTGGCAGGAAGCGCTGCCTCCACCACCAGAGTGTCTCCCGATTCGTGGTCAGTTACGCAGTTCTCCAGGGCATCCTCACTCATGTCATTCTTGCGCAGTTTCGCAAGAATGTTGGCTGGTCTTGTCTTCTGGAACTCCACCTGCACCTGTCCATCATTAGTGGCAATGACGGCATCTTTGTGACTTGCTTCTAGACCCAACTGGTGTACGGGAGCAGATGGACCCCAGTTACTGTCGGAGCAGTTGGGAATGGGGTAGGCATCAGGCGATGGCTGATCAGCAATGACCTTGTACTCGGCAGAAGCAGTAAAGACGTTCTTCCACACCTATGTCGCCAGTGAGCAGTTGAGCGAAGATGGTGAAGTAGTAAGCGCCAGGTTTGGGAGCACGGAAGCAGAAGATGGCGGCATTGTCCCACGTCTCTTGCAGTCCGTAGTTCTTCAGTTTCTGGCCCTGATACAGCTCCTCGTTGGTTTCTGCAAACACGATCTTGTACGTGAAAGCTGCTGGTTTCATGAATCCGATGCTCAGGCCTAGGCTGCCCTTGTTGGTCTTAATAACGCCTTTCTGATGAGAGCGGAAATACATGCGCACTTGAAAAAATAGGACTTGACCAATGGGAGGTCTTCAAAACTCTTGAAGGGTCAAATGTCGTGCCAGAAGCTGCCACTCGGCTTTCTGGCTCCAGTGACTGTAGATGAGCTTGCTCGGGGTCGGGCAGGAAGTAGAAGTCATCATACTCGTACACCTGGTGGAGAAAATCACAAGGGGAGGCAACTGTCATATGTCCGCCAAAATATCAAAATCTCTCCTGACTCCACAAACAATGGGGGCAGGGGAGGTAAAAAAGTAGGACATACGTGTATCATGAAGAAAAGCAAAGTTTGTCTTTCTTGATGCATCTTCAGGCAGGAAATTTGTTCTTGTTAGAAAACTGGATACTAATTACCTGTATACATGTATGGTTTCAATGGAATTAAACAAAAGCCATATTCATGCACTGAATATGGATCAAACATACTTGGATACAGACTGTGTAAAGAGTCTCTTCCACCAAACTTTATTCAATAGATTTAAAAGAAGTTCTGCTTACCAAATTCTCAGGCACGTTCTTGTCTGAGACAAGGTATCGTGTGGCCCAGTGGGAGTCCACAAGGTACCAGTTGTCATCAATGTAGACAGCATTCCAGCTGTGGTTGAACTCTGTCCCCTTAAACTTGTCGCCAGGGCGATAATCCAGGCCTTTAGCAAATCCAGTCAGCACAACACAAGGTACTCCAGCATAGCTGCAAACAAGGGAATTAACTCACTGTAATATGGCATTACATTGTTAAGACTATCAAGAATAAACCAACAATATGGGTAACTTTTAAGTTATAAGCAGTAAAAATTACTTATAACTTATTCACTGATTTGTGTTTTGTTATATATTTATTGGTGGTGAAATTGTGCATAGTACAGAACAGACTAAATCAGACCAAGTGAAATTACAAACGGTGGGCAAAAAGAAAGTTATTGCCTAAATAAATGGCAGCTCATTAGGATTGATCTGATGGCACAATAGTTCAAAAGATAAGAAGAACTATACCTAGGAATCACTAGTGTGGTTCAAATAGATAGGTATGTTATTAAAACTAAAAAACACAACAACCTCTATCACTATCTGCAGCTATCCAAATCCTATCTTCAAATTTCTGCATGTGGTTACAAAGTCACACCTACATGCAGCTGTTACATCTGTGCACAGGGTTCTGTAATCTTAATCCACAGCTCTTTACTGGCAAAAGTGACAGCCTTGTCTTTATCATTACAAGAGAGAAGTTTGAGTGTTTGGCTAGCTTGTAATGCACAATGGATTCTGGGTGTGATGGTGCAATCTGGGAGACTGATGCAGTGACAACTTTTCTGAATACGAACATCAGATGTGCGCCTAAGATTCTTACTCTGAACATGGAGACCATCAACCAGTTAATCAGTCAGGGCAACTATGTACCTGTTACTTCTGCTGGACGAAGCTAAGGTAAAGAGAAAGCCTCACAATCTGGACAAACAGCAACATGTATATGAATCAAATCTAAGTTATGTGAATACACTGTAGGTTCTGAGGTAATAGTCAGTCAGGAGATTATGTGTTTCAAATGATACATCCAGTAGATGTCTGACCACTACATCATGTACAGCAAAAGTTATGAATTAAGACAGAAGCCCATTAAACATGTGACCAATATAGAATTGGAAGTCTACATATAAAAAAGGGAGATGAGAGATTGTGTACATGCCATCTCAGCCAGACTTGTATCTGACTTGACATGTACATGTAGTTGTTGATGCTATAAACTGATGTTCACAACAAGCAGACAGACAGACAGACAGACAGACATTAAACAAGCAGCCTCCAGAATTTGAAGTCAGCAAAAGAGTTCAGAGATTATGTAAATGCTATGTTTAGCTGACTTGTGCCTGGCCAGTATTTGTGAATGTTCAAGTAGCAGAACAGTACAATGTCCTGGAGGGAAAGTGAGATGCCAGCTGGCCAGATGTTCCATGTTATGTACATGTATAAACCAATGAGAGCACATGTGCAATCTGGTCAGGGCTGGAAATGTTCCCTGTAACCAGCTTAGTTGAACCTGTCTCCCTCACTCCCACCCCACAACCAACCTGTCTCACATACTAATACATGAACAGGAACTGATGCACTTGCACCATAAACCAGTCACAGGGTTCTCACTAGAAAAGCATTATGAGTAAAAAAAAATTATATATACATAAATAGAATAACCTCCTTTCTTTTTCATATCAAGTAATAAATATTCAACACTACTTTTATGAGGACTGCTTAAAAAAAAATCAAGGAAATGGTTTAATTTGAAACATGGTAACATGGTGCCTTGTTTAAAAGTTCGACTGATCAGCAATATAGTGCCTATGCATGCCCTCCACCCTCCCACACATCCCTACTTACCATCCCTAAATGTTCATATTAGTCCATCAGTCAAACAGTAGTGCGCAGAATCCAAAACAAACCAGTCATATTTTCACCATTACATTTAGAAATAAAATGTTTTCCAAAATAAAGCAATTTGATATCATTTCTCATTACACATGTGATACATCGGGATATTTTAAGTGGGAATAGGGAAGCCAGGATTCAGTCCATAAATGTGGTAAACACCCTCCATGTTTTGATCTTGATACTTAACTACAGCTGCACAGGGCATGAAACATCTTCACTGGACTCCCACTTCCATTGGGGGGAGGGAGGGAGGTGGGGGGAGGCTATTTTATGTCTGTATCCTGCCTATATCAGCACTCCCACAACAGCATAAACCGAGGTTTCAGGCAGGATATATTAATACTGAGAAATGGTTACACTATAACCTGCAAAATGTAGAGTATATCATATAGCTCACTTCACAAAGACCAGCATGCCAGATAAAATATGTACAAATACATGTACCCTTACACAGTCTTAGAGCTCAAATGTAGCATAAAACCCTAGTCACCATATTTATAACCGACATCTACCAATATGTGATCACAAAGACAAGTATATATATTTAAATCAGAAACACGCTAGTAAACATAAATAAAAACATAAAATAAAACTAAATAACTAGCAGCATGGTCTCTGTGAGTAATTCTAATGTTATATAGTCTTATTTTGAGGCTTCATCTACATCGACAGACATAGAACGTACATATTTAAATTAGATTAAAAACGCTAGTTATATTTTAAAAACGGGAAAATTAAACTGAATAACAGCATGGTTCCTGTGAGTAATTCTAATGCTATAGCTTTATTATATCTATACATGAAGATTGTTCTGCCACGGATAGAGCTACACAGTCTACAGTACACATACACACCACAAACTTGGTTTCTTCTAAGCATTCAACCGCATATTTCAAAGAAAAAAAGTTCACATCATAAAAAAAATTGCTTTCTATAAATACAGTTTCTCAGGAATGCATCTTTGCGTGGATGATTTGTGTCTGTCAACATGGATGCTTGACAACGACAACAGCAGATGTGAAAGGGTAACAGCGAATCCAAACTGTTTGGCTGAATTTACTTGTCAACACCCACAGCAAATGTCAAAGGTAAAGGATCCCACATGGGCACAGCTAAAACAGTTAACATAGAGGCCTGCTGGGGAGCCAATTCAGTCAAATAATATAGAGTAATATATAAAAGGCTGAAACAGCCATTACACTAATTTGGTGTCATTCTGTTCTGCCCTTTTCAATCATAAACACCCATTACAGCAGTGCACACTTTCGCCTTTAAATGTCACTAAAATAAAACTTTAAATGTGAATTTTGCATGAGTAATGTATTCTGTTGTAAAGTATGTAAAAATGAGAAATGCAGCTTCAAAATAGACAATACCATTGTAAATTCCATGTACTGTTTTCAGTTCAATTCCATAGATGTATCCGTCTACTTATTTTCTTCAACTTATAGAATGAACAAACCATTTTTCCATGCAGTGATATGGTATCCAACCTCAACTGTTCAGGCTATAACGCATCCATAACATGATTCTGCTGGGCTTTATCAACTCAGACCACGCCTCACACTCCTTTAAAACATGCTAATAGACCTCATGAGGCCCACAACACTCAAAAAAAATATCCAACACATATTAAATCAATAGATGAACAGTGTAAAGGTAGGAGACAAATAAACTAGGGTGAGGGGAGAGAAATCTCAGCCGAGACAAGATGGCATATCAGATAAACAGATGTTGAGTCAGTGAACACAGAAAATGTGTACTCTGTAAAAGTAAAACATTACTCCTGATAACAACCATACAGAATATCTAACCATCCTCACCCTTTCCTCCCAATCCTTGCCCCACACCGGAGTCAATACGGTCACGTTATGCAAAAACAATATCACTTCAATCCTGAATAGTTTTCAACTGGTTCTTCAATGATGCCATATGGAAACCTAAAGCTGTTTTATTACACATATAAATTTAATACTATTCAAAGTGTACTTATATTTAAATGTGATATAAAACTCAGGCCAACTGAAAAAGGCTGCTTGCATTTGTCCCTTCTTCTTATGCAGCCAACAAGTATGTATTTAGTTACTGATAAGTGGTACTAACACTAGGGTGAAGGTCATTGTTGCTGAGCAGGGGAGGGGGAAAGGCTGTACTGTATTTATGGCCATTTACAAGGTATTATATACTGATTACATGTCAAGTCATTTTAGTGCACAGGGGGTGTAAAACTGTGTTATCAGACAAGGAAAGAGTCAAGTATAGAAAATTCGCTAAAACTAATCATACCTAAGATGTAAAAGTGATACTTTTAATGCCAAACATTTCAGACAAGAATTTAATCCGACTTCACAAAAAAAGCCCTCTTAAGGTGGTTGAATCACTAAGAATCAAACAAAATGTAAACTTGAAAAAGTTTAGGTGAAATACAGATATTTTTATTTGTTGGCGCTTTAAAATGTTTGCCAGTTATCACTTCCGTAACAGTCTATACCTAACATACCATTTTTTATCAATGTCTATTTACAAAACGTTTTCCCAGTTATCACTGTCTATTTACATAATGTTTTTGCCAGTTATCACTGTCCATTTACATAACCCTTTTGCAGTTATCACTGTCTATTTACATAACCCTTTGCCAGTTATCACTGTCTATTTACATAACCTTTTTGCCAGTTATCACTGTCTATTTACATAATGTTTGGCCAGTCATCACTGACTATTTACATAACATTTTGGCCACTTATCACTATCTATTTACATAACCTTTTGGCCACTTATCACTGTTCAATACAGCTGACGTACACTACCCCTCAACTGTGGAAAACATATTCCTCCGTAAACATCTTGTATATCAACTTGTACTTTGGTAGATTCTCCATGTAAAACATACTGAAACGCCAGGAGCGTTGAGATGAAAGATAAGCCTTATTTTAGTCCATATCATGACATCGTGCCCCTGTCTGACTTATCACAGTACAGAAGAGTCCTCCCAGACTCTGTGTGTGTGTATATATAGGGCCCTAAAGCCATTTATCTGCTCTGTCTGCAGCCAGATTAAAACTCTGTCTTCTGTATACCTTGGCTCCAAATCTTTGCTTTCCTTTTAACAAATCCCCGGAAACGGGACCCACATCCTATCACTGTAGTACAGTTATGTATATCTAGCACAAAAACTTTAAAAATTCTCACAGGTTCTACACTGCATTTCTACATTACAGCTGGATACATGTAGCTATAAAGCATCCTTCTAGAATCAGATCTTCATAAACCTAACCTGCACTTTGTACCTTTCCACTGGTCTCATTCGGTTTTTTCACCCATACACATGCAGCACTTTTGAACCAATTAGTTCGTGACATAAGTGTAACAGATACTCTTGTAATAATGATGAAAGTCAACTGCTTGTCTGGCTATATAAAGCAGCAATTTTTGAAATAGTACCACTTACTAAGATGTAAGTTAATCCGTAACTTGTCACAGGTCTGTGGGTTTACCCTTGGCACTCCAGCTTCCTCCACCCAAAAAAAGTGCTGCCATTGTTTAAGTGAAAAATTCTTGTGTATGGCTTTAACCAACAATGAAATAAATAAATAAACAGACACTAAGGTTTAAGAGCATAATTGTACACATATAACACATTGCACTTCTTATCAAAACCTGAAATGATTTATAGCATTATGTCAAAAAATTGAAGGCGAACTTCTGTACATCACAGAAAAATTCTTTATTGTGATAACCATTTTTTTTTTAGGACAACTCTTTACTCATTAGACAACAATTTTGTTGCTCAGACATTCATCTTTAATTCATTCACTACAATGTTTTCTTCTAAAACTGCTGTTAAATCGACATCCAAAACAACATAGCTGAACTTTACTAAAGATATGCACAAGTATAAAGATTGCATAAGATGCTGGCACTCATGTGTTATGTATTTCCAAGTAGTTTCTTTTTAATGACAATCTTAGTTCAAGCAGTTTGAATTCCTTTGCCTTTTCTCCCTAAAGGAAGAAAGTTGCAGTGACCAATGCAGGGTAGCTGACATGGGGTGTGATTTTAACCTTCTTGGAGTCTTGGGAGTTCCAGAAGGGTGACATGTATAGCTTTTCACAATGTCTTCGCTACACATCATCTTGAAGTGCTGGAGACATGGATATCTCTAGTAGGTCTGTGCACATTGTTTACTGTCTGATTCATCACTCAGACTGTTTGTTTTAGTCAGCCTGCTTTTGGCGTTTCAGTAACCAGTCAGAAAAACATACACCTTACACACCCAAAACCAAACCACGCACGTGAGATGTATCAGTTTCACAATTTGAATGCATCCTACACAGTGAAATGTTTTATGTTATAATCTTCTCACATGAAAGTTTTGTACCAGATTATTATATACCTGACAATAATTCTAAGTCTGAGGCAACTTGGTCAAAATTAAAGTACTTACGACTCACACACAAGGGGAATAACTCCTGACAGCTAAATAACTACTGAGGAAAACTAGCTTGGTACTATTATGAGATCACCAAAAAAAGGAATCCCTCTCCTTTTGAGTAACTAACTTTGTGTACAACCATACAATCCTGACAAATCCTAGAAAATTTTTTTAGTCCATGGTAACATTTATATATATAAGGAATTCAAAAGAATAAAACACAATTAATCAATTTTAGTGACTTTTCTACCATTTTGGAAACATGCCTTTTATACATTTATGTTCAGTTATGTCTTCCAACACAGTTGCATATTTACATTGATCTGAAGGGACTTGAATTAAGACTAGATGAGCCCTAGATGTTTGCATGTAATTACAGTCACATTTACACAGATAAAAATGAAATCATAATAATTCTTTGACAGAAAATCAGACACCGTAGCTGGGATTTGTGACAATTGCTCTGAATAAAGCCAACAGGTTTCCTTAGGTAGAAAATGCAGACAGACAAGACAAATGTAAGCTTCACTGGGCAGCACAATATTATCTCCTGACAGAATCATACCAATCAAGGGAAGTAACTCTAACATGCTTTCTTCCAGATGCTTTTCATGACTGGCTTGTTATCCTATGGCTGGGTGCATGTGAAACCATCAGCATAATTAACTCCACTACTGTAACTCCTATACTGTAACTCCAATACTGTAACTCCAATACTGTAATCCTAGATACATTTGTATGTCAACCATAATAATTTCACACAACACAGCTTCTGGAGAGTTAGGCTGAATATCACTGACACTGCAGCTCTGTCCAGAACGAAAAGCCTTGTACACATCACACAATCGTGGAACCTTTGTCCCTTGCCTAATTATAGAGCTACAATTTCATTCAACATAGCCCAAGTATAAAAAAGCCAGTTTTTTTCTTACACAGTCCTGGAACCCTTGTTCCTGATTTTTCTTTATTGTTGTATGTATGTTTACCTTTCTCTGAAGTATATATAATACTGTTTTTTGTATGACGGTCTTAGAGGGAAAAACAGATTCTTTGCTAACTGACTGAATTAGCTTCAAGAAATAAACATATTATTACTATTGTTATTATTATTAATATTATTCAAATAATACTGCAACATACTACGTACCATTATTGGTGGTAAAAAACTTCAAGACACTTCACAGTTATAAAACTCACGAATTTATAAAGGATGCATTCTACTTTCAGTTCACCATGAATATCTGATTTGTTTGAAAATACATGTAGTATTTTTCCTGACACAAACAACCCCTTTAAATGACATTTCACATCCCATGGCTGAGGTTACCTGTCAAGTTCTCACATTGTAAACTGCATGATTTCTTATAGGCTTCATTGAAACCTGTTAGTCCAACATCACCTATTAAAATGAAATCCTGGGCGATCTGGCTCTCTTACCAGTATACTAAGCAGTTTGAGAGGCTACCACTCCTGTGATTACATTACATTTAGTCCTGAACATCTTGCCTTACATAGCCAGTCACTGTAGTCAGCTTTGTGTAATGCTGCAGGGTGATCTAGCTGGGGAATTCCTCAGGGATCTGTTCAATCTCCATCTTGTCAGCCAACACATTTACAGGGGGTTTGAAGTTCATGTGGTCCCTGGCTCTTTACAACCAAGATGACTCAGCATGTGTTTGTAATGGGACTAGAGTTCCCTACACATCAGTCCATGGGCTATAGCCAGCATCTATAAACCAGTGTTGCATAATCCCATGCTGCCACATTATTAGCAGGAGCAGTTCTGAGATTTCACATACCTAAGACAAAATTCGCACTCTAGGTAAGTTTGGGGTTCGTGCTTAACATACAGGAAGAGACCAAGTACAAGAGGATGAATATACAGTATACCTTAATAAGTATCCTTCTTCACCAGGTAATTTGCATCTGGCTCAAACGAAGCCCTATACCATCTGCTCTTTTCCGCATGAATATTTACAATATCTCCTCAAAATAATCATTCCTCTGACAGGTAGATATGTTTAACGAGGAAAACTGAAATATACACCTCGACCTCCCAGTTAGAGTATGACCTATAGCCTTGAAACAAGGCCAAGGTTTGTTAGCTCAGTACTACTGTAACATAAAATGATCTTATTACCATCCTGTCTAGTCAGAGCTATTTCAACTGTAGGCACATTGCCAGAATACACAAAAATGCTTCTTACCACAAAGATTCAACATACGCCGAAACAGCTTGATGTGCGAAAAAAAAAACCCCAGAAATATTTCAAAACTTTTTGCTGAATTCTGAAAACCCTTTGAGAAGAACTTTTATCTACAGTTCAGAATGAACATATAGTTTTTGTTAACATATTTATGATTTCCATGTATTACTTAATCTCAGTAAATTATTCTATACATTCTGGGCCATCCAAAAGTAGTCGACAATGGTTAAAACTGATGAACATTTCATGTTCTACACTCAAAAAACTTTTTTCTTTTTGCTGCTTTCCTGGTAAATCACACTGATTTATTGCAACAGCTATTACCCAAATATCATCTAATCAAAAAAAATACAAAAAATGTATTTACAAGTTCAGATAACAAGGCACTTTACCTCAACCTATATGTTGTTGCAAACAGTTTATATCCTTAGTATTAACAAGTAAGTAAAAAACATTAATGTTTAGTTGTCTTACATCTATGGTGGCATAAGGAACAGCATAACAAGATGCACTTTTTTGTCCAAACATCCTATCCCAACCTGTGGAGTACGGCATGTTCTCAGCCAATACCGGCTAGATAGACCAGCTTTCTCAGACTCTGAGCTATGTCTCATATCTAACAGATACAGAGCTATAAGGACGTTTTCACTTCACTTGCACCCAGAGAGAGTGGGTAAATAACGTTCAGTCTTGCTACAGTAAACACATCAATTTATCTTTCTCTTTCACAGTTCTATTTTTGAAAGAAATTGTTTAGGAAGAGAACAGTATATTTTGAGCAGTGGTTGATGGTTAGTTGCCGAAGAGAGCTACCTAAATAGTGTCTGTTTACAGCTGGCATGCACCCATGACTAAGCCACATCTACTTTATGTGATAAGAACCCAAGAACTTACATCTTCACAGGAAACATGCCATGTCATCATTTACCAACAGGCTTTGTGCTGAGTAAGCACCAGCTATCTGCAATCGTACAGTCTTCTACAGCTTCCACTCTTAAAATGTACACACACATGTACATTTGCAATGACCACCATTGAAACCATTAACTTCATACATCCCGTTCTTGCACATTATGAATGACTAGATTGTGTTGAAAACCTTTATCACATCAGATTCTTGATGGTATGATTTTATATAATCAGATTCCTTTGTCTTCACTACAAAATGACCCTGAAAATAAATAAAACTTGAATTTGCCAAGATGTAGAATTCTCATCTCAACAATTATATCACAATATTAATTTAATAGTGTCAATGGCAGAAGTATAGATTTGCACTATAGATATCTCTTTCCAATAGGTACACGTGTATGTAGCTACTCACACACGGTTAATTCTAAATATGTTCTTGTCACACATAAACAAAAAAAAGAACCCCCCCCCCCCCCCAAAAAAAAAGAAAAACTCAGCAAATACTTCAAACATGTAAGTGACCAGCATCTGTGTTATTTACAGCCTGAAGCATTTCTTTGGCCATGAGTTCTTACTTCTGGCATGCACACCATGTCAGTCTGTCTACATGTTCTCTAGCAGAATGTCAAAACTAACACCGCCTTATCTGAAAGAACATTAATGAAGTCTAACGTGTTTGACTGTGAAGGGCAGAGGTCATCTTAGTGATATAGGGCACTCAGCACTGTCTGACTGACAAACAGCCACAGTCTATTTTTAATTAAACTTTTTTTCCAGACAGCCAGAGATGATTAGTTAATGGCAGGTATTAAGAAAGATGATGGTAGCAAATTGCTTGTGTTTTTTTTTCTTTTTTCTAAAATACATGTACATCTGTAGAAGGCTATGCCAGACGTTTACTGTTGCAAGATGGCATTCTTTTATTTTATGACAAAATGAAGTTCAGCTCTGTGTGCAGTCTTGTAAAGGACAGCACTATGTTCATGGTTACACATGTGCAATTTGTGCAATTAGGTCTAACATTTGCCTCCAAACTGAAGAGTGAAGGAGCATTGACTGGGGTAATACTGCCATACAGATATTTTAGGTTATTGATGCACTATAAATCTCTGCACTGTGAGTTTGAACCTAATTAAAGTATATCAGAATTTTGTCTTTTTCAGATAGAACTGAAAACTTTTTAGCCAGTGACACTTTCCACCCACTGGACGTTACCAAAGTAATCAAATTCCATGACTTCACTTCCACCAACCACATCCAAAACAAATGATGGTCATGCTAGGTTGATTTTTTGATATGTTGTAGAGAAATGTGCAAGTGGTATGGCATGGTACCATATGTAATTTAGTTATATATTTTTGATGTTTAAGTTGACAAATTTACTGCATATATAGTCAGGAAAATCAATGCGTTCATGCAACCTATGAACTGCTCGCTTTCTTCTTGGTATTGGATTTGATTAGGCAGCACGTTTTCAAAAGCTTCTACATACCAATAAAAAAAAGTGTTGTCCTTGTTTTAATTAACATGAGCTTAAACACGGACATGAAAAACTTGAATTGGATCATATGACAAACATTACATACACAAAATTCTGATTGGAACTCTGTTTGTTACTAACACCAAGCCTGCGTGACCTCAAAACTTACGGATTAAAATGCTTTATAATGAAAATAACACTGTTCCAGTTTTGCTCCAGTTTGATTTATGATGCACTGATTCTTCTGGTAAACATCAAACACTTTGACCTCCCAGAAAATCACGCTTCTCTTCCTCAGCAAATTGAGCCAGGAAGCTTCATGGTCATGTTGACGGTCAGTTGAAGACATTTGGTGGAGAGAATGAAACTGAATTACTCACACTAAAGATTAATTCCAGAGGCTCCACCAGTCAATCAATGTCCGACAAGAAGCAACCCAAAATTTAGATGTTCACTTAGACCATGAGCAGGGCCTCCCAAATCTGCCACAAAGTCAGCCCTAATCAAATAAAAGCCTGTTTATTTTGACCTCCACAGATTTATCTACCGTCCAGCAGGCTCATTATGACTTGTAATTGGTAGTCAATGAGCTCGTCCTTTTCTAATGAATTTGTCAAGGTGATCAAGTAGCTAGGTTTATCTGTCCAGCAGGAAGTGAAATACTATACGACTTGATAATCTGTCACAAGCTAATCAACACCAGTGATGAATGGACTGTGCATAACAAAACTGTCGCCAGAGAATGAATTCCAGACATAAAGGTTGTCAACTGAGACAATGGAATGATAACAACACAAGGAGGCAAAAAATAGTTGCTATTAGTCGCATAGTTGCAATGTATAAAAGTATAAAATTTGCTTCATGTGAAAAAAAAAAGTGCACAATTTATTAAATAAAGTTCCGATGTAGATTTCTGACCTTTACAATTCACACTGTCAGGATTATCTGCCATTTCCACAGCTTTGAAACGCTTCAAAAGTTAGCAACATGTGTGTATTGCAAAATCCCATCAATTATGCAGCCCTTGCTAACGAGAGAGGTCAGTAGAATACCATGACAGATTTAATGGCAAGCCAAGTCTCCAAATCCCTCATTATCTCCCCTTTCGACCCAGATAATCACAGTTCTCTCCTCTCCAGGAAAACAGTGATTTGTCCGCAATACTTGAACAGAATCAATAAATATCATGCTCTGGCCTGCTAAACTTGACCAAGTGTGTAATTTCCCATCAATAAAGAGCCTGTAATAAAACTACCGTTTTTGACTGAGCTCAGCCAAATCTGTAAGACCATAAAAACATACAAGCGCCGACGCCAGAATATTACACAACATTAGCGACTCTAATCCATCAAAAGTTGATCCGTCTTTTTCTCATTTCAGGGGATTAATGATGCATCCCCTCAATTTTGGATAGGACAAAATCAATAGAAGTTCTGATACATTGAATAATTTGATTCAAATATGCAGAAATTATTGATGACAACTTGTTATCAAGACAGCAGTTCTTGTACACATCTATGGCATTATGATGAAATTATTCATAGCGTTTTTCTCATCTACTTGAACAATGAGAAACATCTTCAATGCAAACAGCTATAGTACTTCAAGGAAATCAAATAATGGCAAACTGGTGCATATACTACGTCTGTCCTTCACACTTTCCCTCAATGACTATAATGATCTTGGTTAATATTGTACTTCACCAAAAGGACAGCGTCTAATCTGGCATGAGAAATTAGGTCACGTCAAGAGAGACAAAAACTGCATTCAGGGAAATGGGGAGATTTTCCTCCAATCCAAATCACAAATCTGTTCTCAGCTGGATTAAGGCTTGTTACCCACTGCAACAGGAGCATATTCATGACTTGAGTCTGCAACTTTCATCTACTTGATCAATGACAGCCTTATCTGCCACAGCCAACAGTGCTCAGTAACCACCACCTGGAGGACATCTGCTCCAATATGGTGTCCTAAATCCAAATTGTTAACAATGTTTGCACTGCCTTACTCAAGTCCTTCAACCTCGGCATAAAATGTCTTTGGCAAAATAGGTGTTGAGATGTTAACTATAAATTTCTTTTCCACAGATGAAATCTTGCCATTAAAAAGGTGCTAAATGCCTCGTCCATAACAGCCGTGTATAAAACATCAATCATTCTGCAGAAAAAGCATATCATATAGATCCGCTGTTGAAAATGAGATTTCCTTTGACAACAAGTTCTACTCACCCACAAAGAGTTTCAAAAATCCTTGCGTAGGTTCCTTTCTTGTTCTTGAAGGAGAGAAGCACTTCTTCTGGTGAACCCTGCTGGACGTTCTTGAAGTTAATTGTATACATGTTCTTGGAAGTCATCCAACGGAAAATGGCCCTACAATGGCAAAATATTTCATTTGAAAAGAAGAGAGCATTATGACATCAAACAACATTTTCGCTTGCACACTATTTTTCAGGTTTGACAGTGACAAGTACTATTTATAGTCCTCAAAAAAGCAAAAAGAGTCATTCAATTTAAAAATGGTTCCATAACCAGTATTAGTTAACCAAAATGGTTAACTATAAATACTTGAAAAACCTTTACAATATCACATACATATATACACGTACTACAATTTTGATTTCTTTCCACATATTTACTTTCTACTTTACATTTAGTCATACCTTGAAGGCTTTCCCTATGGAAATTATTTCCAAGTTAACTACAGAAGACACTGAAAATGATTCAAAGACATTCTTATACATGTATCAAATAAAACAGCAGATGGAGGAGCGCATCACCTTGTCTTGTCCAGGTCAGACTGGAGTCGTGGGGCATACACCAGGTGGTAAATCAGGTCATTGAAGGTGTCATGTTCAGCACGAGCAACCTACATGAAATCAACACCTCCATTACATGTAAAACAAAATTTCAACAAAATGTCAACATCATTATCTAGCATACATAAACATAAATGTACTACAAATTACATCTGAATTAATCGTTATCAAATTTTCATTTTAATATCACTATAATCTCATCATGACACATACATTGTAACTATCAGCTTACAGACGACTTCATTCAATTATTTACTTGAATGAATGGGGTGATGCTGATCTGATGCTGTAACTATTAATGCATACATGTATTTCTGTTATGCAGTATAACAGACTTTTCTTGCAAGGAATAGGTACCAGTTTAGATCCCAGAGGAAACCTCCATCCCTCATTCTGCTGGCACTTTACCCGACCAGAAGTCACGGATGTACCATGCTCCAGGAATTGCAGCAGGCAACCACATTAGTCATGCTTGGATCTGCTGTATCCACTCAAGGGTATCCAAGACATTCGAAAAAACAGGGTACATGTTCCTGTAGCTTGGTAGGAAGTTCTTGTCTTTTTTTTTTTTAATTTCGGTTTGTCAAGAAGATAGAGATTTTAAAGAAACCCAACAATGAAAGAGAGAAAAAACAATGCCATTAAAAGCCTCAAAAAGATATTTGCTGATGCCCAACAAACAAAACGATGGTCAAATTAAGGTTCTAGAGAAAGAATACATACCTGAATGGCATGATCATCTACGAATCGGAAGTGACTGGCATCCCTGTACAAGTCAAACTTCCTGTAACGCGGGATAGAGGGCGCCGGCGGTTGTTGCTGTCGCAGAATGTTGACAGGCTGGAAATTTGACGGTGCCTGCATCCTGGAAACTTTACCTTAGCACACCAATAAATCTGAAACAAGCAAAACCAAAGATTTTCTTCAAACTTGTATTAATTAACACTCACATTTCACATGATGCTACCCTTGAATATTCACCTAGGTCTGATTCATTCCTGTATGTTCAAACTAGCTAGTTTATATACACAGCTCATGTCATCATAATTTCTTTTTTTTTTGTATATTATCATCTCATTTGCCATTTGAAAAATGTTACAACTACATGTACATTATTAGTACAGTTCACAAAAAGTGGTTCACACATGTGAATTATTAAGTAGATGCCTTGATTGAGACAGTTCGAAAACAATACATGAATTGATGAACTAGGATATAAATACTGTTACAGCAGAACATGTACATGTACACGTACAGGTACACGTACATAAAATGTTTTAACTTATCATGTATACAGGACATGTACTTGACAAACACAACTCATACATTAGCCAGAATTCAGTTGTTACATGGGTAAGCAGCACTTTCCTGGTCTGTTTTTATACCTCAAAGTGTAGCTTACATGAACTTGTATGTCTTCAATAAGGGAAGTCTGAGTACATCTGTTTATAGATGCACATGTACATCCCGGTTCATACATCCAGTACACTCCTGTTTCATCACATGTAGACCCTCATTATGAATATTCATCAGTCTATATAAGTACATTTTGACTGGCCAGCTTTTGTGGCTACTGAGGTCAGAAGAGCCTGACATTCCTTGAGTCCAGTGAGACAGTATACAGGCGTCCTTCAAAAGGTCTACTTCACCATCTGTCTGCGAACGGATCAGTTCACGTTTTTCATGTACCTGATCACTTTTGCTGATCATACACGATCACATGGCAAGTGACCATGTAGGACTCAGTAAATCCCATCAGCATATCATGCAAAGCAAATAATCACTATTAACACTTTACAGTGTATAGCAGATATTTAATCAAGGGAGTATTTAATATGATGATAAGTCAACAAAGCAATATAATTAGCAGAGGCTGTGTAAACAAAATGATCGATTTCATTCATGAAAAAATCTAAAGCGTTCTCGTTAGAACTTAGACGTTACATGTACTCAAACATGTCTGTCTTTATTCGCTATGAACTGACTTGATATATGCATGAAAACTATATAATGGCGTAAGACCATTATGAACCTGAAGAAACTTAAAGAAAGGTGATCATGTAAGTGTACATAACTACCTTATGTGGTATTACTTGATAACACATGTAATTAACTTTCAGAGAAATGCTTTCAGTCCAGATTGCACAAGGTTTTACTACCTTATACATGTACATATTATAAAATAATGTCTGTGTTTTATATGCATGAATGCAACAAAATGTTCCCTTATGTTTACACTCTAATAATCATAAACAGTTGAAATTTTTCGGAATGTATATGGACACATTATTACACCCGGTAACATTCCCTGAACATTTTCAGAATCTTAAAATTGAGGGAATGTTGCTCTTGTATTTTTTATTTGCACTAAATATCACAAAAATGTTTTCAGGCAGACTTGTGTTCAGTCGTCATACTTACAGGTAATTCCAGTCAGTACTAAGTACATGCATACTTGTGTAGAACTGGTAGCTGGAGGGTCCTGGATGGGCTTAGCACCACAATACAGCAAAACTAGCCTCCAGCCAAATCCTGTTCACTATTCATTGATTTGTTAACACCATCCCAGTTATTTTCATCATTCCTTCAGACAACATGAAAGAGGTCTACCTGCAGACAGTAAGGTGGAGTGTGCGGCACTGGCCATGCACCACAGGACTGAAGGTCACAGCGAAGTTCAAGTCAGGTTTACATCCCTATTGATACAAAATTACTGAACTGTTAAATCAAGATTTCCATAAGTGGCTCATCCAGAGTGAAATATTAATGTCATTGGTGGAAAGAGTCAGTGAAAGATGGAACTATTAAATGGATGACAAAATGTAGCCTACACGTTCATCAAGTACTTCATGTGTACTTAAACAATATTAATTACGCATTTCAACATGTCATAAGTGGTGATGCCTTCATGGTAACATCTTTACAAAATTAAAAAAATTGAAAATTGAGAAATTAAATCATTAAATGAATTATACAAACAGCACTAAGGCTTCGAAGTGTTTTGGATGCTTACTAATATGTACAAATAACATGCACCAATAGCATGTACAAAAGTAAATTAAAACACAATTTCTTGTTAATTCTTGCATGCCTTTAAAGCTTGAATAGTTACAAACATGTCATTAGCAAAAAGCACTCTGAAGTCTTATCAAATCTGTCACTTTCCTGAATGGTCTATATTTCCAAGTTGGGAAAAAATTATGTACACTCCACAAAAGTATGCACTTATAACATAAGGGGCTAAAAAAATATTAATGGCAACCAAAGCATACTGCTGCTGGCAAAGTTGAATTACAACAGATTTACTGCAGTCAGCATATTTTGCAACATACGAAACTGCATGATGGATGTACCTGTATATAAAAAACGTACAATACATGCAAACTACATGAATGGTCTATACATTTATATAGGTAAACACCAACAGCTAGAGGCTTAGTTTACACCTGCGTAAGACTGCACAACAGCCAGGTAGATGTGACGATTATCCAGCAGCTGTATCTGGGCTACCCTACTCCCTCTGCATCTGCACAGGGCATACAGTATCTCCAGCAGACTGAGGTGCTATACAGTGACCTGCTTACAGTAGTGCTGGGTTACAGATAGAGGGCCGTGAGGTGTGTCAGGTTAAGCCATGTCAGTGGGAGGATGTCAGAGTGATCCCAGTAAAACAGGATAAGGCTGTGGCTTTCACACTGAGTCAAACACATACACAAAACACTGAGCCAAACACATACATAAAACACTGGCCCAAATCTCCATTACTCATGGTCAGAAGCATTTCATGGTTTGTGAACTATGCTATCAACATTTTTAGAAAGTTTACCAGTAAATCCCTTAAAACATGACTCATGTATTTGCAGCCTAACAAAACCCTAGTGGTCTAGAGGTGAAATATCTCTGACATTAATTTCCAACGGCCCAAGTCCTCATGTGACACGATATTAATGGCAAGGATTTTTTCACACTTGTAAATACAGTGGAAATACATCTGCATTTAAGCGAGACAAAGCATTTTATAACAACCCAAATATATAAAACATCAACCTTAACACTGATGTTAGTACATGTGCAAACCAGGCCCAAAAATTTAGAATTTTTGGTAATTAATAAATATGTACACAGGCCTTCAGTGATGGAACATCCATCTTTGAATGTATTCAAAACCTAACCTCAATACATGTACTTCCATCAATTTTAAAGACAGCACCTTACCATTTACCTTCACATTTCTATTACTGTTAACAGATCTATTACCCACACTCAGGGTATGACATTAGCGGTGCCTGTACTTTGTACAGTTGGGCTGAAAATGTGACTTATCAAATGCCATTGTCAGTCATAACATTTCCACTATGCAATACGAAAAACAATTTACACCCACACTTTGTAACCATAATTGTCTGAAATTCTATTCCATAACATTTTTGGGAAATTCACCAAGCCATGCATTTCCAAAACAAATCCAATTCTAGACAAAGTTAATGTTAAAATGCAGATGATGACAATGGCCATCAATAATAGCCGTTTTTTGACAAGTCTGGTCATATCATACCTATCGGACCTGCAGTACTGAAACATTAAATATTTACCCAGCTTGTCAACACCATGATCAGACTGGCCATACACATGTGTGCCTACACCATGTTTTCCTTCACCCCTTTATATCAGTGTCTGGATAATGACAACAGCGAGGCAAACAAGTCAATAACTGGCTTCTGAACAAGTCTGAACAGAAATGACTATCCTTACATACAGTTCCACAACAGTGAATTATAGTGGTTAACTTGAAGTTTGTCAATGATCTGTAAAAACACACCTTCTGCAGCATGTAAAACTCTTAAAGTGAAAATATTTCGATGCCATCATTTAATTTCTTCTGATAAGAAACTGTTCAAACTGCAAAAAAAACTAGACTTATTAGGTATATTAATTGATCAGAATGATAGCAAAATGTGTCACTTGAAAAAGAACTACCAAAGACCTGATTCCTCGACTTTTTCACATATGAAAGAGCAAGGTTCTGAGCAATTTATGTACATGTTTAATTTGATTTTGGAGACAAATTTACATTGGTTAGATTGGCCAGTTTCGGGGCTCCATAGAAGACATCATTTCATCAGCCAACACTGAAATCTCCTTCAGAATATGCCTGAATTAACATCTTATAATTGGTTCGTGAATTACAGTAAACTTTGGGTGATCTTGGGTCTACAAACATCACAAATAGACACATTATAGTACTCACACCATATACTTTCGAAAATATAATTGGAGGGGGGTGGGGGGGAACAGTAATGGTAAGACTGAGCTACCATAGAAGTCAGGATAAAAATGAATGTGTGAGTGTTTATTCTCACAGCTGATAGCATCCTGTGACCTTTAAAAAGGCAGAGATCTGGACATCCATCCTATTTGCTGCTGACAGCCATCAACTTATCTCTAACTGTGCTACCAACAGTTTACTAAAGGGGTCCTGGAAAAAGCTGTTAGAATGCCACATCAATTAACAAATCAGACTGGCTGCAAATGAAAAGCCCCAGCAAATGTGTCCATGGATGGTGAGAAACTGTGATTTGGCAGTTTATAAGGGTCTCCCAGATACAAGCAAGTTACTGGCTGAAAGTGCACCCCCTCCTCTCTCCCCCCCCCCCCCCCCCCCGTAAAAGAAAAAAAAAAATGTCATCATTAACAGAGATATGTAATACATGTACATCCACTTTAAGTCTGAAGGTATACATGAACCAAATGGAGGCACATATTATCTTCTGGTAAAGAATGAAACAGCTGAACCCAGACACTGTACCTGTACATAAAATTACATAATCAATGTGTGTTCTCTAAATGAGAACTTCTTTGTCTATCACACACCATACCTCTGTCAAACATGGGCAAAATACATAGCATAAATCCCACGTATGCATTACTAAAGCCAGTGCATTATTTTACAGTACTACATGAAAATTGTAAGATCTTACAGTAAAGGCAGTGCACATGTATGCATGTATAACCAATCATGTAAAACTGGCCACGTATAACTGATCATGTATAACTGATCTCTACAGGTATCTACCATATATACGTGTACTACACAATCCAGTTAAAATATGTTCACTGGATTCGGTGTACTATGTTTACCAGAATTTTGATATAAAATTGTTGTATGAATTTTAAGGCTGTTATGCAAAGTGGTGATGATGACATGCAGATACACATGTTGTTATGCAAGGAATACAGCTGAAATGATTTTAATCATTTTATGAATCATTACGATTAAGAGCAGCCAATGGCCAACAGCACAGGTATTTCATCCCCATATACATATTTACATGTATGTACATATAATCTAAAGCTTAATATTCACTCTGATTTATTTCCGTCACAAACTGGAGCAATAACATGTAGTTCTGATGAGTATTGTATACATCACAAAACGCACAAACCTGATTTCTGTTGCAAGCTATGCAAATTAATTCTCTAATACTCAACGCTACATGCACATGTAGGTATACCATATCAGAAAGTGCTGCGTTCTAGGCCAAACAACCTGTCTACAGAAGATAGAACATTCGCCCTTCTGGAAATCAATGATAACACGGCCAAATTTGAAATGCTTTATGACTATCAAACCGTTTTTATAACCATATAGCATATATAACAATATATCCTATTAGATTGATTTCACATCAGACATATATGCAATGCAATCATTCCTAGCCAAAATTACTTTTTGATTGTACTCAGGCATTCTCCCGATACAAAGCATGCACTGCCACTTTTCCACGCTGCCAAAGGGCTTGGTCTGGCCACCATGCATGTGGTAACGCCAATGGCATAAACACACACAACGCAACTGTAACTGTAAATTAATGAGAACAGATGTAAGCACTGACAGAGAACATACCCCACTGCTTTAGCTGCTAGTTAGCCACAGTCTAAATGTAGCTACCTGCTTGAATACCCCCAGGGGTAGTCCAGATGGGAATAGAGCTTTGCAAAGGCAAGCACCACACCAGTCTGCACAACTACTGCAGAGTCAGCCACGCACTGATCTCAGCCTGTAAAACCTCGACCTGTAAGACGTAGGCGTCGTTGTCGTTGAAACACCAGGTCTGTCTGCCCTCATTCACCAAAGATCAGACATCCCGCCAACAAAGAAAACCATGCTGAATACATCGACCCACATCAACAGAATGATTGGGCTGAAAGTGAGACACTGATAGGGATGGTTTGTCTGGAGACAGATTTGTGTAAATCCCTATTTACTGCTCACAAATTGGTAAACCTCTCGCTCATCCTTTTCATTCCTCAAACAAATGACCGTTAAATTTTATTGCAAGTCAAGAACTCTTCAAGACCCGACATACATGTACTGTACAGGAATGCTGGGTTACAGGATTGTAAATTTGGCAAATTTGTTTTCAAAAGTGATGTGTAGATATAAAAGACATGTACATGTATAGCCATGCATAAAAAAAACTTCAGCAATTACTTTAAATCATTAATTACTTTTTATATTTATTTTCAATTAAATGATTTTATTATTTATCTACATGTAGAATCCATGGAATAGGTCTACAGGTAGCTGTAGTCACACGTATGTAACCTACTGATCACTTCATTTTCTCACTCAGCTGCAATACTGCACGTGCTTATCAAAAACTTTTTGGCAAAAAATGATCTTTTTCTCTCCTTTTTACCCACTTGTTTTATTTGTCTGGAACCACATGGATTAACTGCATATATGTACCCTGAACATGAAAATGCATGCAGATGATGACAAGCCTGTTGATGAGCCTTTTCATAATTAAAAGCAGGATGCAAGTTCTGGTGAACTTCATAAGCTAAAGAAGTTCCAAAGAATCACTGAAGTTTCCATAACAGCCCTATTTATGTGTAAAAGACCATTTAAGCTTTGTTATATGATATGCTTGTATCCTAAACATTTTACAGGTACTAGTACGCAAAATACAAAACTGAAACAAATCTTAAATCAGGCCACCTGGGCAACAACAACAGTACTATTCGGGAAATTTGGGGAAAACAAGATCTGCATTACACAAACTTTATGCACATAGACCGTTCAGTCAGGGTCTGTTGCAATAAAAGGATCCCTTTATTGAAATCCCGCAGCTGCCACCATTCTTCAAAGCCTGCGTTAACTGATGCATGTAATGTTATAGCATTCACATCATCACACAGATTGTCAGCCTAAGCAGGCCCAGCTTACTCCCTACAGTTAAACATTAGTACACGAAGTACCAACCAAGTCTGTCTGATTCCGTAACAAGCTCTGAGGGCCATGTCATGTAATCTAGCAGAGGGTTATTAAGGTTAAGTGGTTCAAGTAGAGCAAAGTTTCAGGCCATCATGACCAGGACTTGTTTCTCTACCCGTGGTCTGGTATAGATGTATGTGTAGTATCGTGTGATACAGGGTATGGTGCTTACTTTGTACATATCTAGTATGTACATGTACATGTACTTGAAGGGGCTGTCTTGCATCTTCATCAACAGATGCGCAACTGACATAATTACAAATGCACGTGTATTTTAAATTTAACCTTAACACACATCTGATTTGGATTCCAGTGTGAACATATTCTATACATTTATTGGATACACTATTCAAATCCAATGAAATCCTGTCATATTCTGAATAATACCCGTATTATTTCACACGGTCACCATTTTTATAAATGCAAATTGAATTATGAGGACTAACTGACCAGTGTAAATGTGTGTATGTATGTAAAACTGGTCTTTAAACGCTGGATTTCTGTTGTTGGTTGACAAGCGGTACTCATGAACACAATATCCCTGCATAATAACATCCTCAGTATAATGCTAACTGTAAGTCGACTCCATAATGCATACTAAAAATTTTTAATGATCAGTGAAAACTTTACAACACTTCTTCAGATTTTGGAAAACAACCAAATGTGTCAATAGTTCAACAACTCCTAGGATCTAATTAATATATTCAAAACAAGATGATTGTTCTTAGCAGAAGACAAAATGGTCAAACCTTTCCCAATACATTTCAAAACAGCCTTCCAACTACTCTTTTATCTCATGGGTGTTTTATGCCGTACTCAAGAATATTTCACTTACAAGACTGCAGCCAGCATTATGCTGGGAGAAAGCAGGGAAGAGCCCAACGAAAATCCATGACCATCCACAGGTTGCTGGAAGCTCTTGCCAATTTCTGACAGGAGCGTCAGAAATTTGGATTGGTGTGGGGGCTACTTAGTCATTAAGATGTATGTATGCTCGGACTATGCTCACATGCCAAAGACATCAGATATGACACCACACCCAGTCACATTACACTGACACCAGGCTAAACAGTCATGTTTCCTTCCTCTAACCTCTCACTGCTCAGCACCAAGCGAGGGAGCAGCAAGTACCATTTTTAAAGTCTGGTATGACCCAACCCAGGTCACAACTTTGATGTGCTAGGAGGCTATAACCACTCGGCCATGAAGGTCGCCATGCAACTTAGAAGCGTAGTTGAACATTCATACATAAATTTACTTAGTAGATCTGTTGTTAACACAGAAACCTGATTAAATACATTATACTTATACGGACTGTTTCATGAAACACCCAAATGTACATCTACATTATACATGTTAGCATACTGCAGGAGCAAAATTGTAGGTGAATTTGAACCATGCGGAATGGACACCTCACACCTGGAATGTGCCCAGGAACTAAATTCCTACATGTGCAGGTATAAATTACCTCTAACTTTATCAGCACATGTATGTGTAACTCTTAAAAAAGCTAAAACTATGCAATCAGCTCCTGAAGTGACCTTAAAAGGGATGTTTTTATAGTCCCTAAGCTTAGCCTATCCTACCATTTATAGTGTGTACCTAACCCTATTAAGCTCCTAGGTTCTGACCCACCTTTTCAATGTTACACCCACATGAAGGATGAGTACTTGTACCTGACCGACAGGTAATAAACAATTCACAATTACCATGCAAAATGATGAATAACCATGATAAGAGCCAGGTAAATTTTTCTTCTAGGTCAAGTGGTATTAATAAACAATGGCAAGTCAATCGCTGTCTTAAAGCTTTCAAAATGTTTAACACATGCTTTCTATATGTCTTCAAAGAAGTGTGAACTCCATCAGGTTTTTTGGTGCTGCGAGGACATGATTCCATTGTCACCTATAAAAGTTGTGGAATGTCAACACAAATGTGTTCAAAGTAATGTATAATGCTATTCTGGCTTTTAATACTTTCACAAAATACCAATTCTCCATTGAACTTACATGTTGTTCATGCCTGTGTCAGCTACATCAAAAGGAGTTAATTTTTACAGTTTTACTTACAATGTTGTTTCAGTGTCATGACAGAACCTACATCATAAGACTGACGTGAATTATAAAACTTAATTCATTCATCAACATCAGCCAAAGGAAATATCACTAGCTTTTGCATCCTACATGTAGACAAAGTTACAAAACACAAATCTTAAAGAAAAAAATAAACTGTGTGGAAACTAAATGAAGTGGTATAGACTACAATTTGTCATCTAATACTTCACACTTTCATAAGAAATTTGTAAATGCACCGGAACCTATTAGAATGAGCCGTTAAAGAAAGCTGTAATGCTGCATTTTACTTCCAGTCTCAGAACTGATTTACTTAAGATGCTTTGTAAACCTATGCCATGGCCAGGTATTTCTGGGGAATCCAAAAAAGCAAAGCAAAGCAAAGGTTGTGCAAACATATATGTATCTGTAGATGGAATTAATAAAATACAACATATTGAACAACAGTAACAAGCAAATGACACAATGATGTCTTGGCTAGTGTTTCTGCAGCATGATATTTTAGATATGCCTGAGTAACCGACCCTACCTGCTAGTGCGACCGGATGGCCAGCCCTGGGTATGTATGTGTACTACAATAGGCGCCCTGAGGTATGTCAGAGTATGAAGTGTTAGTAAATCCGGGATAGATATAACCTTAGTGAGTCAGAGAGAGCTGGGGTCAGAGAGGGGGTGGTTAAACAACGCCGCAACCTGTTTGCCACACAGGGGCATTCAAAAGGAGGCGAATGCCTGGCCAGACAACACATAACACACACCCAGTTAAGGCTTCCACCCTGCCATACAGCCATTTCAAAGGCAGGGTTAATCATTCACTGTGGCTCAAACATGCTGAGTTGACAGGTGGTTGGTTTATGAACTGCTTACAGGACCAAACATTTACTCTGTAGGTAGTACATCTGGGAAATGAGTGAAGACATCGGGAACACCAATGTGATTTCATTACTTGTGGGCACTCATCAGATGTGGCATCCTACAGGTGTTTCACTTATACAGGAACAAATACTCTGTAAAGTCATTCAAATGATCACACATGCAATTCTCCCCATTTGATCACAGACACCGTCCCCCTGATAGGCAGCCAGGCCTTGAGTCTGCTATACTAAGGGGTTAGTAATACAAACATGTAGTGTTACTTGCCCATAACAACTATCATCGCTGCCAGTCTTAGAGGTTGAAGACACAAATCTTTCCCATCAAATTCTATATTTAAAGTCATCATTTCAAGCTGTTTCAAAATTTTTTTCACTTTTGCCTTTTCTGTTTCTGGTGTTTCAAAAGTTTTATGCAATTTTCATGTGACAATACTTGCTGCTTTCACTTTGACTTAAAGTGATCTCTAACAAGAAGATCAACACTTAAAATTCAGAGAAATGCTTTAAATCAATCAGGTCTTATCATGTTTTTATCAATCCCAATGTTTACACAGCCATATGAGGCAACACTTCAGCCTGATATCTCTTTAGCAAGTATTTACATAAACTTGGGTTTCCATGGAGACAGAAATGATGTGATGCGATTTTCATGTTGTCGTTGTATTGTATTTGTTCTGGAGACTCTCGCAAAGCAGTTACGCTTTAGTTTCGGATATCAAGAAGCCTGAGCTAGCATCATTCCCTTCATGCTGTGAGCTAAAATAGCCGGACTATTTTTGCATTTTATTAATAACACTCTTTCCACAGGGAGCTACACCTGCTTTTTTTACAAAACACCTGTAAACAATTTTGTAATAAAATCTTGTATTACCTTCCAAGATCTAGTACTGATTACAAGTGCAAAGGTCAGAATGTATTGTACTGGGTTATTCTTAAACTAATTGCAGATGGTTAAGTGTGTATGCCACTTAACAGAATACAGGCGGTATACATGTACCTGTAGGTTCTGTATACAAGCACTCTTTCAGAACAGAAAGTTCCCTTGTTTAACTCACAACAACTTAAAAAGAGAGTAATGCAGAAATTTCAAGAATACATAAATTCTAAAAACAGTTGAGCATGTACTCCACAAAAGACACCATGAATTTCAATTTATATCTACATGCACTATCAACACATTAGAATGTATCAAAAGTTACTTTTTACAACTGGTGCATGATAGCAAGTTCCAAGGACTTAGAACACAACATTTGTGATATCCGTACACTTTGCTGCATACTGCTTAAAAACGTCTAATGTTAAATTGCTAAGGGGAGTTTATACATGTACTTATCATAGGCAGAATTCCCTTCATTTCCGTTCATAAGCATTTCCCTTCACCAGAGATTTGCCACTCCTAATTCACCAATTCACCACTTCCTGTCTGGCGTAAAACTGATAAATCCAGCCACATTTCGCTACAGATCCACACGTGCTATTTGGGGCTAGCAAGCTTCAGTTCACACTAAATTTCTGAGGAGTAATAAAACCTTTGTGACATATTACACTTATTCTGTACAACTTTTCCTGTTATGAATTTATACATACTTTAAACTGTTCACAAAAGCAAAGCTCTCCTGTAGAGTACAGTACTGGTACTGGAACATGTGGAAATGTGAGAAATACACTAGCAAGAAAACAATAGCCCTGCCATCCACATGTAAATGTGCATAAATACACTAGCAAGAAAACAATAGCCCTGTCATCCACATGTAAATGTGCATAAATACGCTAGCAAGAAAACCATAGTCCCATCATCCACATTTAAATGTGCATAAATACACTGCCAAGAAAACAACAGTCCTGTCATCCACATGTAAATGTGCATAAATACACTGCCAAGAAAACCATAGTTCTCTCGTCCACATGTAAATGTGCATAAATACACTGTCCAGAAAACAATAGTCCTGTCATCCACATGTAAATGTGCATAAATACACTGCCAAGAAAACCATAGTCCCATTATCCACATGTAAATGTGCATAAATACACTGTCCAGAAAACAATAGTCCTTTGATCCACATGTAAATGTGCATAAATACATTGCTAAGAAAACAACAGTCCTGTCATCCACATGTAAATGTGCATAAATACACTGCCAAGAAAACAACCGTCCTGTCATCCACATGTAAATGTGCATAAATACACTGCCAAGAAAACCACAGTCCTGTCGTCCACATGTAAATGTGCATAAATACACTGCCAAGAAAACCATAGTCCCGTTATCCACATGTAAATGTGCATAAATACACTGCCAAGAAAACCATAGTCCCGTTATCCACATGTAAATGTGCATAAATACACTGTCCAGAAAACAATAGTCCTTTGATCCACATGTAAATGTGCATAAATACATTGCTAAGAAAACAACAGTCCTGTCATCCACATGTAAATGTGCATAAATACACTGCCAAGAAAACCATAGTTCTCTCGTCCACATGTAAATGTGCATAAATACACTGCCAAGAAAACCATAGTCCCGTTATCCACATGTAAATGTGCATAAATACACTGTCCAGAAAACAATAGTCCTGTCATCCACATGTAAATATGCATAAATACACTGCCAAGAAAACAATAGTCCTGTCATCCACATGTAAATGTGCATAAATACACTGTCCAGAAAACAATAGTCCTGTCATCCACATGTAAATGTGCATACATGTCCATACAAGTACCCTAATTCTTCAACCTTTTTAACCACCACTATGCAGTGTTCACTAAAAGGACAATGATATTTTGTATAAAACTCCACATAGTGGATGATTACTTTCCCCATCACACAGACTGTACATGTGTGTGCTCTAGGAGTTGTACCAGCTGTGGTGGTGTAGTGGATGTGTCTTGCCATTGGAAGCAGTACAGCCATGGTTGAACCACTTTTCATCCAAAAACAAAAGAAAACTGTAAAAACCCAGTTAAAAAAAATTCAATAAATCGAAAGTCAAACCAATTTAATGGTGATCAACAAAATGAAGGCCCATGCACATATATGCACTGTGGACTGTTCAGCACATAAAACTACAATTGATCTATATGAAGAAGAAAGACCCTGTAAAACGATTTCAGGGCATCTCCAGCCGTCTAGCATCCCAAAGATTCTGGAGCCTAGACGGGCCCCTGGACCCTTGCCTTTAGTGCGATGGTCGCAGCACTTTCAAATTGTTTCTGCCGTGCTTGATATGCATAGTAACCTGTAGATCCGAGGTTCAATACCCAGTCAAGTCAAAAGTGTCAAGATATCGTGACAGGGGGCATGCCTAGCGTCCACAGCAGAGCATTACATTGAGGCAGCACTATATAAATACAAGTATGTTGCAAAATAGGAATGAACTGCTACAATGTACATGGAGACCTCATCACCATATGTTGTGAAAAACTGACGTTAGACCCTAACCAACCAACCAACCAAATAAAACTAGGACTAAACTGACGGGTCCATACAGATACAATCATGAACTGGCACATGAAGCATGCTACATCACACAATGAGTTTATACATTTTCAGATGTGCAATTTAAAGAATGGAGGTTGTCATATAGATACAGGTGTGCGTGCTGAGTGTGCTAAACACTGGAAATCCACACCGAAAACTACATGTTGAACCTCATTTACAGGAAGCCAACCAAGGCAAGCATATGTTCTATCTATTTAACAGCCATCAGAACCAGGGATGTGGTGTCTTAACTAGCTGTGCTTGAGGGTTCAGGGGTGGAGGTGAGAGGTGTACACAGGGGGAGCTGGGATGTGAGAAAAAATTCCCAAGAGGGGAGAGTGGATTTGAGGGAGGGTTCCATGGGTGCTGTCTGAGGCAACAGGTGAAAGCAGGAATCAAAGAACTTATCATTTGAACAACTAAACCATTGTTCCCGAATAACTAAAAGAGCTACATGTGGTCAGGAGTTAATATGAAGTTGATATCTTATTATACATTTATCATTGATATGTACATGTAACAGAAACAAAACACTAGATGCAATACACTATACAGCTGTAGTTGTATCACAAACTAACTGCAAATAAACACATTTTATAACAATGTTTGGTTCAAAGTAACATTTCAATACATACAAACAGTTAATGGGTCTGTAACCATTTCATTTTTAAGAAACACAAGGCCATCCTGAATTCAGAACACTTTCAAACAATTATCATATGTATGCTGCTTCCCTCTTTGTCACCCCATGTACTAATCAGTTCCATCAGAAGTGGGATATTTTTAACACTGTTTATTTATTTTATGTAGCCCAGGCACAACTGTATAAACTCTGGCAACATCAGACATGAACCAACCAGACTAGGAGAGCATGTATGTGTGTGTGTATGGATGCACAGGAGGGCTACACCCTGGATATATCTACATGTACCCTGGTACAGCTTACAGAAATCATTGTACATGGAGTTACTGTACATATAAGTGTAGTTTAATAAAATGGATTTTTCTGTTCTGTCCAGCCAGTCGAAGCAGACTAAATGTTCCTAATGTACCTTGCATGTACAATTGTACAATAGGAACATTTGGTCTATTTCGACTGATGAACTACACAATAACTAGTGCAACTTACAATTAAAACTGTGAAATTAGCGCTTTATCTTGGATGATCACTGTAACTTTCACTCCAGAATCAAAACGAATCCTACAAAATGTTCTTTGTTGGAACTGAATGTTGCATCAAAAGTAGTGAATGGTAACAAGGGAACAGTACAACAAGCTGACAAATCTCCTGACTGTGATATTATGCCACAGCTTCACCAGCAGAAGTTGGATTCAAGCCTGCAGCCTCATTGGTCTGAGGCGTGTTTCACAAAGCAATTTCAGGACTTCAGCCTAAAAATTTCAGCACTTCAGCCTAAAAATTTCAGTACTTCAGCCTAAAATTTTAATCCAAATTCACCTCTTAACTACATGCATGCATGCATTAAATCGATAAAATTGTGGTTTAATCGTGGTTTCAGTATCGAACATTAAATATCTTGTTTTATGAGGAAGGTTCTTGGGGCTACATTACTGTGGCTTATAAAAACAACTCTTTATCAAATGAGCCGTGGGTCACACTGAATATTAAAATTAGAAATTACTATTCATCTGCAATGGTAACTGCCACTTTTGTTCATTGCTGCATTTTACTTAAGAGACTCATTAACAGCATTCCCAACATACATGTAACCTTAGTATGTGCAACTCCGTACATATGTGCATCAGTTGTACTCAAACTGACACAAATATATATTACTGGAAGGGGAAAAGAGTGGAAGCTATTGTTACCATCAACTGGGCAGCAAAACTTTCACACATACATACATGCAAATATAATGAATGCATGTGCATTGTCTTCCAAACCCCAGTGAGCAGAACACCCATCCAGCAAACAACACACAGCACGCAGCCGTAACGCCTGCAGGGAAAACACCGCTGTAATTTTCTCCAATAATAATAATAGCCCTGCATATGAACAATAATGATATTCAGTACAAGCCAGGACAATGCAGTCATTACGAATGAGGCTTTTCCCTCTTCAATGGCTAGGTCAGGCATATTTGAGCTAATTCTCATTCTAACATAGCCAACATTATTCATGAAGTAATCCATTCCTGGCAGAAGCAAGACACATATGTTAACACGCTGCTCACATGTGTAATATCAGAAGTTTCTTAACTGCTATACACCAGTGAAGAATTGTAGACCTTAATGGCATGCCCTGGTCTGTACAATCATATCACATTAATAAATTTTGACAGATCGATGTATATGTATACATACATGTAAGTAAATTGCTGAAATAAGGTCATGATGAAATTCAAGACGTATATTAGAAGACAGCTACTAATATACTCAGAATAACTTTCGCCTGATTACCTGACTTACTCTATGAATTGCCAATTGCAAATAAAAATAACACTGACTGGAATAAGAAGCCCTCACTGACTCTGCCATCCACAGGGCTCTGCCATCTGATGGGTGCTCCCAGTAGTTATATTGGAAAGCTATCACTGACTCTGCCATCCACAGGGCTCTGCCATCTGATGGGTGCGCCCAGTAGTTATATTGGAAAGCTCTCACTGGCTCTGCCATCCACAGGGCTCTGTCATCTGATGGGTGCTCCCAGTAGTTATATTGTGAAGTCCTCACTGTTGGCTCTGCCATCTGATGGTTTTTTCCAGAAGTTATATTGGAAAGTCCTCACTAAAAGCTATGCCATCTGATGGGTTCTCCCTAAAGTTATATTGGGAAGTCATAACTGGTGGCTCTGCCATCTGATGGGTTCCCCAGAAGTCATACTGAGAAGCCTTCACTAGCTGTTCTCTGATGGGTCCTCCCCGTCATTACATTGGGAAGATCTCACTGGCAGCTCTGCCGTCTGATGGGTTCCCCAGAAGTTATACTGAGAAGCCTTAACTAGCTGTTCTCTGATGGGTCCTCCCCGTCATTACAATGGGAAGCCCTCACTGGCAGCTCTGCCATCTGATGGGTTCCCCAGAAGTTATACTGAGAAGCCTTAACTAGCTGTTCTCTGATGGGTCCTCCCCGTCATTACTTTGGAAAGATCTCACTGGCAGCTCTGCCATCTGATGGGTCCTCCCCGTCATTACATTGTGAAGTCCCCACTGGCAGCTCTGCCATCTGATGGGCTCTCATACACATTACATTGGGAAGATCTAACTGGCTATGTCATGGAAAGGTTCTCTTGAAAGTTATAGTGAAGATATCATTTGCTCTACCAACTCATGGGCTCTCCCAGAAGTTATATTGAAACACATCTCTGGGAAAATTTTTCTCAGCAACACCAGGAGCAACTGACATATATATCTAAATCTATCTGTATTTAGTGATGAACAAGTTTACTTATAATAGATCGAAGTCAATAAAATTTCAATTCCCTGACAAACCCCATGAATGAATCTTGAGAAGGAAATCCTGGAACATAACCCTGGGTACAGAGTTAAAACTTCTATGACTGAAAACTTTTTTACATTAGCAGCCAAAAAGTGTAAATAGGCATTCAACACATTGTCTTACCGAGACAGATGGCCATCGCTTATGTATCTTTGAAAATATTTTAGAAACACTTTCCACAGATTTCCCAATTGGCCCAATAAAAGGCCTCCAAAACATCAGCTAAATTGATTTCCTGTCCACTGGAGATGTAGGGGGCGCCGTCAGACAAGCTGATGAGAAAATGATAATAGATGTAGTCATCTAAAGTGGAGCCTTTCTGGTGGTCCCTGATAGAACCTCGGTGATAACAGGGGTGAAAATATGAGCAGCTGTCAAAGAGTGACTCTCCCTAAACTGAAATTAATCAAGGCGTACATGTATAAAGCTAGGGGCAGGGACAGACCAAAGGTGTCAAAACTTTGGGCAATACACTTTCACAAATTAAGGAAGTTGCAAAGTCATCAATTTCAAAGTATCACACCTGTCAAGGTCAAATGGTTTTAATTCTAGAACTAAAGTTAGTTTTAACCTTATTTCTTTTAATAATAAGCAATTATTTTAACTTTGACTTTTTAAGTTGACACAGAAATTGCAATTTGCCTTTCCAACAATATAACACAAATGATTTACATGAATGTCAGTGGACATAACAATGCTATTTTCATCTTTGCAATCAATTTTTGCAACAGCCACACAAAAATTGACGTTCCTTTCCCATATAATACTGCTGAACATCTTTCGTTGTTTGAAATCCCATGCATGTATATGTATCAGGAAGACAATTACAAATACTCTCCCCTACTCTGTACATCTTCTACAGCACACACATCAGGATCATATAATATTGTGTAATTTTTCTTCACCCTTATCTTTCTTTCCATTCATCATTTTTATTCATCAAAATTCAGAAAGCACTTTAACATTTCATATGTAACAAATATCCAGTAATGAGCTGTGCATTCTCCTGCCATGTGTAAATATTTCTTAAGTGGTAGTCAGAATACACAATATTCAGAGATGCTCCCCATTTTGGAGAATAATTTAGTCCAGGCCAATGTAGGATGTACAGTACCCCATGTAGGGCCAAGTATGATTTCTATAAACCACTATCCCAGTTCTATCTGTATGGACAAGCACTGGTAGATATTCACATAATTACTCTGATAAATCTGTAATAAGAATGATCACTCATGCCGTACCCGTCTATCCTGCTACCAGTATAGACACTACATACAGAGTACACTGTACCTTCAAGTATAGCTTTATACCTATGTCTACTGCCAGTTCTCATTAGAGGTCACCCTGACATCATGTCTGTATTCACTCTCCTAATAAGCTAATTACATATGCATGGTCATATGCCCAGCGGCAGTTTCATTTTTTTCTATTATAGTATTTCAGATATCCATTGTTTTGTTCTTTACAAGGTTTGCAAATAAGATTTACATCCTTTCATTATAATTTAAAACATTTTAATGCTTTATCTGATATTGAATAACATTTTTTCATAGACACTGACACTCTGTGAACACCTCACAGCCAGTTATAGCAAGAAAAGGTTCTATAATCTACAAATCACTGTATATTGACACAAATCAGGACTATAATCTTTGATGTGAACCAGACTATGGATTCGGAATTTCTGGTTAATAATACACGTCCTGCATGTATATTTACAGTATTATATATGTATGTTCTGGAAAACAAAGATTGACACATTGCATTGGCAGAAATGAAAAGTTCTGGCTTGCACCAATATACCTTATGCACATATATATATATATATATATCTGTGCATATCCGACACAATGCTTCCTCACCACTACAACATCATCTTGTATGCCAACACTACAATCACTGGAGACATAATTACATGTAAGCTGATGGGTGGAATGTCATTATACACTCATTGACATAACCACTGCTGACCTGTATTTAACACTGTCACTTGTGCTATCCTATTTAGACAAATGCATTGGTATGCGTGTAAAACACATACACACAGGTCAGTAAAACAATCAAATTCAAAAAGCAATTTTTTTGTGGATCATTAATTTAGGTTTTCTACACTTTATTCTGCCAGCTAAAAGTGAATTATTTGTTAACATACTTTCTCAATCTTACAGAATAACTGTCAGCTTATGTTGAGAGACAAAGAACAAATGAATGATTGAGATTTAACACCACGTAGAAGAACCAGAGACTCAAACTAGAATAATTTGACTGTAACCTACATTTTTCAATTTATTTGTTTCACTGCTGTATTACTCATTACTCCAGAAAATTTCACTTTTACTATGGTTTACGGAAACTAAGCCTGGCCTAGGGAAAAACAAAATCACCTTGTGGTAGGACAGCTACAAATCTACACATAGGGTAAATACAACATGTACATGTATATTAATTGCCCAATGCTGACTGATCAAAACCCTACAGGTAAACACAGATTTCTCCATAGCTTACTCCATGTTTTGCGTCACTTTCAAAATTATTATGGGGTGCTATATTACATTTAGGAGAATGATCTAAACCCTGTTTTACATTTGATGGTGCTCCATGTTTTTCTACTATATTAATGTCACACTGTTCTCAAGACCTTTTCACTCGTGCAATGACTGTCCAGTTTACAGGAATTCCCCAGTTAAACAAAACCTGATAAACCTCATGACCTTGTAACCCAACCAGACTGCAACCTCAATGGTCACTATAGATTAGCTGCCATAAGATTGTTATATCACTTGAATCAGTTACAAATGTCATCATAAATTCAGCTGACAAACTTCACTGGGCCAGAATTAAAACTGATTCAATTGGATGAGGACATACCCTAAATCACCATAAATTTTGTCCATGACTAACTTGCCAATTTTTTCTGATTCTGAGAGTTCTGTTAATTTTAGAAAGACATTTTGAGGTTTGCATGGAACATGGGATGATATTCTGTTAGAAACTTGTAAGTTTCTGCACCAAAAATAACATTTTGTCACATTTATTTGCCTTTAAAAATGCTCTTTTCATGGCACAATTTTAGATCATTCGTGGTATATGAAGTTAAATGAAAAAGGCCAACATAAAAGAACTACAACTGACGAATTGATATATACTTAGTCATAGCCAATTACATCATTTCATGTTAGAATGCGCTAACCCTGGAGTAAATTACAATCAGGCTTTAAGTAGTGTACATGATGTATATGTGTGCTGCATAATTTTAACAAACCTATCCCACTTTTGTACAGAGCGACTTGATCAGCTCTTGAGAATGAGAGATCAATATCACAGTAATCTACCATCAAGTTCAAGGGCAGAATTCCCATCAATAAATTTGAGCTCTGCCTGAAAGAAAAGTTCAAAGGCTTTATACAATGGAGAGGACAATTTGGCTGTCCAACCTTCAGAAGACAGACATGGTATCCTCCAGTATAGACAAGATTTCTGACAAGACGGCATTGATCCACTAGAAGGGGCATGTCCAAATCTTCCATGATTTTCTTGGGCTCTAAGCCTATCTGATAAATCAGAGTAACTTCGCATAGGATAGTATATGCACTGCACACTTTAACATCTATCACGCCCATTGTACTCAGGGAAACTAGGAGAATTTGGCGCCAGACTGTGCTGAATAAAACCCTAATGAATAAAACAAATTGCTCTGATACAACACACCACAAATTCAACCTAACGAACACTAACAAATGAGACAAATTACTGGCCTCTGTACAGCCTCTGTACAACCACACAGTAACCAAGCCAAAATTTTTTAATCTGAAACTTACTTGTTAAAACATGTTTATCAAAGGCATAGATCTGATTGATTAATTTGTAACTCAAAAACATTTTCAGGTCAAGTTCATGGCTAAGGGTAACTGGAGCGTCCAAATTAAACCACTAGCTTTTGGCTTATACCTAACAAACTTTCCCGCATGTTATATAGATTTTCGTCACCCAATTTGATTGCCATATTTTGAGCATGAGAATGATTTTGAGCAACTGAAACAGAAACTGTATATATTTCTAAGAAGACAGTTCAAATGACCACTCCACTTTTCTCCACCTGCACAGTTATCTGTCTTCTGAGGCCCCACTCCCTAACAACTGGACCTTGGAAGTACCACACAGCTGGTCAGATGTGATTATTACCAGCTCTAACTGTATGCCCCTGTATACACCTCTTGCACATAGGCACTCTTTTGGTACCAACCACACATATATACATATGAATGCAAGTTTAAAGTCTTCTTAGTCTATATCATGTAGAAAACTGAAGCACATGTCTGCAAAAATCAACTGCACTTTACCATGAAACAAATTACACAATTGCCCTTCAAGCAGTTGCTTATCATATGTTTGCATACTGTATACCAGACTGCCATGCTCATAGACATACAGGCCTACATGAATGTCCATATTGTTAAATCTACCTAGATTACCCTGTTTGCAAAGTACCAAACACCGGTCAAAAATAGCAGCAGTGTCTCAGTTTAAACAACACAAGAAACATTTAACTGCATTGTTGTCTTTGACTGAACTCGTCACTGGGTGGAAACTGAGTGATTACAGATGTTGACTGCACTGGAATGCACCAGAGTTCAAACGCAATAATACATCTTATGTACGCAGCCATTCTTGAGCAAGTTTGTTCTTATGCCACATCATTATTACCTTGTATATATATATATATATATTGTGAGGATATTATCCAGTATTTCAAAAAGTACAACCAAGAGAGAAAATTCTTAGCTTTCAAAAGCCACATGTTACACTTCAGGCCATGACTGACAGCTTGATCAAATGATGAATGGGTGTATGACGTGTGCATGGCTATGTGGTGAATGTAGACAGCAGGGTCCATTATTGTTCAGGTTCATAAATCATATCTCCAAAACTGTAACCCACTGGAACATCCACTTCTGCACTACGGCTGCTACATACACACGCATGCATTCCAGCTGCAACTTGCATGGACATACACATACATGTAGTCCGTACACACACTTATTCCACATACATATGTATTACAACTAAGAACTGCATACATACTTCCAAGTTCTAGCGCTTTTACTCAACTCCGATCACCGTGTGTCAAAACATAACAGAGAATAGACAACAACAATGCATGATAATTTATTTGATTTAGTCGGGAGTATGGACAATCGTGTCAAAGATGTACCTAATGCATCTTGTCAACATGTGTGTGCCATCGTCCCAAATAAAATCGGGCTGACATGCAGGGTCAAGAAGCTTGAAGTAAGCCAGGCACATCTGAAGCCCACTCGTTCTCAGGAACAGAGTGAAAGGAGACAAACAATTGGGTGTGGGGCTGAGCATTAACCCGAAGTAAAGGCTGCTCCGAACCGAACCGACGCGACGGCGACCTGCAAAGCACACGTTTGAATATCTTTATTTTTTTAACAAGTTGCTTCAGTGATGTACCGGTAAGGCTTAGCTGACAGGGCACCAGGTGAGAGGTAATGGGTAGGGTTAAGTTGTCAAAGTGCAAGATAGTGACTTACCTATGCGGAACCAAACAGAAACTCTCCCCGGCTTTCGGATTTCTCTCTTGATCGTGGAAATCGAAGACACCGGCTAGGGTTCACAGTAGCTTCTTTACTGCGCCTGCGTGATGACCTCAAGGTGCTCGCTGAACTTTGAGGCGCCCAACGGACGGGGAGATGAACACATTTCTTTGCTGTGGCCAACTCAATCAACTACGATGTTTTGGAGTTCGAATCCAGTTGTTGCAGTAGCATTTTTTTCTAAATTTTTTGGTAGAAAACTGAAATGCAGTCATGTATGTAACAACTAACACTTCGTCTTACTTTGAGATTTGCATAGGTTTGTACACATTCGGATTCCATTGCTCACGATGAAGACTGGAAAAAAATTAGCACCAGTGAGATTGGAGAATACATCTCAGATCTCATATTTTTTTAAAAGAAGTTAAGTATGTCTCTATCACATGTGTTCATTTGGTTGATATGTCTCCTGACATTGTGTCTGCTAAAATACCATTCCATTTACATATAGTGGTACCTAACTCACTGAAGGAGCTGAGTTTAATCAGAGAGACCAGATGGAAGTATGAGTGAGTCCTCGAAGCTTGGGAGAGGCCCAGGTTTTAATTGGGCAGGGGGGGGGGGATAGGAGGACTCCTTTACACAATTCAGTTAGCAATGGTTCATGGAGCAGGTTATATAAGTGGGTGAGTGAGTGCTTGGGGTTTAACCTCGTACTTAACAATTTTTCAGTCATATGACAATGAAGGAATCCTTAGTGTGCATGCGATGTGCCTCCTTCTTGCAGGACGGATTTCCACCGCTCTTTTATCTTGTGCTGTTTCACTGAAACGACTTACTAAAGGCAAGTAAGCCACACCATCCAAGGCCATTATACTGACTCGGGTCATCCAGTCGTTGCACTATCCCCTTCATGCTGAACGCCAAGCGAGGAAGTTACAACTTCCTCTTTTAAGGTCTTAGGTGTGACTCGACCCAGGATTAACCCTGGATCTACCGCTCCCAAAGCAGACGCTCTACCAACTGTGTTATCTGGTTATATAAATTCAGCTTTTTTTTAGAGACAAAAATCACAACTCTAGATCAACTCCAGATCTATGCATGTATCAGAAGTCAATGACTTTTGGATGATCGATTGATGGCGCTGTCTCCTGGCCCCTTCAGACTCTTTCAAGTATTGGTATACAGCATAAGTATATGATACATACTATGTTATACAGACACTTTAAAAATGGCATTTGTTTGATACAACAGTTGCGGACCATTGCCAAAGCTATAGATTCCGACTCGCTCTAGTTTAAGATGTGCGATGCATGTGTGAGTTACGCGGAGAGATGCAGTGCGAATATCCGCCAACAACTTTAATCACCCACACTGAAGTGAAGGCTTCTTGAGTGAGATGTAAACCTAAATTAATTAGGTTGAAGCCCCCACCCCATCACACCACCCCCACAAAAAATTCTAACGGCAAAATATATCGGATGTCTTTTAAGAAGGAACTTGTTGGAATCATCGGGATGTTGGTGTAATACAACTAGACCTGTAGGCCCTACATATAAGATCCAGTGAAAGTTTTCTGACCGAACAGAGCACACAGTTAAGCCGTTTGAGGATGAATGCAGATAGTCGTTTGAACGAACCAGCTCACTTTCTCCCAAACGCATTTTAATTAACTTTTTAAACATCCCCAGCAGTCGTAAAATGCTTCTTCTTTTTTCAGAAAAGCCTAGCTGTAATCGATGTGGCTTTAAAGGGTTTTGGGCCATAGGCCTAATCCCTGTTTCACTGTTTGCTTGAAGAAAAGTTAATTTATGTGAAGTCATTTTTTGCTTAGAACTCCCATTTATGACCGTGTTGTAGTCAGCATTTGTCCCAAATGTTTCATTCCAAGATATGTACGAACATGATTTGTAATGTAATTTCTTTGTATCCGTTTACCCGAGGGTGTGCGAACGTGCGCTTAAAAATGAATGGCACAGCAGGGGGGATAAGGAGATATCGAACCTACCGATGCATTAGTCGATTGAGTTGTTCCCCTTGAATTTTTGGCCTCGCGAGATTTTAATTAGCACTCTATACCAGAACGAACAGGTCAGAGCTCAGATGCTCGAACTGCCACAGAATTGCAGATGAGAGAACAAAGAATACCACTAAGAATACGAAGGTACGACGGCTTAAATGATAAAAACAAAAAAAGAGAAATGAATGATACCACATCATCATGTGTGTATATAGCCTATGTATCCACTAAAAATTAAAGCTCTACGTGAAAAACCGATGGGTTTGTAGCCAGGACGTGAAAACACGCCTGTTTATATAGTATATATAAGGAAAATGGCGATCTGGTTACCATGACAACCGTAGAGCTGACACAACGTCATCTGTATAGGGGCCTCCGTGGCTCAGTTGGTTAGCGCGCTAGCGCAGTGTAATGACCCAGGAGCCTATCACCAATGCAGTCGCTTTGAGTTCAAGTCCAGCTTATGCTGGCTTCCTCTCCGGTCATAAGTGGGAGGGCCTGCCAGGAACCTGATGGTCGTGGATTTCCCCCTGGCTTTCTGCTCGGTTTCCTCCCACCACAATGCTGGCCGCCGTGAAATATTCTTGAGAACGGCGTAAAACACCAATCAAATCAAATAACAAAATCATCTGTGTATATGTATCCAGCAAAAATTAAAGCTCTACGCAAAAGGCAGTTGAAGTTATAGCCCGAATACGAAATCATATCTATTTTTATTGTATATGTAGGGAAAATGGCAAACTTAAGTTAATTTTATATTGGTAGTATTGACCATAAAGTTTGGTCACAAAAGTTACCAACATTTTTGTGGTCCACCAATACTACTGACCAAAAGAAGTCATGGTCAAATGTGGAGGTGGCCAGCTTTTTTATGATCGTAGCCCTTTCACCACATATTTTTTCTTGATTCCCTCAACCAGTTAGTGGGCAACTAACAAAATTTGAGCGACCAAGCTCTTCGGGAGGAACTTGTCTAAAGTATGTATACCTTCTACCTTTCGTTAAAGCAGATCCTCTGTGCTGCGCCTTCCAAACTGCAGATAGATGAGCTGATGTCCTCTGATTCCATTCCGATTAAACGTCAAAACGTCAAAAGGTCAAAACGGGAGAAAATGGGCAGAATTTGGTGATTAAACATCAGAAAATCTACTCGACTACGATCGAGCCACCCTTGACCTTATGACGTCACATGGGTACATTTAATGCAGACACCTGAGCCTTCGCTATATGTGTGCACCACAGATAAGAGAACAGGAGACAATCGCTATAATTTTAAAGCTAATTTCGAGATCCAAAACCGTAAAGCAGGATACTGTCAGGGTACATACATGGCCTAAAAATGCCACAAGCTGAGAAAATGTGGACCAGATCTCATTAAAAACGCTCTTTGATTTACGGGGTACTCGATCGAAGGCATATGAGCCATACATTCGGAAATAAAAGGCTGATGGACGTGCCTTATAATATCCCCTCACACATTTTTTTTCTGGATCCCGTCAACACATTGCTACAGGTTCCGTTAACATATTTCCCCAAGTTCCGTTAACACATTCCCACACATTCTTCAAATGCATAAAATGCCTCAAATGTTAAATGCTGTAAATTATCCCATCAACAACGTTTTAAAATGTTACGGCGTGTGAAGATTGTTTTTGCAAGACTTTTTTAACACACAATGTAAAATGCATCATAAAGACCAGAAAACAACACGTAAAAGATAAAAAAAATGTGACATCAAGATACATGCAATTTTATAGATCACAAAAATTGCGATAGCATTTTAAAAAGTGTTAAAATTATAAATGCTTTCCATGTCCCCTACTGCTGAGATTTTACAGATGTAACATTATATGTTACAATTATAAATGGCTTATCGGTTTTATGAATGGCTTATAAGCTTGTTTCTACTGAGTCAATGTTAAATCACCACAGGACCATGCAAGTAATGGTAAGCAGTTGTTCACATACGATTGGTCGAGCATATTTTAAATCTCGAGTCCAGCTGAACCACGTGATAAAAGGCAGCAAAGCCTTGTTTTTGCTTGCATGAAGCTTTATTTTTATTTATTCATTTGTTTGGTGTTTTACGCCGTACTCAGAAATATTTCACTTATACTACGGCGGCCAGCATTATGGCGGGAGGAAACCGGGCAGAATCCGAGGGAAACCCACGACCATCAGCAGGTTGCAGGCAAACCTTCCGACGTACCGTCAGAGAGGAAGCAATCCACCTCGGCCACGGAAGCCCCAAGAAGCTTTATAAGCATTCCCGTTCTCGGCTTTTGCTCTCACTGACTCTCGCATATAGGAGTTTGTCAGGTACCTTTGCGAATGCGCAATGGCTGACCCCAGGAACTCCAGTTTCGTCCAAATACAAACCTGACTGATTTCGGATAAGTGAACAATATATAGTATGGTTTTAAACACCAGTGAAATATAAGTGAATAAATCCTTTTTTTATATATAATGTGGTATATTTGTATGTATCCTGGGTAACACGACAGGGCATTCTCGTGTAACTTGAGCTAACACTTTTGTCCTGTAAGACTCCTCAATATATTACGCCATTCGTTTTTTTCTCCCTGAGCACTCGTCCAATCGACCTCGATATTTGTATACACACTGAGGGTTAATATCTTTGGGTGCTGGGAACGGGGGTATGTAGATTACCCTGCTCTCACCCTCTGTATGGGCCTTGGTGACAAAAAGTTATCGACGGTGCCCGTGGGGCTGTTTACCCAGTCGTAACCCCAATCGACGTCAAAAGACCAAAACGCTTACGACGTAATTCCAACCAAACTTGCCTGTTTTGATCCAATTGTCTCCCCTATTCGAATAAAGAGCCCAGTGATAATCTTCAATATTGATTTTTCGACAAATGAAACACTAATCCTAAATTTCAACAAGTTTATAATTTCTCTTGGAAGTAAAACAGCACTTAAATTAACTCGAATATGAATGTAAAACACGTCAGCTTGGAGACAGATAGACAATGAAACCTAGGATAATGCGTAATCGAATCTAGAATAATGCGTAAGCGAAACCTAGGATAATGCGTAAACGAAATCTAGAATAATGCGTGAACAAAACATAGGATAATGCGTATACGAAACCTAGGATCATGCGTAAACGAAACCTAGGATAATTCGTTAACCAAACCTAGGATAATGCGAAAACAAAATCTAGGGAATCTGTTGTTAGAAGGATATCCGGACATTTACAGCTTAGGTCCTTTCAAGGCTGAGAAACACATTATGGACGTCTTGATTACAGTCCAACAATTGTACCATGGGATACCAATCAGTTAATGACATGGTGCTAGCTTATAAAAGACGGGAGCACAACGTTGAGTAAAGGTTGAACATCATACTCTATCACAACAGACATGGAATCCTTTTCCTCTGAAGTCCTGAACGGATCTGCAAGCAATGACACCGATTTCAATTCAACAAGTGATGTTCTAGCGGACGAAGACACGGTGTTCGAACTTTTGACAGGCTTCACTGCTGTTATAAGGCTGGTCAGGATTCCTGGAAATCTCCTAGTCATTGCTCCAGTCATCATGAGCAAATAGCTAAGAAGCGCCCCAAATTTCTCGTCTTAAGTCTGAATGACTTTCTATTTTTAAGTATACCTGTTCCTGTTTACACGTATACAGACTTTACCGGACATCCACCAGCCTCGGAGGCCTGCTGGGCCATTGGCTTCATCACGAACTGGCCTCTGGAATCGTCGGTGCTCAGTTCAGGTGCTTTTGCCATCAACAGGAATATAGCTATTGTTCCGAAGAGCAAATACCACCAGATGAGTGATAATCCTGATGTTGCTATTACATGTACCTGCGTTATTATAGTGCCACTCTTGATTTCACCACCGACATTTTTTGACGCATCATTGAGAAATTTCGGGTGCGAATCAAGGGCTAGAAATGAAGGATGGTATTCTAAGACCTAGCCCAAGACCTCGGTCCAAGGGTGCCTTAATTACATATACTGATACGCGGGAACTGCTGGCCACCCCTAACACCAAAATTCAAAGATCACAGCCGACATCCTTGGCTATCTAAGACCTATTTGTATAGGTTTTGTTATCATTTTCTCTCTGATTTTCATGACTGTTACATTCGGATTGTTCTTTACGTGATTGCAAGCAGGAAGAGAGTTGGCGTCATTGGCCAAACGACAACTTCGGCGCTGGTCGGCGCACGAGACTCTCTCTGATGTTAGCAATGGTGTACATCTTGTATCTTGTCACGACTTACCGTCACTTTTGATCAAGGCCGTTTCCTAGGCCGGAGTGTTTATGCCGGACTGTCTTCACGTAACGTCCTTTACATTGGCGTGGATGTCTGGTGAACACTCAGTGATATATGTTATTGTAGTGGAATTGCCACGCGGGTGAACACCCAGTGATATATGTTATTGTAGTGGAGTTGCCACGCGGGTGAACACGCAGTGATATATGTTGTTGTAGTGGAATTACCACGCGGGTGAACACGCAGTGATATATGTTATTGTAGTGGACTTACCACGCTGGTGAACACTCAGTGATATATGTTGTTGTAGTGGAATTGCCACGCTGGTGAACACGCAGTGATATATGTTGTTGTAGTGGAATTGCCACGCGGGTGAACACCGCTTTAATGCCTAATGGTTAATAGAGCGTCCACCTTGAGGTTGGGAAACCTGGGATCAAACCCGGGTCGGGTCATAGCAAAGACTTTAAAATGCCCCAAGAGGACACAGCACATGTATGAACACCTAATGACTCCTCGGCGTCATATAACTGAAAAATTGTTAAATACGACGTAAAACCCCAAGCATGCAGGCATACATATACATGTATGTACAAAACGTAAACGATGTCTTGTCGTGCATGACAGGTTGTACATCACACTGTTGACAGGTGTCTATTATTTGTAGCAAGAAGTCGCAATATAACCTGTCAATAATGTTACATTTAATAGGTTACGGTCATAATGCTGTTGATTCGGGGTTGAATATAAAAGTAATTGATATATAATATCACGTTTTGTAACGAAACCTAGAATTATAATTTATTACCAAATCATGGCAAAGCATTTTTAAATGGCCTTCCGTGAAAGGGGTATACGTAAACAAACTTCCCACCCTCCGTATACACAAATAAAAATTAGGATTTATGTCAGATCCGAACATACATGTAGGTTATTTCGAAGACATACTTTGCAGTAGTGATTGAAAACTGAGAGATGGGTCAATAGTAAAAAAGTTTACATAACCGAGCTCTATCTCAGTATTAATTAACTGTATCCACATTTGACCAGTCATGTCAGACTTCGGTGTAAATAAGTCTGTTAAATATTTAAAATACGAAGTTATTAGACGTCTACCAACTGCCGCTCCGTCAGCCTACAACTGATGGAGTTGGGAAGACAATTTGCTTTCTCGTTTGGACTCGAGAGAGTATTTACATCGTAAATTTATTCATTTATTTTATGTTTATTTGGTGGTTTACGCCGTGCTCAAGAATATTCCATTTATACGGCGTCGGCCAGCACTACGGTGAGAGGAATACATTGTATTGGCATACGTATGTATAGTGTATACATGTATAGGTATGCTTGAAGTTTTACGTCGTACTTAGCAATTTTTCAGCCATGTGGCGACTAGGAGTAATTGGGTTTGTGTAAATAACTGTCTACCTGTGACAGGGCGAGTCCATGCCGCCAAAGTACTGTCACCACTGAAGTATCATGCCAAAGACACCAGACAAGACACCCAGTCACATTACACTGACAGCGGGCAATCCAGTCCTGTTTTCCGGTTCTAACCTCTTACTGCTGAGTGGCAAAAGAGGAAACTAAAAGCACCATTTTTAAAGTCTTTGTTATGACCCAACTCGGGATTGAATTGGTACGGCCCAACTTGGGCTTAAATTGGTATGGCCCAACTTGGGGAAGTGGTACGACCCAACTCGGGTTTGTATTGGTATGACCCAACTTGGGTTTGAATTAGTATCACTCGGGTTTGATTTGGAGTAAGGTTGAATAAATTTACATATATTTATGTAAATATATTTGTAGCTATATTAACGTATTTGAATTTTTATGACCTAACTCGGGCTTGAATTGTTATGACCCAACTTGGGTTTGAATTAGTATCACTCGGGTTTGATTTGGAGTAAGGTTGAATAAATTTACATATATTTATGTAAATATATTTGTAGCTGTATTAACGTATTATTTTTTTTTCAGTATGTATTCTTATTATGTTTCTGTATGTACTGTTGAGCAATGTAACATATTTTAATTATTTCAGTACTTTTTAATTGACTCGGCTGATTTGATCAGTAGCCAGCATTCCGTGAGCTTACATTTTAGAGATGTTTATACCAGATGTTCAGGCAATCGTAGCACACAGAAACAACACAGAAATGTGTTACTCCAACTCAAACATATGTTAAAGGCAAAGACCACTCTAAAATGAAGTATATACCAGATGAAAGGCCTTTAAAAACTGTCCAGAAAAATAGTTGGATTTACTTTTTTGGAATCTTTCTAAGCCAGTAAACTTGTGTGTAAAGATGAGATTCTTTCGTGGTCTATTGTGACCCAGAAGGTATCAATTACGTCACATCTATACTTTTTGGTTGAAATAATTTGTCTCTACATCAAATCAGCGAGTGTATTCATAGATCTACGTGTACATGTATTTTGAATGATGGAATGTAGCAGTCTAATGTGTGTTACGTGGCAAAAACATTTTGTGACGTCACTGGTCCCATCGTGGTCAGAAAAGGCCACCATAGAATAAAATATTCAAATGCGATTTACTAGGTTAAACAAAATGCAATAAAATAAACCCGATTATATTTTCCTGGAGAGTTTTTAATGGTCTATCATCTGATGCTTCGTTTTAATGTTTTCTTTGCCTTTAAATAAATATGAGGTTCATGTTTGTGTTAAAAAATAATAAACACAAACTTGTGTTGAATCAATTTGAGGTAAATTATGCAATACAACAAAAACTTGTGTATTTTGTAACAAGCTTTGTGTAAAACATCCAACACGTCTTGAGTTCGGCTCTTTCAACACAGAACCTTGTTTTAATTCAACACAAGTTAGAGTTGTTCAAATATCACTCAGACTTATTGGAAGTTCATACAACACAAGTGTTTTTTTTTGTGTTTGTGTGCACGAGCTTGGGCTACAACACGGGACATGTACACTAGTATTTGAGGTATATCCGTACGACACTTGTTTCCTGTGCAGGACATATGTATAAATACATGTATTGCATTTAAAAATGATTTTACCTATAAATCAAGAGATTCCCAAACTATGCATGTTAAGTATAATTTAAAGAGCTACTCCTTTACACAAGTCTGCTTTTTTGAAGAAGAGATAGACAATAAAAGTTGTGGCAAACTACATGGATTGGTGTGACACATTCTAACCATGCACTTTGCATGCTGGATGTCTATGCCTCCTTTGGACGTATTGAGGAATGGTGCGCACATTTTTTGCATAGCAATTTTCTGATTACAGCCATATGATTACAGTGTGGTCCCCTTCGCAAAGTGATTCTCTTCACAAAAATTCAATCTTGTCTCCCTCGGAACTGAAGTACCTTTTACATGAACAAGAATGTGAATGTAAAACGTGCTTCAACTTCCAGATAGATGTCACCAGGAGTGCTGGAATCATACGAAACGGAATGGAATACAAAAGGGGTACGGAACGATTAAAGGCGAAGAAACTTTCTTCTGTCATTTTGAGTTAATACATGAGTCTTTTGGAACGACGTGATCCAGTCGACACGGAATTCCCTGTTGTTGTGGAGATATATGGTTACTGTTATATACTCCAGTCAACAAAGGAAATATTTTAAAAAATACATTTATGATCTTCCTTTTTAGATAGGATTACAATGACAAATACCGAGGTAGAATGATTTCGCTCCAACTTACGACGCTGTCTTGTATAGTGAAGCCTGTTGGAATTGGACCAGAATCAATGGCAACTCTTAAAGAAGGCTTTGACCAAGATTTTTAACAGTGGTCAGAACTTCAGTGAGAAAACAGCTAGGCTTGGTTTTCAGCGGCCATGTTTGTTTTCCAGTTGATTGCAGTAATTCAAAGGCGCTTTGACCAATAGTCTTTGAAGAGCTTCAACAGTTGTCAGACTTTGGCGAGAGAACAGCTGGGAGTGGTTTTCAGTGGCTTTCATTTTTTGTTCTAGTCAGTTAACTTTGTTAATTCAAGAACGCTTTGCCCTACTGGCTTTAAACTATACGAAAGTAGTCAGACATTTGTGAGGACAGCTACGTTTGGTTTGATCCACGTACATAAAACAGTATGCGTGGGCGACCGTGGCCGAGGGAGTTTGCACACCAGCACGGCGCCAGGAGCCTCTCGCCAATCTGGTCGCTGTGAGCCCAGCTCATGCTGGCTTCCTCTCAGGCCGTACGTGAGAAAGTCTTCCAGCAACCTGTGGATGGTGATGGGTTCCCTCCGGGCTCTGCCTGGTTTTCTTCCACCATCATGCTGGCCGTCGTCGTATAAGTGAAATATTCTGAGGTACGGCGTAAATAAATAAATCAGTATATGCGCCGCGGCACTTTTTGTTTCCCCACATCGTCTAGGCCTTAAGTCAGAAACGCCTTTTAACTGGCCGATTGCCTGTATAAAGTTGAATCATACAGCAAGGATTAGGTGAGGTTATTCCACCACCCCTTTGTAAATCCCGTGAATTTAACTCACATTACTTAAACATAATTTCGGTATGCACTTACTATTGTAGTATTGCATTCGAAATAAATCTACATGTTGAAAACGAACGGGTTTTAAATTTGTGACAACAAATCGCCGTGAAAAATATCCCTTGGTAAATAACAGACCTCTCCTGGTCGGCGAACTTTACGTAACCACATTGGTTAGGATATGTTTATGGCACCGTTCTAGAGTCTACAATCTCCGTTTTGATCGATATTCTTTATGCTTCGTAAACTAAGTAATATTATCCGTCGTCTTAGAACATGACATTTCCGTGCCGGCATTTGCTTTGCGAGAAACTATGTCGAGAGTTGGTGTGCGAAGAAAAGACAACAGACTTGTCAAAGACACATATATAGGAAGGCATGTATATATAGCCTATGGAATTACAGTCTGACTATTATAAAATAATCGGAAGGCTATCAAGGCATCCGCGGAAAGCTCGCGTGACAGTCTAAAGGAGAATCAAACGATTCTGGGGGCATGCGCTCATAGCAATGATCACAATCAATTCACCGATTAGACTAGCTGCTCGGCACCAATTCAAAAAAGGAGGATGTACAGTGTTCATTTAAGTATGGACAGACTGTAGCAAAATGAGAGATATGGGAGGTTTGTCTTCTGAAGCCATCAACATTACTAGAGCCAACGATACCGCTTTCAATTTAACACTTTATGTTCTAGCAGATGGAGACATGGTGTTCCAAATTTTGACTGGCTTAGGATGTGTTATAATGCTGGTCGGGATTCCTGGAAATCTTCTTGTGATTGTTTCAGTCATCATAAACAAAGACCTGAGAAGCGCTCCCAATATCCCAACGTCCTGAGCCTTAGCGTTTGTGACTTTCTATTTCTGTGTATACCTTTTCCTGTTCACACCTATACATACTTTTCCGGACATCCGCTAGCCTCAGAGGCCTGCTGGGCCATTGGCTTCATCACTAACTGGCTTGTTGGGTGGTCACTGCTGAGTACAGGTGCTATTGCCATCAGCAGGTACATAGCTATTGTTCTGAAGAGCAAATACCATCAGATAAGTGACCAGCGAGCAGTGGCTGTAATATGGACTTGCGCTTGCCTAATGCCATTTCTGATATTATTGCCGGTGTTTTTTGACAAATCTTTGGGGACTTTCGGGTTCGAATCTCGAGACGGGATCTGCGGTTGGAGCGGGGAATGTATTCTAAGACCCATTTTCATAGGTTTTGTTGGTATATTCCCTCTGGTTTTCATGACTCTTTGTTACATTCGGATTGTTCTGTATGTGCTTGCAAGCAGGAAGAGAGTGGGCGTCATGGGACAAGCGACCACCTCCAGGACGGTTCGGAGCACGGAGGCCCGAATGACTCTGATGTTGGCCATGGTGTATATCGTGCATCGGTACGACTATACCGGCGCTTCTGCTAAACGCTATCTCACAGAGCGGGGTGTTTGTGCAGGAGTGGCTTCTTGTGGCGTGCTTTACTGTTGTATGGATGTCGTCTGTAACTAACCCTGTTGTCTATGAACTCGTCAACAAGAAATACAGGGACGCCTACAAGGGCGTGGCAGCCAAACTCAGCAGCTTTACGTTTGGACGAACGGCGACTGAAAGATTGGACGTGAACCCTCAATGATACATGAACACCCAGTGATACATCTTATTCCCGCGAATATATACATATATAAATGTTGCATCTGTAATTGCTGTGCACACAGACGTTGTGAAAAGACCTTACAAAGTCTGCGTCCAACGTATGACGTAAAAGTGGCTACAGATATACCGGCAGGTTATTTACAAATAACTTTAATGAAGACAATGATAATATGATAATGCATCGTTTTACTTTCGGAACAATGTCGGATTCCGGCATAAAACAATAGTTCCAGTGGCTATCACCAGGCTCCATTTATTATGTCGTGATATTGAATGCATGATATATACATATGTTCTGTCCAGTGTAAGTGTTAAAAAGACCTAAAAGACAAGTGTTTGATAACGATTGATGTACTTAAATAAGTCCATGTCGTCAGCTTGTCGTGAAAATGCCTTATGGTTTCCTGCTGCATTGCCAAGCAGCTGTTGTTTTGATCCATAGCCACTGACGTGTTATTCCAATGGCTCCCCGGTGCGTGTCATCACAGGATGACTTGGTGGGCACGTAAAACTATTGCTGTAAGCTATTTACAATTGTCTTGCGTTCAGAGGATGTTGGGACCTCACTCTATGGCTTCTACTAGAAGCCCGGTAGTCCACACCAGGAACAATAGAGATGCCGGTATAAACTATGTTCTAACTGGCTTTAATGTCAGAGCTTTTAATCAGGAGTTAAGTTGTGCTCCTATAGAGATGTGTTTCCCTGGGCTCTGTTCAGTTTTCTCCATCCATAAACCACGCCGTTATCAAATAAATGAAATATTCTTAAATGTGCAGGATACTATGACCAAATACTTGTATGTGGAGATGTAAATAAATAAATGAATAAATAAATAAATAAATAAACAACAGTAATAGGAAGACATGGTGTGAAGTTCAAACCCAGATGTTGGTTAGCAATGTTTAATTGAGCACTAAATAATTGATCCCTAGGTATTCTCATTTATGAGTTTGCTGATTTATAAAGTTTTGTACACAGGTTGGCCTTATATTTTGGGAGTAATTAGTTATTGAATCACCTTCTGAAAGTTTGGTGATTTTCGCAGGACACTCCAGTTCCCCCCATTCATGAAAATGACCACTATGGTATCAGTGAAAAATCACAATATACATGTAGAATATAAGTACCATTGGAATGGTATAAATTTCACTTCCAATTCTACTGTTCTAAATCCCATTGCTTGCTTAAATCTGATAGGGACCACACCTGTGTATAACCAAAAACTATGAAATGTCTTCATATTTATTGTAATTATACTAGCGGAACAATTTGCGAATGTACTTTATGCGAAGTGAAGTTAAGTCCTAATCATTCTTTCATTCTACCTTTATGCAATTTGCGTTATTGATAAGAATGAGCTATTACGAGTCATTAAGGGGTTCTGTTTCCACCAACTCTCACATATAAACTATTGTTGTTGAAGTATTACACATTAGGTGAAATTTATTTATTTATTTGATTGGTGTTTTACGCCGTACTCAAGAATATCTCACTTATACGACGGCGGCCAGCATTATGGTGGGTGGAAACCAGGCAGAGCCCGAGGGAAACCCACGACCATCCGCAGGTTGCTGGCAAACCTTCCCACGTACGGCCGGAGAGGAAGCCAGCATGAGCTGGACTTGAACTCACAGCGACCGCATTGGTGAGAGACTCCTGGGTCATTACGCTGAGCTAGCGCGCTAACCAACTGAGCCACGGAGGCCCACATTAGGTGAAATAGATCAAATGAACTGAAGACATCATTGTACAAATAACGAATTTCATAATCCGTTGGTATAAGAACCTTTTGTTAGAATATAAAAAGTTACTGGCCATATGTATCTTTATAGAAACTGTTTCCACAGGATATTCCTCCAATCGCTGGCGTCAATGCAAAAGATATTAATTATTAAGCAAATCACAAAAATACGAAAAGAATCATCAAAAAAGAGAAATTTAAGTTTACAAAAGTATATAGACTGTATGTTACAATATACGGAGTGCTGATATGGATTGTGCTAATCAGTTATTAGACAAGAATTGAATTAAACTGACAAGAGACCGTGTTTCAACGGTTATGTGTGGCCATTTGCCATTTACCACACTGTCGTCACTGCTCTGGTTTCACTCTCAATGCTGTGAGTATTTTATTATATTACCACATACACCGCTCGTTTTATTATCTTATTTTTAAAAAATCATTTTTTTTTTCATCATTAGTTTTATGTATATGTAATTTGCTTTATCATCATTATATCTACTGACTATAATGCTACAGATACTTTCCTTGAAACTACTGCAACTAATTCAATTAATTATCTCCAAAACTCGTTCATTCTTCTTCTGAAAAGAAACCAAATTATATACAGCGTCCTAACTTAATACCACCCAGGCAGTGATGGTTAGACTTACGGTTAGACGCCTTACAAATAACTTGATCGCGATATGCATAGTGTTTCAGAGAGAAAATTATGGATATATCTATAATCCGTATCCACAGTGATCTTTTTTACTAACGTTTGCACGAAATTGTGCTTGCAAAGTGGTATGTGGGGAAAAGATCGCAGAATTCGTCCTTGAAAGGTACGTATGGATTTAATGTATGAATGTCATATATTTATAGTCTAGCTTGTGTGATGTCGATTGGATATCTAATAGTGCTTGTGGGAGATCCGGTAATGCCATGATCCATGAAGCAGTATTGATGGAAGTTCACGGTGCATGGGCCAGTGTTATAACCTTGTGTTGACTATACCTTCCCAACTTATAGACGACGCCTGATTAGAACAGCCCTGATTAAAAGGTTGCAACAAATGATGTTCTAATGCTTGAGTGTTGTTATAATAATATGCTAATAATAATATTACTAATAATATTGCTTTAATCGTTTTGAAAAGCAAATACCATTAGGTGAATGGAACCTGTATTTGTACGAGCCCTTATTACAGGAATGATGCGCATTCCGTCTGGTGTTCATGTCTCTGTTACATTCGGATCGTAACATACACGATCGCAAGCTAAAGGAGTCTGGGAGTCACAGGAACCTTCGGCGCCTCTCGCAGCACCTAGTCAAGACTCTCTTTAATGCTGGGCATGGTGTACATCGTGTATCTCTTCACGACTTAACCGTCACTACTGGTATACATCTTTCTACAGAGCGGAGCGTTTGTGCCGGAGTGGCTTACCGCAACATTTGTTAAGGTGTCCGCAGTTAACCATGATGTCTATGTTGAAGAAGTAATACATGGACGTCTTACAATCAAGATCAACAGTTTGGCGTTTGGACGAATCGTGCTTGGACACTGATGCTCCGTGACAAATGTTATTACAGTATAATTACCGTGTAATTACCGTACGTGTACAACAAATGATGTTTTCAGTTTTACGAATATGTCTGCACCGTGTTTGAAAGGTTGGACACTAAAGCTCCTTGATAAAGATTACTGTTGTGTAATTATTGTGTTCACAAATATCATGAAAATCATAAATAATGTATTCAGTTTGTAGGAATGTGGTTATTAGCTCTGTTCAATTGGGAGCCCTAGCTTGTTGACTGGCTTAATGTAACCATAAACTATGGATCCATTTTGAACTAGCCGTAAGCTTTATAAACTGATATCTGCATCACTTTCTCCGTTTTTTTGTCCCTGGAATTATTTAGATATTTACCGTAATTAATTATTTATTTATTTATACGTTTAGTTATTTTTATATTTAATAATTTATTCATTAATTTATTATTTAAAACCATCAATCACAAATCTGTTTAATGGAATGTTCCTGATACACTTGTGCATCAATCAACTCTTTCGACTTAAACACGTGATATATCTGTGTATATAGCTTGACTCTGGATAGAGTGTACCAATTTTACACCTTGTATAAGTGGTTTATCGTGAAATATACATACTTTCCACACTGCACTGGATGTTTCCATGTGTCAACAAAATTAGGTGTCATCAGGTATACAACAGCTCCACAGTACACTAGATGTTTTCATGTATCAACAGAAACATGTGTCTTTAGGTATAAAACAGCTCCACACTGCACTGGATGTTTTCATGTATCAACAGAATTAGGTGTCATAACATATATAACAGCTTAATACTGCACTGGATGTTTTCATGTATCAACAGAATTAGGTGTCTTCAGGTATACAACAGTTCCACAGTGCACTGGATGTTTCATGTGTCAACAGAATTAGGTGTCTTCAGGTATACAACAGCTCCACAGTACACTGGATGTTTTCATGTATCAACAGAATTAGGTGTCATTACATATACAACAGCTCCACAGTGCACTGGATGTTTTCATGTATCAACAGAATTAGGTGTCTTCAGGTATACAACAGCTCTACAGTACACTGGTTGTTTTCATGTGTCAACAGATTTAGGTGTCATTACATAGACAACAGCTCCACAGTGCACTGAATGTTTTCATGTATCAACAGAATTAGATGTCTTCAGGTATACAACAGCTCCACAGTACACTGGATGTTTTCATGTATCAACAGAATTAGGTGTCTTCAGGTATACAACAGTTCCACAGTGCACTGGATGTTTCATGTGTCAACAGAATTAGGTGTCTTCAGGTATACAACAGCTCCACAGTACACTGGATGTTTTCATGTATCAACAGAATTAGGTGTCATTACATAGACAACAGTTCCATAGTGCACTGGATGTTTTCATGTATCAACAGAATTAGGTGTCATTACATATACAACAGCTCCACGGTGCACTGGAAGTTTTCTGTGTCAGGTGATTTATACGTCATTAAGTATTCAAAAACAATACAACGTACTGGATGTTTTCGGTATCAGGAGAATCAGCTGTATTAAATCATCTGATTTCTAATAAAACACAACATCGTAAATGATGGGCGACGAAGAACAGGGATATTTCCTTACAATAGTGTGGGATACACAATTTTTGAGGCTAAACTTGTTGTTACAAAGTTTCCTGTGGTCTCATGAAGATTGTCTTAGCTGAATGTACCAGTATAAAAACATTTGGAATCAAGACCCTTATAATATGTATGATGTGTTGTTTGAAAAATCGTTCGTTCGTTGTCGGAGAAAAATAATTGGCGTTTTCCTCTCAAATAAATCACCTTTGCAGCAGAATAAGTCTGGACTAAGACGAAACATAAGAAACCCGGTACTTCTTGGTTTGACGCCTAAATTGGTCATGTACAGATAGAAAAGCACCAATTGATCTGTCTGGTGTCACAGTGCTCTATAACGGGATCAGATGTCATGTCTGGTGTGTGGTTTGTTTGGTGTCACAGTACTTTGACAGGATCAGATGTCATGTCTTGTGCCTGATCTGCCTGGTGTCACTGTATTTCCACCAGAACAGCTGTCATGTCTGGTTTCTGGTGTACCTGGTGTCATTCTGCTCTGATCGTATCAGATGTCATGTCTGGTGTCTGTACTGTCCGGTGTAACAGTGCTCTGACCGGACAGATGTCATATCTGGTGCCTGGTCTGTCCGGTGTCACACTACTCTGACCCGATCAGATGTCATGTCTGGTGTACCCGGTGTCATTCTGCTCTGACCGTATCAGATGTTATATCTTGTGTTTGGTTTGTTCGGTGTCACAGTACTTTGACAGGATTATATGTCATGTCTTGTGCCTGATCTGCCTGGTGTTACTGTACTCCCACCAGACCAGCTGTCAGATCTGGAGTCTGTTCTTTCCGGTGTCACTGTGCTCTGACCCGATCAGATGTCATGTCTGGTGTCTGGTGTACCCGGTGTCATTCTGCTTTGACCGTATCAGACGTCATGTCTGGTGTCTGTTCTGTCGGATGTCACAATACTCCGATCCGATCAGATGTCATGTCTTGTGCCTGATCTGCATGGTGTCAGTGTACTCCAACATCGGCTATGATTTCTGTGACCGGTTTCACTGTGCCCTGACGGGATCAGATGTCGTGTCTGAAGTCTAGTCTGTCCGGTGTAACAGTACTCTGACCGGATTATATGTCATGTCAGGTATCTAGTCTGTCTGGTTTCATGTCTGGTGTCGTGTATGGCGTCGCGTATGATCTGTCAGGTGTCACTGTACTTTGACCGGATCAGATGTCATGTTTGTTGTTTGATGTCATGTCTGGTATTGTGTCTGGTGCCTGGTCTGCCTGGTGTCATTGTACTCTGACCATATCATATCTGCTGTGTGGTCTGTCTCGTGTCATGGCTGGTGTTGTGTCTGGTGTCTGGTCTGCCTGGTGTCACTGTGCCCTTACCGGATCAGATATCGTATCTGGTGTCTGGTCTGCTTAGTGTCATATCTGGTGTCTAGTATGCCTTACGTCATGTCTTTATCTGGCCTTTCTGATATCTGAAATGTCGTGGTGCCGACTTTTAAACACGACTTTCCGATTTTTTTTTATTTGAATCTCATCTTTTAGAGCGCCAAGTTTAAACGTCGGAGCCCCGAGTTTGTGGGAAGGGAGAGTGAGTGAGTGAGTGCTTGCTTGGGGTTTAACGTCGTACTTAACAATTTTTCAGTCTTATGACAACGAAGGAATCCTTAGAGTGCAGCCAGGATTAACCCTGAATCTACCGCTCCCGAAGCGGACGCTCTACCAACTGTGCTATCGGGGCCAGTGAGGAGGGCAGAGAGAAGTCCACATTTCACCGAATGCTTGTGGATTTCAGTATTACTCCCTTGACACAAATAAAAAGATACATGAAATATTTGTTTTTTTGTTGCTAAATATGGATTAGGATATGTTATTTCATAGAAAAGTACAATAAGGCTGATTGTCTTTGTTTTTGTTGCCTTAAAACTGCTTTAAACTGCAATTTTAAAGACCTAAGGGTGGGGGGAGTGCTGATAACGCGTTCTCAGAACGTTCATCAGTGAAATTTTATACTGAATTTTTTTCATTATACACAGATATTCTAATGTCTGTTTAAACGAATGAAGTCGCTTTGATGGTCATGCATATGCGGCTTTGTAACGACCTGTTTCGGATAAAGCGTTTAGACTCTTTGATACATGAACAGCTTAACTTGGAAATATTAATATTTGTAGTAACATCTAAATTGTTATCTCCGAACAATAAAAGTGTGGCCGTTACTAGTATGTCGTGTGTCCAGACGCAGATATTCCGTCCAGGAGACGCTGTCTGTTGAACAGTTTCATTACTTGTACCACATAAGCAATTTGGATTGTCTGTTGGATGGTTGTTAAGGAGATCGTCATTCAGTAGACTGCGGCCGTTCCTCATATTACTTGTACCACATAAGCAATTTGGATTGTCTGTTGGATGGTTGTTAAGGAGATCGTCATTCAGTAGACTGCGGCCGTTCCTCATATTACTTGTACCACATAAGCAATTTGGATTGTCTGTTGGATGGTTGTTAAGGAGATCGTCATTCAGTAGACTGCGGCCGTTCCTCATATTACTTGTACCACATAAGCAATTTGGATTGTCTGTTGGATGGTTGTTAAGGAGATCGTCATTCAGTAGACTGCGGCCGTTCCTCATATTACTTGTACCACATAAGCAATTTGGATTGTCTGTTGGATGGTTGTTAAGGAGATCGTCATTCAGTAGACTGCGGCCGTTCCTCATATTACTTGTACCACATAAGCAATTTGGATTGTCTGTTGGATGGTTGTTAAGGAGATCGTCATTCAGTAGGCTGCGGCCGTTCCTCACACTTTCAGGTCTCATACCACTGTAGAACCACGGAGGTGGGTTGGATATTTTAAAGAAGGTGATTATCTTCCCGTGGAACAACTCTAAGTTATTCATAATTCAATGAAATTGTCATTTCTGAAAATTTTCGACCATTCAAAATTGGGTGAGGGCTTTATCAAAAGATGCAAAATTCGCTTCAAAAATGAACTTTTATATGCTCTTTCAAAGAATCGTCAAGTGGTGATAAGTGGGGCTTTGTTAATCATTAAAATGCATGGTTATGACTTAATCTCCGCCAGTCTCAGCGATTGGCAGGTTTACATTTACGCCCTCAGTAGTATGGGCGTATTAAGAATAATGTCTTAGAGAGAAAATAATCGATATATGTATTACCGGTACATGGTGTCATTCTGACATCTTTATAGAAATTGTCAAGAAACTGCTCACTAACATGTGAAGGAAAGCTCGGCTATGCCTTCGTATACCTAAGACAGATGTAAGGTTCTCCATAAATCTTTACTGAGCCAGTCCGTCTAAAGACATCTAAAAATGTTAACATGAAGACCTGTCACGTGATGGTAACTCGCTCGTACCATGATCAAAAGAAAGTCGATGCATGCGCACACACCACGAAAGGCAAATGCCCTTTCGCCGATTAAAAGATAGTGTGCGACATGGAAGGCTTACGTTCTGCAGCCATCAACGGTTCTGGAGGTAACCTTACCGGTTTTATGCCAGCTGACGAAAACACGATATTCAAAGTTCTAACTGGCTTCAGCTGTGTTATAATGCTGATCGGGATCCCCGGAAATCTTCTAGTCATTGCTTCAGTCATCATCAACAAAGAGCTAAGAAGTGCTCCCAACTTTCTCGTCTTGAGTTTGAGTATTTGCGACCTGTTATTTGTAAGCATACCTGTTCCTGTTCATACCTACACATACTCCACCGGACATCCCCCAGCCCCAAAGACCTGCTGGGCCATAGGCTTCATCACCAACTGGCTTCTGGCATCGTCAGTGCTGAGTACAGGTGCTATTGCCATCAACAGGTATATAGCTATTGTCCTGAAGAGCAAATACCATCAGATAAGTGACCAACGAGCAGTGGCTGTAATATGTATATGCGTTTTCCTAGTCCCCTTTCTGATTTTATCGCCGACATTGTTTGACGATTCTTTGGGAAATTTCGGGTTTGAATCTTGGGACAGGAACTGCGGATGGGCAGGAAATGGTATACTGAGACTCGTTATCATAGGTGTTGTGTCCATATTCCCTGTGGTTTTCATGACTCTGTGTTACATTCGGATTGTTCTGTATGTGATCGCAAGCAGGAAGAGAGTGGGCGTCATAGGACAAGCGACCACCTCCAGGGCGGCTCGGAACACAGAGACCCGAATGACCTTGATGTTGGCCATGGTGTATATCGTGTATCTTGTCACGACTTTACCGTCACTTCTGGTCAACGGCATTGCACAGGCCGGAGTGTTCGTGCCGGACTGGGTTCACGTAATATCTTTTACCTTTGTCTGGATGTCGTCCGCAGCTAACCCTGTTGTCTATGGACTCGTCAACAAGAAATACAGGGACGCCTACAAGAGTGTGGCAAGGAAAATCAACAGCTTTACGTTTAAACGAACGCAAAGTGAAAGTTTGGACATGAACACTCAATAAAATATGCCACTGTAGTGTAATTGCTGCTCCACACTCAGAGGTAGACGTTAAAATGCTGTAATTACGATAAATATGCACATCCAGTGATAGTTATGGTGTAATTAGGTAAACGTGAACACTCGCTGATAAAGTTACTATGGTGTAAAAGTTTATGGTAAACGTAAAACCCTAGTGATAAGGTTGTTTTGGGTAATTAAAATAACGTCCACACCCAGTGACAAAGTTATTATGACGTAATTACGATAAACGTAAACAGCAAGTGATCCAGTTACTATGGTGTAAAATTTTACCGTAAACATGAACACCCAGCGATAAAATTAATGTGGTAATTACGGTAAATGAGAACAACCAGCGATAAAGTTATTATGGTAATTACGGTGAATGTGAACACCCCGTGATAAAGTTATTATGGTGCGATTACAGTAAACGAGAACACCCCGTGATAAAGTTGCAGTGGTGTAAAACTTTACCGTAAACGTGAAACCTAGTGATAAAGTTATTATGTTGCAAGTACGGTAAACGTAAACATACAGTGGTAAATAGTATTTATCGCAGTGTAATATCAGTGCACGTCAAGTAATAAATGTTATTTTAGTGTAATTGCTGTACACGCGCACACACAGTGGTAACTGTTATTTATTGTAGCCGTGTACATGGACACCCATGTAATAAATGCTATTTTATTTGCGAGTAAACATCCAGTGATGAATGTTATTTTAGTGTAATTAACTTGCGAGTAAACATCCAGTGATGAATGTTATTTTCGTGTATTTTAATGTAACACTGGGCCATTTAGAATCCTTTTAACACTGCATCCACAACCATATGCGGTACACTGTAAATACTTGTAACACTTTATATGTTTATTATTGTTTTAAAATACTTACTCCATGATAATTACGATTAGATATGTTTAATTACTAGTGGGGATTTTTCTCTAATAAGTCATATGTTCAGTGCAGTTTCTCAGAAAGGTATAGGCATTCTAAACACATCGCGTATTTGGTGTCGATCTATGCTACCTATTGTCAATTTGTTATTGTGTAAAACTGTTTATTTAGTAGATGTTATATTACATGTTGTGATGACATATATATTCATGAGTATTTGGCGTGTGAATCTATATGTAACATCTTCCTGTGACAATGTCGATGAATTTCGTATAATTACCCTGAAGAAGGCTGTTTGTTTTTCGTTTTTCGGAGCTTAGCATAGCCTTCTCCACTTACCAGCGATGTTGATCTAAGCGTTACCTACTAGCTCAATAGACGTGATATACCTCCGTAAACATTAATTTTTTTTTATTATTTCCTTTTTGCCACCGTAGTTGAAGGTTGATTACCATGTGACACAATGAATAAGTTTAGCCGTTATAATCACTGTATTAGTTTAACACTTCGTTTAGTTATCACGCGCTGTACATCACGCACAACAACATTAAAAACTGTGTTCGTCTACACGGTAAGCTGAGATGAGTTGATATTGAATTAATTTCGGGGCCTTTTTTTGAGTTTGTGAACGAAAATTTTTCATTTCATTTTCTGATAAATCAGTGGGGTAACAAATCACAACAACAACACACAACATCAGACAACAGCAACACCATGTCTCATCCTTGCCCATTATTTCGAAAACAAACTGCATAGTATTTCGTATTAATTTTTAGGTTTATCGTGGCATGTTTTATGGTTTTTTTTATAATTCACAGAAGTACAAAACATGAGGACTGTGTATGTACATTTATACAAGGATTTCGAGCAGACAAAGTTTCATTATATGGAAGAAAACTAGCAGAATTGTTCAAGGATTGAACATACGTTAAAGTCTATAAACCCCCACATACATCAATATTTCAGTGTAGTAAAATTGTACAAAAATATGCTGAAAAGACATGGTTACTCCTAACATACACTAATAACGAACTTCATTGCAGTTGCATTTATGTTTAAATACCCGCCATCTTGTATTTCTTACTTCTTGAAAACATGCTGTATTGGCAGACCTGTAGTGAGAAGACGCACTGGCTGGTAGCATAATCCTATTTTTCTTTTATCAGCAATAAACTTCCAAATATAAGCTTATTTTTGTAAAAGGCTATGAAATAGAGTTTTAAATATGTGGATGTAGCCCAGTACCAGTTATTATGATACAAGTGCTTTCTCATCTCCATTAAGAAGTTTGTTAAGTCACACGGTTTGTACACAGAAGTCTAAACATTATTTTGAGCATTGGTAACGTAGAAATTATTGCTTTTAAACAAATAATTGTTTAAATTGGGCCGATATCTGGAAACCGACAAGCTCAATCCCTACACGGTCACACTTAAGGTTGTTCACCAAAGATGGGAAGCTAACAATCGTGTTTGTAGCTGATGGAGTCTCTGTGCTGACTGGAAATTTTATCGTCAATGATGCTGTTTTGGTCCTCATCACAAATGGTTACGCAGTTGATTTGAATATTAAAGGCAGAGTTACGGGCAAGTTGTTTTGAGTTGTCAGAAGTGCATTGTGGGACAAAGTTGCCAAAGTGTTGTGAAGATTGCGAAATGCATAGCATTTTCCAGGACAAAAATCAGCAGCGAGAATGAAAGGTGATTCGCCCTGTTGTTGTCTATGTTTAAAAGACAGCAGTGATTTGAAGTGTCTGACTGGTACTTATTGACTTAATTCGTAGGAGCAATCAGTATGAAAAATAATTATAAATTTTGTGTACCGGTAAAACATTTCATATCACCGTCATCATTATACGGTTGAAAGAAAAAATAAAATACATTTCAATGGTAATATATGCTGTACTTTAACTTTATTTCTGAATGGATTAATGCTTGCAAAATATTGTATTGATGTTTGAAATAGAATCACAGTCCTCCTAGAAACTTAGGTACTTCAGTATAAGGTAGGTTTCTTATTTAATCTCAAGTGTTTTTTTATTTCTTTAATTTAAGCGATAAATTTTCTTCACCACGTTCGGGTGACAATGACTTTTGCTGTAAGTACTTATCTGTTTCTGCTTTCTTAATTTCAGATATACTTCAGCATCATTCTGACCAGGGCTTATATTTTGTTTGTCTTCTAAACATTGTTATTATTTTGGGAGCAGCTAAACGCAATATTGTGTTTAAAATCTGTTACAGGCCTTAAACACAAAATTGTGTTTAGTTTTTTAAACAGATTAAAGCGTTTAATATAAGTAATATAATGTTCTAGCATATAAAAAACACATTTACTGTTTTAAACGTCAGGTTTAGGTTTCGCAATAAATTTCTCTGATTGTCTTAGCAGATAATCTTTAGAAATTAACTTTCTGCACTGAGCGTTTTCGTCCCCCAATTAATGCGCAGTGCAATGCCGCTGTAAGCTGAACGACGAGTTTCAGAAGGCAGTCTGCGGTTTGTTCGGCTGAATCTCGACAGGACGAGTCTTCTTTTCCAGTTCAACAGTTTCAGATAAGGTTAGACTTAATTAGCTTTTAGATAACGAATGCACATGGTGATTACAGCATTTCTGCAAGAAATGATCTCTCAGAGGTCAGCAAATATTTACTATTATTTACACATTGAGAATCCTATGGAAAATTGAGTACTAAACAGGGATTTGTACACAATCGAATTTACCTCACATTCGTGCCTGTTATTGACTCAATCCACAATGTTAACATATATTCTTTAATAACATGTAAAGCATGAATGGTATCATATTTTTCCTGGAATCTTCTTTTGATTCTTTTATAATCTTTTGATTATTACGTGTTCGATAATTTACTGTTTATAATACTGTGAATAGTCTTTAAATACATTTGTAAATGGCCTCTTGTTTTCTGGACATCATTGTGGCCTTTTCTTTCTTTACACTTGAAGCATTATTGCATGCGTCACGCCGGAGATCGGGCTTACAGAAAGTTTCTGTACAATTCAATAAACAATTTAAGATCGACTAGTAACCTAAGAAACCAAAATAGTTTACGATCGTTTTTATCGCATTCTTTCACGAGCGTTGTACCTGGAAAATCTGGAAACTACTCGACGTGGGCAAAGACTCTAAACCAAGGTCTGTGTATATGTAATACATCATTGGGTATTCTCTGTTTTCGCTCATACCAATCTTTCATTCATTTTTACCCAACTTCCTTCACCCACAAACCTGATCTCTATCACAGCAATGAATTATTTCAGAATATCCGAACGCTTTCGCTAAGGGCGACTTTTTAATAATTTGTACGATTCATTTTTGTCTTAAAATGATGTATATGCGATAAATGCGTATTTTTTTTCTTACATTGGGAATTTTAGAGAATGAGAGAAAAGATATGAATGCTTTCTACAGGAATGGTGGACGTCAAAGCATGAAAGAATCACATCTTTCAGAACGCATAATGAAAAGGCAAAATACACTAAGATCTCAGCTAAGATCATAGCGGCAGCCAAAGTGTACTGGAGAAATTATGCAGCAGTGGACTAAAATATGTAGTGTGCTGAGGATTAACAAAAAATCTCAATTTCATAATTTGCCATTGCATAATTAGCCTATCCCCAGGTACATGAATGAGTTTACAAAACTTCTGTTCAATACAGCAGGTGTTTTATGATCCTGAACAACAGGTAGGGCTATTTATTCAGCCCGAAGCGGATCTACTAATGAATCACAGCAACGTAAACAATGAACGAGAGACGAGAAGAATGGGTTACACTATCACTATAGGCTGAGGGGTGGACTTCTTACATTGTACATGTATATGGCAAAGGGTCGTATTGCAAAGTGCACCGTGATATGTCCAACGCGTAACATGAGCAGTCACTGTACCGTAATGAATTAATAGATCATAATGAGAATGTTCCCGTTAGCTTAGACCACCATGAACCAATACAATGGCACCCACATTAAAGACATCTCAAAATAAAATAGTAATTTGCGTCTTCTGCCAACCATTTCTAAGGAATGTCTGTTGTACACATGCAATGCCCACAGTTATACCCAACATCACCATAGTGTCGTCTACATCGAGAAATACAGAAATCAGATTCTCAAAATGCCCAACCATTTAATGCAGATTCGATTTCCACGTATGTGTGCATCAGGCCTCTTACCGCTAATGTCAAAGTTTTAGGTGAGTCTCAGCAAGCCAAATCATTCTCCGGTCAGTCACTCATTTTACACCCCAAAAGGAATCTGTTCATTTTACCAGAAAGGTTGTTGTCTGAGTCTGTTGAATATAACACATATATTGTATTAATTCAACATAAAGATTCTATTAAACTAACAGGATATTGTGTTAAAATAATAGAGTACATTCTATCATCACTCAGGCTACAAACTTTCTGTTAAAATTAACAGACTATTTTTTTGGGTGTATCATACGGTTTCGATTTCCATATGTACCATCATTGCTTTAAATTTTGATAATAATAACAAGTATTGTTGTGAGATATACCTGTCGTAATCTTTTCCTGAATACTTGTTTGAAAAATTGTTCAAATAATATTAAGAAAAGAGATTTCATAGATAACCCTAAAAGGACATCAGTTTTTGACAAGTATTAAGCAGCAAGAAACTCGGCATACCTTATCGAAAATTGCAGCTGTATCTGTATATATAGCGAAACTGCATCAAGTATCGTTGGATACCCTCCGTTTGTAGTTGGAGAGAGCAAATAAAACACAAGAATGAAAGAAATTGTTAACAACTTTGATTTCATTTATTACACTTATGGATGAGTGATCGAGTACAATCTATGAATGTGAACACATTTTGGACAATAAGGGCAAAACTGCACATACCGTACAATATGTTACAATATGAAAGATTATAAAAGAATGAAAAGATAATTTCAGGAAAAAGGTGATACTATAACTATATATATATAGTTAGTTGTGAATGAAATGACATATGAATATACACCTTTCACACAATAGGCCTAAATATGCATTTTGATGGTTGGACCAATTATATCAAGGTCCATAACAGATACCGTATATATGGACATCCGTCCGGGAGCTATAGCAAAGGTTTATTTGTTAGGTCGCGTACGAACGGTATGACACTCGGAACAAATATATACCTAATTTTATATATATATATATATATATATATATATATATATATATAATCACAACTGAACATATAATAAATGTAAACATAAATGCTTAAAGATATTCAGTTAGGCCTATAACTGTTCCGCCATAAAGATTAGGCATATTCTGTAGGCCTACATACAGCTGCCATATACCATGTATATGCGATTATAAACTGACGGCCAAAAGAAACTTTGCAAAGAGTTCAAATCAATTTATTTTGTCAAAGCAAATAACAGGATGACTGAAGTTATATATATATTGAAAGGACCAATAAATAGATATTGAAAGTCTTGAGTAAGAACGGACAAACCAGCCCTCAAATCATTTTACAAGTGGACAAACAGAGCAGGGGTAGCCATTCAATCTTGATTAACAATGTGCAGGGTATACAAAAAGTTGATTATTAAAATTTTAAAATCATTCAATATCAAAACCAATCAGTATCGCTTGTGGCCACCCGTTCCTTCAATGCAAAAACTCTCCGACGCATAGAGAAAGTCAGTCGTCTGATGAGATGACGATGCCAAGATGGATTCGTTGCCATTCATCTTGGAGAGCCAACGCCAGTTCTTGTCGGTTGACTGCAAGGTGTGGCCGTTGTCTTACTCGACGACCCATGATATTCAAAAAGGTGTTCTATGGGGGACATATCTGGGGAGCGTGCAGGCCACGGCAAGACGTTGACCCCGTTGGCGTTCAGAAAGTTCTGCACAACTCGACCTGTATGGGGTCTGGCGTTGTCATGCTGGTACAGGACAACACGTGGCTGCTGTTGAAGGAATGGGAGGACAATAGGACGTAGAATTTCATCCACGTGACGTTGAGCTGTTAGGTTCCCGTAGATGATGACCAGTGGTGTTCATTCCTCTCCACAAATCCCATCCCACACCATCACGCTGCCGTCACCAAACGGTACCACCTCCTGGACGCATGATGCAGCCGTTCGTTCACCTTTTCCACGGTAAACTCGCTATCTGCCATCGGCTTGGAACAGACAGAAGCAGCTTTTATCAATCACGTCGCTGCCAACGGTGTACAATTCAAGCCCATAACAACCTCTGGCGCCAAGTTCGGCTGTCAACAGCTGCCCTCTGAATGGTCAATAGGCCCAAATTCCGTGAGCCATGAGCCTCCAGGACACGGTCTGCCAACTGACCCGTTGGCCTAAGGCATTGATTGGCGATGACGTCACTGTCAGGAAGCGATTCCTCAGGTGTAAGGGGCGCAGGTACCCGTCTTCTCTGGGCGTAGTTACCCTAGGCCTGCCTGCTCTTGGCCTGACCGATGTCTGCCCTGTCTATTTGTAAAGTTGCATCAAGTTTGACAAACTAGAGCAGCCGAAGGTCCTTGCAATGTGAGCATGGCTGGCTCCAATGGATACCATGCCCAGGGCCCTCTCGCGTTATTCTGGAGTCAATCGAGGCATTACTTTGGTAGTTTTTAGTCAGTGTGCAAGTCCAGCACACTGTGTGTAACGGTTTTATACACTTATTCCATGTACAGATGCGGCCATCCATGGGTCACGTGATTTTTCAACTTTCTTCGTTGTCTCAAAATAAATTCGTGTGGGCGTAAATGACGCTTGTATTAATTTGCTGAAAAGGCTGGTTAAATTTAACTCAAGGAGTCGTAAAGTTTCTTTTGACCGTCAGTCTATATAGGGCCAACTACTGAATCGAATATATATTAATCTTTAAGTTACAGGGTTACAGCAGGCCTATATATACAGAAACCTACATGTAACTAAACATATATATAAATGCAAGTGTAATTAAATAAATAAACAATCAAAAACATATTTGCCTAATCCAAAAAGCCACTAGGATTAAATGTATAGGAGGTATATCTCACAATTTAATCAAACACAACTTATACATTGGTCCAATATATACAACTGCGATTGAGACCTTTTAAATATGGGATAGCCTATTTATTTAATTATTTATATATTTGTTGGTTTTTACCGTAGGCCTATGCAGTACTATTTTGCATGCTTGTATGATGGAATATAGTACTTGCACTGGCCGAATTAAGAACCTAATAAATGAAAGTGAGATTTTTAAGTACCGCGGGCATGTGGTTAATCACAAATATGTAAATAAATACTTATATGCATGTTCGTATGACAGCGATCTGGTATATGACTGCATGTATGAGGAAATCGGAAAGTATTCGATAGATAGAAATGACTGCAGCTCGCAGTATATCCAACTCACGTCTGGATTCGAACCAGCGACCGTTCATGCACCAGTGGCTGTATAGTACATGTGGCACGAGCCTTTCATTTCGCGTAATTTAAGGATATGTGGACACAAATGTAAACTGAACGGATGCATGTTATTAATTTCAAAATTAATTAATTACTATTATTTTGATGGGATTTAAATCTTATAAAAAGAAGCTTTTAGTTTATATTTTATTAATGTTCATACTAATATCAGTGCTAAAGCTAACTTTGATATCTTGGTCTAAATTGAAATTTCACGTGCAAGTGAAACAAAATTTCCATAGACAAGACCATGACACACCCTATGTTTGTGGGGATACTCGATCTCCGGCACTTAGTAGATGAGCCATTATCTTTTATTTCCTTACACAAATTGTCGTATAAGCCAGGGCTATCTATATAGGCTTTAATGGTCTTTACAATTTCTTTACGTACAGACTGCTGTGTTCTTAAACGTTGATTTCGTCATTTTAGGGGTGTGTTCAGATAACGCCCTATAGTTGTGAAAGTCAGTACAGATCTATATAGGTTTGTGTAAATATAGATAACATGCACGTGGGAAAGGTATTTATGTGCGGAGTTACAGGCATGTGCAGTGTCCCCTGAGTAGCAGGTTGTACAAACATTGATATGAAATTCATACAAATGAAAATGTATTACGTATTTCCTGCACATAGTTTTAACAGCTCGTAACACTGTGTAAATATATCTTTGTGGCTGTTTTAATTTGTACAAGGCTAATAATCGAATTATAAAACAGGAGGAAGTTTGCCGGCTGTGCTTTAGTTCCGGGGAGTGACGCCGCTGCTCGGAACAGCCTGACCGACCTCGCCCATTTGTTGAACACAGGAGAGCTCCACACGAGGAGAGCGTAAACCGAGCACTGGGAAAACAGCCGAAGTATACCTGTTGATAAAGTGTCACGGTCAAACGTGACCAGAATTTGTGAGTCCGAGAACAGGTGAGGCGGCTTTATCCACCAGTAATACATTAGTCTGTGTAATTCTGTTGATTTATGGAATTAAACATTGGCACGTCAACGAATGATACGCCTCGAAACAGTTTCAATCTGGCCGCCATGTTGACGTGTTTTTTTACGTAGACTTCCGAATGCATCAATATTGAAGGTTACAATTGCTTATTTAGTATCGGTAGCAGAGGCGTTAAGGCGGAGTCAAGGGGTGAAAAGAGGGTCATTGCAGGAATTTTGCTATGTTCAAAGTTTAACAGAGTTTACACCTACAAATGTAAGTTTGATTGAGTTTCTTCTACCATTTTGAGATGTTCGTGTTTTTGTGTTTAATGGAGGGGAACGGATTCGGGATAAACCGGTCGTTTTGTTCACTGATAATGACTCCTAAGCTTGAGACTTAATTTAAGGAGAATCTGATATTCAACATGAAATGCCGCTGGAAATAGTGTAAAAAAAAAATGAAGGAAAAGCTCTATCAAGATCAGGCCTAGATATATCTTAATCCTTTAGAATTTAATTGTAAGTGTATGACAGGGTTGCATGGAGGGTACTTTGAATTAATAAACCGAGTGATAAACTCGGGTGGCCTGGTGCAAGTTCTAATTCTAATTATTTGGAAAAAATCAGAGTTAAGGAGGTGGAATATTGGGTCGGTTGCATAGCCTCTGACTTGATCCTTTTGTTAGTCTATGAGCTTCATCTCAGATGTTCATGGTGAAAAGCTGACTTTTCAGTGAATTGATGTCATGTCACTACCACATGACAGTAACCTCAACATTGTTGTCATGATATAGTTTGGAATCCATACATGCAGCATCGATACACAATTTTTGAGTTGTGTCATAATCATTATGAAAAGAGAATGATGCCTTTTTTGACCTTACGTAATTGCTTTAGAGTTTACAGGACATAGAGTGAGACGGGAAATTTTAACACGGTGTTGGGTTGGTACATATAATAGAGAAAACTAATTTAATGAAACAGAAATAGATTAATCTTCTGAATTGTATTCTTGGATGGCTGTGAGATTAAAATGCTTCTAAAAATTTTCTGCTGGTAGTTTTGTCTAAACACAGATAATCCCATGTTATGATACATGACATTTTCAAGAACATCATTTCAAACCTTCCCATAACTATTGATCATGATCCTTTAAAAGTACATGTGTGAAAAGTTTTCCAGGGGAAACAACGACAGTGGCTGAACTAGGTATAGTCTTTATAGTCAGTGTCAGACACTGTTTAATACCGCCCTTTATTGGGGCTTTTCCCACCCTTGGGGAATGGTGAACATGTCAAATCCAGTACCCTGACTTAATCTCTGCTTTGAACTGCCCTCACCTGACCTATAACAGTGATCCAGTTCCCTTGTCCAGTGGTTGATGTGCCCCTCCCCTAGTTTGCACAATTGTTAAAGCAGGAGATTTCATCACCATCAATGAAATGATTTATTTTTTTGATTGATGTTTACACCGTACTCAAGAGTATTTCACTTATACGACGGCAGCCAACATTATGGTGGGAGGAAACCGGGCAGAGCCTGGTGGAAACCCACAACCATCTGCAGGTTGCTGGCAGACCATCACACGTACTCAATGAAATGACGTAACTGCATGTAGTATACAGTGGTTTAATGTGAGGAGTGGTTTTAAGAGCAGTGGGCCTTTGCAGGACATGCTGGTTTGCATGTACATTGGAATGTTACGGCCATTCAGAATGTAATAATTAATATAACATGTATGATACATAATTGATTTACTGTTCCATGTGAGCTGTCAAAAGTATTAGCATAAGAGTTCTAACTCGAAACTCAAAAAATAATAAGTCCCAAATTTTAAGGCGCCTTAATGATTATACATCATTCTACAACTGCATCAGGTTAACAGGTGGTCAAATTTAGGGAAAAAGTCAGGGTTCTGTTCCCGAACTGCAAAGTCGTGTGCCCCCTCACATGAACTTACTTACCATGATGCACGCTGCAATATGATATCAATTATTCATTTATTCCTTCATTGCAATTTGGTACAAGACTGTAATATGTTCATGTACATATGTGAAGGGAGGTGATGACTACAGGGGGAGATAACTGTGTGGTGTATTTGCTTGATCGATAAATTCTCTTATAACCAGATGTGTAATATATATATATGCAACGTTGACATGACGAAACTAAAAGTACAGGTTTTTAAATTTTTTTATCTTGAAGTAAAAGCTGTAAGTTGAAACATTCACGATTTTGTACAGGTTTTATTATAATCTTGGCATAGCAAATTGACTCTTTCCTCTGGCTGAAAGGTTTAGATCTTCAGTTTTAACTGTGCAGAACATGAACATTTTAAATACTTTAGCCGTTTTGTTTATCAAAGTTATGAAGTGCTACTATTCATTTTGACAGTATTCACTTGTTTTTGATGAGTTTGAATCACTTTGTTTTCAGCTGCATACATGAATGTTCTTTTGGTTATTCACTTTGCCAGAGAAATCTTTGAATAAACATTAAACCTGTTTGATGTAAGTGGCATAGACTGTCAGTGTCCATGTACCAGTAAGTTGGCATGTTGACATATCTCACCATATACAGTTTCAATAAGAGACTCTGGTATGAAGAATGAAGGTTATCCTGTAGGTTATCCTGTAGGTTATCCAGTTACCTAATGCAAACAATGTCATGAATGCCAAGGAGTAATTTGGACTTGGGTAAAGTTATTTATAGTGACATGCTCATGGTATTCTGTGTTGGTGTTGAAAGAGCTTGAAATACAAGTGAAAACATTTATCATTTAGTTGAATTTAATTTGAATACATAAAGCTCATAATGATAAAGTCATAGTGCTTTTAATTTTATAGTTTACCAAAGTCTGTAGGTTATCAGATACAGGTAGTAGAAAGATTAGATAGTTTAGCTGTATTTAATTGTGATGTTTGTAATACATGATATAAAAATTGAAAAGAAAACGACAGAAGGACAAAAAGAAATGCCCGTGAAGCAATCAGTGAAGTTAACAGCCCACAGATGGTTAACTGTTGCCAACCCCTCATCCCCACAATGGTCGCCAGATCTCAAGCATGCATGCTTCAGTTGGTAAGTGGAATGCCTTGTCCTCAGAGGAATGGGCAGGCCTCAAGAATGGAGTCCAAAGATAAAAGAATGCATGCAGGTTAAGCTGAAGTATTTTCTAGTAGAGATTGTTATGTGGTTTAGGGGTAGGCTACCATACTTGTTAGGTGTAGACAGGTCACGGTACGATTCTCCAAATCCTGGTTGGATATGTTGGAGAAATTGTACATGTAGGTCAGTTCAGTATTTAAACAGGATTTAGGTCTGCAGAAATGTTGGTATCTATTTCATGACATTTACTGGAGAATTTTAAGGTGGAATGTGAACATTTAAAGACCCACTGCTTGACTTAAAAAGGTTTCTGTGTGTTAACCATAGCTTTTATTATGCTAAAAATTAAATTCCTTGTGCTATTTACATGTGTATGTGAAAAGATATCTACAAATCTGTATTCATCTCAGCTGTAAAAGATGAATTCATTCATATATATATATATATATATATATATACATGGACAATATGTAGAGTAACATAAAGATACCAGGCCAGTATTAATATGGGCTATCTTATGTACAATCTGATGCCTAAATTTACCTGTTAAAGGATAAATGAGACCATTGATATTCATTTCTGGTAAAGGTTGCCTGGTATTTTCTGTGTATTAATAGCACAGTTCGGTGTGTTCAGTTGGCATGGTGATATTGATAATCATTGAAAGCAGCCAGTTTATTTTGAATAAGAACTGTTCAATTATAAAAAAACATGTACATGTGCGATGTACAAAATTTTTGTTATGTGTTTGTAAATTGTATATATGTGATTAACATTTTCTTGTACTTACATGTTGTACATGTGCGCATGTAGTGGAGTGGTTTCAACTGTGAATTAAGTTTTTCAGCTATCGTACGACCTTATAGTCATTAGTCACATTTTTACGCAAGGTTCTTTCAAGCTTCATATGGAAAATTTATTTGTATTAGTCTACTCCATACAGAATTAGCTACAATTTCCATCCTTTCCTTAGAGTTTAGATAAATATTTAGACAACTATTGGCATAAACTGCATGTAAGTCGCATTTAGGCTTCAGTTGGACATAAAAAAATATAAAAAAATTATCATTCAAATTATTTTTGAGTGGTCATAATTTGCCTTTAATTACCTAGTTTAGATTCTGACCCCTCAGTCTGTCATGAAATTAATAAATGAAATATATATATATATAATAGAACTCAATTTAATTATGAGTTGTCTTGTTTTGCTGAATTTAGATTACAAGCAGGGGTGATTGTTTTAGGTTTTTATAATCAACACAATTACCAGTAAAAAAAGCAGTGCTAATAGACATTTTTTACATGTGCATATTTTAACTGTTGGGCAGATCAGTAGGTGAAATAATCGTAACTGCAAATGAAAGGACATGAACAGCTCTGCAGCTGATATCCACAGCACAGGTGTGAAGTATTAAGACTGGCCACACCTGTGTTAACACAGTTCTACAGTTGTAGTATTTGGTCCAAGTTGTAGGCTGTCATAACTATAGTCTGAGAGCTTAACATCTTTATCAGCTCTTTAGCAATTATTAAAAGGTAACCTGGTAATTGGTTCAGAGCCAGGTATGTTCAGGTGAAGAAATTTTTGGACAGTGAAAAAAATGACTTGCCTGCATCATGTGTCTGGTTCAAACAAATTTAATCTTGCAGTCATGAATACATCATTTCAATTATGTTACAGTAACCAATTTACGTTTGTTGCACTTTTGGTTTTATTTTCTAGGTAATGTTAGACATGATTTATTTATCATACCTACATATTCATGTATAAAGGTCTGTATTAATAGGACAGATTTAAAATGCATAAAGCAGTGTGTCTTATTGCTGTTTTACCTGAGGAAATTGGACATGAGCATATTATCAATGTTGACTGAGTTAAATCTTTTCTGGTTTTTAATTAAAAGTTTCAGTGTGAATGAATGACATTCGAAAGAGAAAGTGAGGTATTCTTCAGATATACTTTAAGCTCAGATCAACTATTAATATTGTCTCCTCTGTGGCTGATTTGTCTCAAAATTCATGCAAGCAATTAGTAATACAAATAGGCAAATTTGTTAGACTAATTTTTGTCCCAGAAAAGCTGTGTGTGTCAGGTCTATACAAAAGAAGTATTTGATAGCAGCACGAGCGTTAAGGTCAGAGGTCATCGCCATAGACAAGTGTTGCTGCAGGGCTGATACTATCTCTGTCAGGTGTATTATGAATCTCAGAGCTTTGTTTTTGGTGAAGAAAAGAAAATGTTTATAACAGAAGTTTATAGTCTACCTAACTTTTGTGCTGCAGTTTACATGGACATGTACTTGTAGGCTTGAGGGTCTCCTAGTTTAGGTGTAAAAAGTCATAGAATACTCCAGCTAAAATTCCAGATTTGATGAAGACATTTAAAATCAAGTGGTAACAGTTACGATACTTGTAAGTTTTACGTGCATCTCACTGTTTTTGTGATTTCTGCTTTGTCCCTCTTCATTTAGTTGTAATTATCTTCATTCATTGCCTTAAACTTGACAGCCAAGGACTGAGAGGATCAAAGAATGTGTTAAATTAAAAGGAAGTCGTGTTGAATTAGTGCATACATGTAAGTATGTTAGTTTGCAACTTGCTGCCAATCTGTCACATTTCTCAGTAAATATTTGTGTAGCTCTAGCTTAAATGTAGTGGCTTGTGCAAACTAATGTATACTCATAGGATGTATATATATATATATATATATATATATATATATATATATATATATATATATGGCATGTTTATGTGCAATGTTATGATAAATACATCAGACTTGTTTTCATGTACTGTAATTCTTCAGTTTTTTGCATGTTTGCAAGGTGTTTATTCAAGCATATTCTGAAGGTATTATTCAGTGTTAACTGATAAAATTATACTTTTTTTGAAGCCCTGGAACTGGGCAATCCAGCCAGTCTAGTGTTGTCTCCAAGATCAAATTCAAAATGTGCATTAATTGTGATCTCTCATATGCAAAAAAGTTGAGAAATTCGCATGGTAGTATACATACAATACTTTTTTATTTATTCTTCACTATATTTTTTTTATCTTTAATAATTAGTCGAATTTAATCTAATTTTTAACTTTAAATAACATGTGAAGAGAGAGTTTAACATTGTTAGTTCTTCAGAAGTTCTTTTCCAGTTCTATAGCTTTGATTTATAATAGTGTTAGGGTCATTGTGACTTTCTAAGCTTCAGTGCCTCTGGAGTCAGAGATATAAATATATGTTAAGTAGTCTGGCTTGTTTTGACTGTATATGTGACCTTTTGAGAATTTATTTATGGCTTAAATTTAATTGTAGGAATAAGACATAACCATTTTTATTATTATTTTTTTTTCTTACATCAGGTATGTCAGAGAAATGGCTCAAGGAGGTTTGTTGCCATGGTAACTGGAAGTCTAGACTTCATATTTGGTGTCTTTTTAATTTAAGAAGTGTGATTGTACATTCTAATGCCCATTTGTTTCTTTTTTTTTTTCTTAATGAGAAATTGTTCCCTTCATGGGTGTAATCTGTTGTTGTTGTGTGCACTGATGTGGCAGATGGTATTGTGATGGAACGTGGGTCTTGTAACACCTTTATGCTTGCCGCATACATACACACACTGTTCTAGGCATTCTGCTGTCAGGCTGCAGATGGGTTTAGATTGTGTGGCTGTAGATCTCAGAATTGGCACAGGTACTGTTTAGCTACAACTCTGCTTTTATAAGTTTGATTTATTTTATATGTGTTATACTTTACTTGCTTGTTACAATCTGTTTTAACTTTAATGCAATACATGATTGTAAGTGTAAATGAACGGTGATTCGTCAACCTTTGTTTACAGGTGTTTATTCAAGCATAATCTGAGGCATCATTTTATGTAAACTAATAAAACTGTATTTTTGTGAAACACTGATATTGGCCAATCAACCAAAATCAAGTTTCTCTTTCCTATACGAAAAGACTGCGGAATTATCGAAAAGATTGGGGAATTGGGACGTTCATTTTTATTCGTTTATGTGTACGGATCATGGAGCTGTTTAACTTGACGGCACTGTGTTATGGAGAAGATGAGGTTGGAAAAAATTTATTAGTATTCTAGGTACAGGTATCATCATCAGGCATGTTTACATCAACATCATGATAGGTATCATTGTGTTGATGTTACCCATCATTATGATGGGTATATCAGGCTGAGTGTCAACATCATGATGGGTATATCAGGCTGAGTGTCAACATCATGATGGGTATATCAGGTTCGGTGTCAACATTATGATGGGTATATAATACTCGGTGTCAACAACTTAATGGGCATATCAGGCACGGGGTCAACATTATGATGGGTATATAACACTCGGTGTCAACAACTTGATGGGTATATCAGGCACGGTGTCAACATTATGATGGGTATGTAACATGCGGTGTCAACAACTTGATGGGTATATCAGGCACAGTGTCAACATTATGATGGGTATATAACACTTGGTGTCAACAACTTGATGGGTATATCAGGCACGGTGTCAACATTATGATGGCTATGTAACACTCAGTGTCAACAACTTGATGGGCACATCAGGCACAGTGTGAACATTATGATGGGTATGTAACACTTGGTGTCAACAACTTGATGGGTATATCAGGCACGGTGTCAACATTATGATGGGTATATAACACTTGGTGTCAACAACTTGATGGGTATATCAGGCACGGTGTCAACATTATGATGGGTATGTAACACTCGGTGTCAACAACTTGATGGGTACATCAGGCCCAGTGTCAACATTATGATAGGTACATGTACATGTATAGCAGGCTACATGTCCATGTCATGATCAGTATATGGGACTAGGTGCACCCATTACAACGCGTTCAGGCTTTGTACATTTCACTCCAGCTGCGCCATCTCAAAACCATTAAAATAGCATATGTATAAATATGATTGTTGCAAAAAGATCAGTCCGACAACTAATAGTTTGCATGTACGGATCTGTTATCTGTTCAGGTGTTCTGTATACATGATCATGCCACATTGGTTGAGTTTTTTAAAATCTGGTGGACTTTGGTATCCTGTGATGATGAGTGTAATTGGTGATATAATATGAACAGGTATCTGTACTTGAGGAGCATTAGTGTTAGTGAACTCACACGATAGTGGTAAAAATGATCAAATGATAATGATGAGTGACTTCATATTTCCGATACTGTCAGATACTGTGGCTCATGCATTCTTTACCTTAATGCACATGTTTGTTTGCATTGAACTGTGTGTAGATGTACACTGGTTGAATAAGGCCTATGAATGGGTAAATTTATATACATGTATGTATTTGTATGATTACTGTATGAAATGTTTGAACAAAAAACAAGTGTTTAAAGACAAGTTAAAAGATGTGGTTTCTAGGTACATATACTTGTTCACATATACACAGTCTTTCATTCATGTGGTAGACTTCACACGTGCACAGTCTTCCATTCATGTTAACGACTTAACACATGCACGGTCTTGCATTCATTTGGTGGACTTCACACTTACATGGTCTTCCATTCATGTGGTAGTCTTCACAAGTGCACAGTCTTCCATTCATGTGGTGGACTTCACACATGCATGGTCTTCCATTCATGTGGTAGACTTCACTTGTGCACGGTCTTCCATTCATTTGGTAGACTTCACACGTGCACAGTCTTTCATTCATGTGGTAGACTTCACACACGCACAGTCTTCCATTCATGTTGACGACTTAACACATGCACGGTCTTCCATTCATGTGGTAGACTTCACACATGCACAGCATCCCATCATGTGGTAGACTTTACACGTGCACGGTCTCGCATTCATGTGGTGGACTTCACACTTGCGCAGTCTCACATTCATGTGGTGGACTGCACGCGTGCACAGTCTTCCATTCATGTGGTAGACTTAACACGTGCACAAGTCTCCCATCATGTGGCAGACTTTACACATGCACGGTCTCGCTTTCATGTGGTGGACTTCACACTTGCACGGTCTCACATTCATGTGGTAGACTTCGGACGTGCACCGTCTTCCATTTGTGTGGTAGACTTCACACATGCACGGTCTCCCATCATGTGGTAGACTTCACACGTGCACGGTCTTCCATTCATGTGGTAGACTTCACTCATGCACAGTCTTCCATTCATGTTGACGACGTAACACGTGCACGGTCTTCCATTCGTGTGGTAGACTTCACACATGCACGGCCTCCCATCATGTGGTAGACTTTACACGTGCACGGTCTCGCATTCATGTGGTGGACTTCACATGTACACAGTCTCCCATTCATGTGGTGGACTTCACATGTATTTTTAGTGGTTTAAGGATTGTTTGCCTTTCACAAAGATTTAGAAGGCTAAAGATGAACTATAATTATATGTACACAGGTATATATTGCTCATTTGCCCCTACACAGTTTTTCTTCTTACCTGTGTCGTAATATGTTATGACCTTACTTGTTGAGTTTTTCACCTTGCATGTTTTTGTTTGATGTGTGTGTAAGGTTTGATTAGTCACAGTATTACAGCACAGTGATGTCAATTACTCTATGAACACCCATCTTTTACTGGTTACGTAACCTGGATAAATAATGGGTGATTTAGACAACATTTATGATTGTCTTGTTATGAAGTATGGCAATTGTTCGTTTTCATCTCCCTTCATTTCTTTAGCAGTGTAATTTATCTCTGTTTGGGGGTCGATCTGTTATATTTCTTTGTCTGCCTGTCTATCATCGTCTTTATATTTGCCTTATGCTAATGAATAATTGCGAATAGTCATCAAGGCTCAGTGGTCTGCGTTTCCAATACCAGTGCTTTGACAAAGACTTTTTTGTTTGTGATTATTAAGTGTTATTTATCTGCAACATTTCTGATGACTGATCTCCATTCCCACGGTACATGTGCTCATGCCTGTTGTTCACGCCAGTTTTAAGGAATTTTTACTTCATCAAAAGTCTCTAAAGCCTTTAAGTTTTATTATTGCTGTTTGTTTTCAACAGCATCATAGAGTTTTTTGTGCTTACATACATACATATGGCCTACCTGTATTGAGTTCAGGTAGGAAAATGGTTGAAGCACTTGCATGTTGCAACTATCAGATGTGTTCGAATTTAACTCTCACTGTTTTTAAATGAAGATGCATGTCAGGTAACTAGAGTTTCACTCCCTGGCAATCGGGTTTCTTCACCTAACAACCTGACTTCATCATATGAAGTAGAAAGTTCTTATTATAAGTATATAGTGAAACTTCAATCAAACAGGTAAAAAATAAAAACATGCAATTTTAGATTATTTGGGGGAACTGGATTTGAACTCTGATGGACTTGCCTTACAAAATCCATGCACATAAACAGGGTTCGAAATTACCCAGTAGACAGCTGAATAATGAATGTAAACTGACCTGTATGTAGATACAAATTAGCCAGCCTTTATATAGGCATTAATGCATTTACACATGTTTCTGTTGTTTCATTGACAAACGTGATAAGGTGAAATTTATTAGCAGATCATTCTTCCTGCTTTGTGGAGGCTTGAGAAAGGCTAGGCTGACATTTCAGTGTAGTCACTCACTACAGGTGGGCAGTGTGCCTACCTGCACATATGCATGGTTTACCTGAGAGAAGAGTGTACATGTGCTATTAGTATCTATACATGTGTATGTGTGTATATGTATGTTCAGGTAAAGGCTGATTTTTACAGGTTGATTTGGCAGGTGTACACATGTTACCGATAACATATACATGTAGGTCTGGAATACAGAGGTTACCAAGCAGAAGGGGTGGGACTGAGCTAATACATGAACATATATACCCAGGTATATGTCTATGTAGGTTATATCAAAGGCCATTCCTAAGTTTCAGGTAGACTGTCATGTTTACTGTATGGTGGTGTACAGTAAACATACTGATACATAGGTAACCTGGACAGGTAGGCTCTGTATTAAACTACCTGCATACACCCATACCTGTCCCTGTGTTTCTGACGGTCCCATTTGTTCTGCCTCAACTCTTGCCCTCTAAGGTATCATATGGACATGTATGCCAGCTAGTAGTGTTGTGTTTCTAACCCAGATCGTTGTTTTTTCTCTCAGTGTCTCCGATCCCCCAAGAGTGACTGAGGATTTGGGTTTGGCAGTCGGGTGTAGTGGATAATGCCTGGCGTAATGCACAACGGGTATGACTATGATGACCGCAGCAGGGCTCATCCCCACCCTGGGGGAGGCTCCAGGTGAGAACTACTAACCCTCACTACTTCATTTTGTACCACTTATGTCCACAGGCGTGCTATGGACGTGTTACATATGGCATAGCCCATCCTTCAAGGTGCTTGTTTACCTTATTTACCTGGTGTTATAGATAACCATGGATTGCTGTGGTTCCCAGGTGTGCATGTTTGACTTTAGGGATGGTGAATGTCTTTATATTAGTATCAAGACAAAAAACAGCATTGTTCCCATTACACATATATACATGATCAAGTAAAGTACAGCAGGCTGTGTATACCTGGTTATACAGTACTGTAATATTGATACATGTAATGCGAGGGACATTATAATCCTCAATTTTATAAGTATCAGAATAGTATATCTATAATCGTTACAGAGTTGTGACAATACAAATGCTCATTTTAATTCCTGGAGTATGATGACATAAAAGAGTTGTGAACTTTTAGTTCAGTAACATAAATGCTAGCTTACTCTACTAATGTTTATATGCATAAGCCTGGCGCTTTCAATACAAACAATTCAGAGCTCTGTGAAGAGGGCTATGAACATTTGCATATACTATGTTTATGTGCCCCTTGAAGGGAGTCTAGCTTTAGTGTAGTGACAACCAGGAAGAAGGCATTAAACCTTCAGGATATAAGGCCATCTGTAAAAAATTCTTCCCCGGGGGTAATTTAACCTGCTTCCTCAACATTTTCCACCACCACTGCAACCAATACTTTGAAACATTCCGCGAGAACTATGGAGTGTGGAGAAATAATTTGCTCAGTTTTATGAATCTTGCAAATAAATTATTTTTGACATCATTTTCATAATAATTATATGCATAAATTCCACTGAAAAAAGTGCTTTAATGGTTGAAAAGATTGAAAATTTACAGTAATAAGGAAAAATTGGGGATTTTGAATGGCAATTTTATTATTATTATTATCTTTGCTGATGAAAAAGATAGGGGTTTTAAAGAAATTAAGAAAAAAGATCATCTAAAGCCTCTTTGTACAAACTTTGTAAAATACAAACTTTGATTCACTGCTGTTTTCGGATGGTTGGGTGGGTTACTCTCAACGAACATCGGTTTAATGATTGCCTAGTCAGAAGACTCAGGGGTCTGTTCACATATACATGAACCTTTGTCAATGCAGTATTTATGCTACACCTGAGAGTCAGATCTAGCTGTCAACTTTGGCTGTCTTGTTTTTCTTACATGTACTTTTCTCCAGTGTAGTCCACTTAAGCCTGATTTAGAAGAACATTTTGTGTCTGTAAATTGTAGGTTCAGGTGTGCTGCTGTTGTCAAATACAAATTGAAAAGTATGGAAGTTGGTGTGTGTCTAAACCTGTGTTGGCCATGGTTAGCTGTAATACACCTCCCATAACCCCTGAGGCTCATGGCTAATAAGACTCGAGGATGTCTTTCTTGCTTGATCTGTCTGTCACTAAAACATTGCGATCCAGTTGTTTCTCCTTGGTTATTGACCAGTTTCCTTTTGGATTTAAACCTGGCTGCTAAATATTCTTGAATAAAAAATGTTGTGCAACTTTGCGAGCAGACAGTCTATTACAAAGGCCAGGAATGAGTTCTGCATGTATGTTGAATATAGATGTTCATGTAGTTGTAGTTTATTGTTAAGTTTAGGTTCATCCACAACAGTAGATCATAGATTACTTTCCTGAGGATTTTTAGTTTTTGTGCAGTATATGAGACACCATGAAAGACAAACAGGCTTATAAAGGTTGGGTTCATGTACTTCACCACTTAGCTCACTCTATACACTAAAACCAAGGATGCTAAGCCTTTTTGATGCAAACTCATTTTCCATTTATTTTGTGAAGGCGTGTTGGTTACCTAGTAGCATTAGAACATGCCTGGGAATTTTTGCAAAAAAATCAGTGGTGATATTTGAGTTCACATTAAAGGCATTTTGATATAATCTAACCCTATTAACTTACATTTAAGCATAAAAGCATACAAGTAGCTCAAAGCATATAGGTTAATGGATACTGAGTCAATGCGGAACACTGCACAAACACTGGGATTTAATTCTCGTTACAGAAAACATGTCAGTATAAAACATTTCAGTATAAAGCATGGATTTTTATCTGTGACAAGCTTAGCATTCATCTTTTGATTATGGAGCTCACATGATATTTACATGGATGGTGTGTATATACCATGTCTACGCATACATCTTGAGAATTATGTCATGGACAGTGGGATAACAACTATCCATTTGAACAGAGTTTGGAAAGATAAGATAACCAGGTCAGATTTGGTAAAGAAGGAAAACATAAAAACTGAATCCATAGAAAAGTGAAAATAAATTTTGCACACACAGTCTAGCACACAGGTTGGTGACATTTTACCCCTAAAAGATGGTAACAAATAGTCATATGTCTACTCCTTATCATTAGAAAAGCGTTCTTACATAGCTATATGCAGTGATCACTGGTAAATGTATATTAGTGACAGGTGTGTAGGCACAGGCTTCTGGAGCGGATTCTACAAATGCATTTCTGACTTAGATCAAAGTTGAAATCCTCTCCACAACACTCAGTTTTTGCTACTGAAAGGTAAAATTGGAAACATTTGTCTTATGTTAACACTGATAAGGGGGACAAAATTTTATAAAACCGAAAAATAAAAGAATTCTGACCTAAGTCAGAAATGGCTTTGTGGAATTGGTCCTAGTTCATTGAATACCTCCTGTCTTCCCAAACTCTGATATAGGGAAGAATTTACGCCATTCATTTCAATGTTCATCAATATATAACTGGCAAGATTTCCATCTTAAAACATAGAGTCATTGTATAAGTGAGACATTTTTAGGAATGGCATTAAACAACATCATTGAAAGTAAAGTTGTGTATGCATTATAAAACATGTGGTTTGCAAACAGGTGCACATGTACAAATTATGTACCAAAGAAGTTGAAGAACTGCTTCATGGTGGTAACTGATCTGCCATGTTGATCAGGTTGTGTGTCCAGAAGAGGACCTGCACATGCACAGTTATTTGACCTGCTTGTGATTAGGGTCAGGTCACCCTCGGGAAATTGTGGACGATAATATCTTCTTTGATGAGGTGCTGTTTGGCAAAGTACCAGCACACTCAGACCTTGTAGGTTGTAAAATGCAGACCTGTGAATGAATCGGAGGAGTCCTGTTTTTGGCCTTTTTTCATAAGTCATTGGCACCCATGGATGACAATGACCCTCTATCCGACATTGGAACAGTGTTAATGTGTGTGCCTGTGCATACTGCGGGAACACAGATCACATTCCATTGTTGAAGCTTTCAGCTAATGTATTTCCTTTCCTGGTCACTTTGTGTGCGTGTAGTGGGAACCATTCTCACAACAATGGAGGATCTGAATGACCAGTGTTAAATAAACTCAAACAAGGTTCATAGAGAGGCCCGGCGAAGGTAATACACTCCTTAAAAACATGCCAAGACACCTGTTCCAGAAGACCAGATTGCACATACATGCCCTGTCCATATGGGGCTGTTCCAAGTCCGCATGTTGGCAGCCCAGTCCATATGACCTTATCCCATTCAACACAGATATCACCCCAGTCCATGTGATGATGATATCACCCCAGTCCATGTGATGATGATATCACCCCAGTCCAGTGACAGTGACAGTCCTGCATCAGAAGTTTTAAAATTTATCACAATTTGTCTGCATTTCATTAGGAGCTACTTGTTACTCTCTGGATGAAGTTTTCCATAATGAATACCTCCAGCGTACCTGTACATGTATGTTAGCATACAAGAGCTTTCACCTATGTATATTCTTCACCCTGTAACAAGAAATAGAAGACTGGACAAGTTCGTGTGCAATGACGTGCGAGTTGAAACCAATCTTTGACATGGAATTTATAGATTCCCCCACTATTTTTGTTTATTAGGCCTTTGTTGGAGAATGCTTAAAGGACAAGACGGCACCTGGCTAAAACATACTTCAGTCATAAGTGGGATATTCAAGCTTTCTAAAAAGTGTCATACTTTATTATTTTAATGAGACGGCTTAAGCTGTGACGTAGCCTTTACCCATTCATTCCATGAAGCGACATATGATAACACAGAACCACTGCATAAGACATTTTGAGCTAGTTTACAGCGATTAAGTTACGAGTAGCTGAGGGGCCATTTCACAGACTGTTAATTGTGGGACAGCTCTGTGTCATTTACGGACCACCAGGGACGTAACATCAATTGATTTACAGGCCATGTAATATTCAGCAAGGGTAGGCCTCCCCCATCACAAATTATTTCATACAGTAGCATACCGCCTCTCCCCAAATATACTTTTTGTCGTTCATTTTAGCGCTTAGTCAGCAGTTTGTAAATATCAGATATCAGCGTCAGTGAAAAGTTCACTAGGGATACAGAAGGTTTATGGGAACGAGAAGACGGCATCTCACCGGACAAAACTTCAACTTATTTAAATCTTACCACAGAATCTTTTTCTCTGAATTTATTACAACTGAAGAACATAAATTTTCTCCTTCGTTTTTGTCACATACAAGAGATGTTTTTTATCTTTTATAAAATCCAGTAAAATTATTGAAATTCCATGTTCAAGATGATGTGCTTTCTCTCATGTCCGTGGTAACTAGCTCAGCACTGCTTTCGTCTTAGAAGCGACCACTACAAAGTTGAAGCGTAAAATTCAGAGACAGTCGAATTTCTAGGTCAGCTTCAGTGGTGCTTAGATTTACTTCCATTTGTTTCAGAATTGAGCATGAACCCAGTTGTACAACTCCTCATTTGTAATTTTGAAACATAGGGGTCAAAATCACTAGCGCAACCCCCCCCCCCCCCCAGAGGCTACAACCTGAACCAGTATACCCACGGCCTTGCATCTGCAGCTAGGCTATTTAAACAGAGTTTCTTGTAAATGATATACATGTAGTAGGCCTACTGTATCAACAGTTTAAGTAGTGGAAGAAATATTCTTCCGGTATGTCCAATTTTCGAGAAAAGTATATTATCAATCGGGTCTTGATTGCCAAAGTCCACAAATTTTATCTGCCACAATCTACTGCTTAGACTATGGCATCAGAAATACCTTAGACGTTAGAGGGCTGGTGTAAACATTACGTCACCTTGCCCTTGATAATGGAAGTGTGCTGAAGCTGAGTCAAGACAAAGTTTCACTAAACACTTATTGGGTTGAAAAAAATCTAAAAAAAAAAAAATATTTAATGCCGGTTTAAGATACTTTGAATGGTAGACTTACAATGTGCAATAGTTAGGTGCTGTTTTTCCCGTCAATTAACTTCATCAGCATTTTATTAAAGGTTAGTAGACCAGCCCAGATGGCTCAGTTTGTAAAGCGTCCACTTCAGGGGCGGTAAGTCCAGGGTCAATCCTGGGTTGGGTCACACCTAAGATCTTAAAAGAGGAAGTTGTAGCTTCATCGCTTGGCGTTCGGCATTAAGGGGATAGTGCAATGACTGGTTGACCCGTATCATTATAATGGCTCGGGCGGGGCGGCTTACTTGCCTTCAGTTTCCTGCATCAAGGAGGCATATTACATGTATATGCACTCTAAGCTCTCCTTTGTCGTCATATGATTGAAAACTTAAGTACCCTGTTACACCCTGTTATGTTAGACCCTGAGCACGCACTCACTCAGTAAAGGTTGGTGGCCTATGCTGGGTTTCTTTCACGTGTAAAACTGACCCCCATGCAGTGTAGAAGTGAATGGTAACTGTATGGTGTTGAACAGCCACATTTTAGTCATTAGTAGAGCTTGATCTGTGTGTGTTGCAGTACAGTCAGTAGCGTTAATTTTTATTTTATAACACTGTTAATATTATTTTGGGGGAGAGGGGGCTGTTAATGTTAAAGAGCGATTTTTAAATCTGTCCGTGAAGCCCCTGATCAGTACTGTATTATTGTGATAAACATGATGTGAAATTGCATTGGTAAGCTGTGCGAAGCTGTAAAGTATCTTCTACTGGATAAAGCTGCTTAATCAAAGTTGGCAGCTGTTTAGAGTGCTGATAGCTGTTAAAACTCTAATTAATAACTCTAGTTAATTTACGGCTTGGTTTTGATGAAGTTAAGTGTTTTTGTTTGTATTCGCCGGCATGATTTTTTCTACCCAGTATGCTGACTGCCATTTTAATTGGGATGTGGAGATCTTTGTCAGGTATAAAATACCACAAACTTACAAAGTGGTATTGAAAAATTCTTTCTTTTTTTATTGGTGAAGTCTGATATATATAGGTTCTACTTGTTATTCTTGGTTATAATACCTTAAATGTTACAAAATAGCAGTCCTTTATTGTGTTGATTGTTAACAGATTAACCTGTAGTTTTAAGGTTTATGTACATATACTTCGTATACATTTATCTATTGAATTATATGTAACGTATACTTTTAGATATCAGATGCACATACTTTTCTCTGTTAGATTATTGAAGTTGTCTTTAAACTACTGTCACCTTCAGGTTTGAAAAGATGACATGGTTTATTTATTTGTTAAGCAATTTTAACAATCTTTTCACAAATATTTGCAAGTTGTTTACTCTTGGTCGTGTATATGGACAGAAATGCAGTGTTGTCGTGCAAAACAGCATAGGGTAGTGAACTGAACCTGGAGACATGGCTGAATCATGTACTCTTTACCGGACACAGCAACAGACTTGCTTGTGTTAATACATGCACATATATGCATGTAGTGAGATACATTTCATGCTTTAAATTTACGCAGAAATAAAACAGGATGTGAACCTGACTTGTATAAAGCATGTGCTTGAAAATATCCTCTTGATTATTCTAGCTGTTAAATACCTCATTGAACATGTTTTGTCAAACATATATTCAGTGACAGTGATTAAGCCATCTAAGTCTGAAACCTCAGCTGCTCTTTTCTACGTATACATTGGGAATGTTAAAAAGCACACATTGTTGATCCAAAGGCTAGAAAGCTATTCTATGACACATGTTACAAATGAAAAATTTGGTTTGTGGAGTTTGACCTTGGATGCCAAGAAAAAAACACTTCCTGTTTTATTTGCCTTAGCCGTGATATGATGTACTTTAAGTATCCTAATTTAGGGGCCTCCGTGGCTCAGTTGGTTAGTGTACTAGCGCAGCGTAATGACCCAGAAGTCTCTCACCAATGAGGTCGCTGTGAGTTCAAGTCCAGCTCATGCTGGCTTCCTCTCCGGGAAGGTCTGCCAGCAACCTGCAGATGGTCATGTGTTTCCCCCGGGCTCTGCCCAGTTTCCTCCCACCATAATGCTGGCCGCCGCCGTATAAGTCAAATATTCTTGAGTACGGCGTAACAAAAAAATCAGATAAATAAATAAACTAGTATCCTAATTCCACCTGTCCGAACACCTCTGACGCCAATATTTTGAAACATTGAGACCATCATGGGGTGGAGAGAAATAATATGTGCAGTTTTATGAAGCATGCCTCTTCAATGACGCAATTCTCATTTTTAGTGTCATTTTCATAATATTTATATACGTAAATTCCACTAGAAAAAGCGCTTTAGTGGTTGAAAAGTTTTACACTAAGTGCATTAACGTCGGTTAGCGCGCTAGCGCAGCGTAATGACCCAGGAGCCTCTCACCAATGCGGTCGCTGTGAGTTCAAGTCCAGCTCATGCTGGCTTCCTCTCCGGCCGTAAGTGGGAAGGTTTGCCAGCAACCTGCGGATGGTCGTGGGTTTCCCCCGGGCTGTGCCCGGTTTCCACCCACCATAATGCTGGCCGCCGTTGTATAAGTGAAATATTCTTGAGTACGGCGTAAAACACCAATCAAAAAAAAAAAAAAAAAAAAAAAAAGTGCATTAACATCATCCTTAGCACTTTAATTACCTAAAATTACAAAACTGACTGTCATTGCGCAGTTTCTATTATCATTCAGCTCATGTAGTCAGATTCATCGGGCATATTTGATAATCGGACCTTGTGAATGCTGCTGTACAAGCGTTTGTAGAATAGGAAAGATATGTATTCTCTTTTCCTCAACATCTTTACATGGACTTGTCTGTGGTCTGCATGATACCCTATTTCTCCAGCCTTTTCACCTGTTCATTGTCATCTTTGAATACAGTCTATAAACCTTAATTGTTTGATTATGACGATAGTGTGTGCGGTATCTTGGTTAGTCTGTCAGCAGTGGTCATGTTTTCACAGAAAGTATTTTTTTTTTGTCGGTGTGGGCAAAGAAATGCTCAAAATACAATTAAATCAACACCAGTTGAACATGCGGAAAGGTTGGAGAAATATTTTTTCATGTATACATGTGTGGTAAAAACTGAAGTTGTTGGGGCGCGTATATACACTGTATGTACTAGCTGATAAACTTTATGCTTTTATCTTGATGATATCATTGATCAACTAGTAACATGGCAGTGAGCTATGGTTAAATCTTAACACAATTACACGTACATGGTGATTATCTAGAATTTGTTCGGTGTATTTTCACTATCAAGCATTAGTCTCTTTCTGTATATATACATGTACGTACATATATATATATATATATACATATGGCTATAATATTTGTGACTTTCTACCCAAACAGCTTACCCGTTGTACTTCTCTAGTACAGTGACAGCCAGGGCTTTTGTGAGGCTGACGTTATCTGGTTCATATCATATACGGACTCTTGATGTCTCAATTTAATTAGATTAACAGGTTTATTAACGAATGTCCCCAGGTGAATAATGATAAACTGATAGTGTGTGAACTAACCTCATGGTCTGAGGATAAGAGCTTAATTGCTGATAGATAATTTCTTAACATTTCAATCCATTTCCTTAAGATCTGTTTGTTTCCTTTATTTTATTTTTAAAGCTTTATTCACCAGTTTGACAGATTTTGCACTTTTTTACCCACCAGGCAGATGAGTGCTTGTAATTAGCATATCACATTCTGTTTCCAGCCATCCAATATGGATTACTGGTGCATCTGAATGAGAAAGATCATATAAACAAAGTCTGGTCTTGTTTACTCTTAATGTAGAGCTGTATATGTAGATTTTGTTTATTTTTAAGCTGTATTCGCTGGTCTTACAGCTACATGTAAGTGATGCTCGTTTTCCTTGCCAGGCAGATGGGTGCTTATAATTAGCACAATCAACTTCTAGGCCTCCAATATGGAGTGTTATTTATTGCACCTGAATGAGAGCTAAAGGTCATGAAAACGCCCATTCTTACAGTAAATGTAGGTGTATTTAATATTGTACTTTGATCTGTGGAATAAACAAGCACTTAACCTATAGAACATGTAGCATGTTGACCTCTCTGTTTAGCCTGAAACTACTGAATTTTAACTGTTGTGTAATACTCAGCAGAAATTCTAATTACCATCATGACCTATTTTACAAAACAAGTGATTTGTTTAATGTGATTGGTGTTTTTACACCAGACTCAAGAGTATTTCACTTCAAAACAAGTGTAAACATTATCAATATCGTATGTATTGTTTATCGCAGGCATACAAGGTAGCTTAATACACTGCATAGACTCATTTCTATCATAAGCGTGCTACCTCTGCACAATGGCCTAGCAGGCTCTCACCCGTTTAGTGGCTGTGAGTTCAAGCCTTGCTCACGCTGGCTTCCTCTGGTGGTACATGGAGGTGTGGCAGCATGGGTGACCCCTGTTTCCTCCCAGTATAATTAAAGGAGGTAGCTGTGGTGAAATATTCTTTAGCTTTTACAACGATCATCAAATAAATAAATACATCTATATATTGTACAGTACGCACATGCATCAAGCATGAATGGAGAGTTACAAAGTGTTTTTTGCCCAATCATTTTTGTAACTGAGTAATTTTTGTCAAGATCAAGGCTGGAATGTAAATCTGTCTTGGAATCAACAGTGACCTACTACAACAACAGTAAAGTAATCTTAAGAGACCTAGAATGGCAACCTTTTTCTGTTTTATTTTCCTTAACCTTGATATAATTTTGCAGCTTTCAATAAATGCATCAACTTCAACAGTTTAAGCTTGACTGTCCAGTTGCCTTCACTTTATCTTTTTTTTTTCTTTCACATGCACACTTCACATATACATGAATCAAAGACTCAGCTGTTACAATTTGATGAGTACCAACATGTTGTAATTTGAGGGCCAGATACCATTATTTTCATGCATCTCTAGTATATCTTTTAATATAGTTATTAAATTAGAAAATAGAAGATAATAGTGCAATATCAGATTTAATGGACAAAGAAAATAGATGATAACAGTGCAGTATCAGATTTAATGTACATAGAAAAAATAGATGATAATAGTGCAATATCAGATTTAATGTACATAGAAAATAGATAACGGTGCAATATCAGATATAATGTACACAGAAAATAGATGATAATAGTGTCATATCAGATTTAATGCACATAGAAAATAGATGATAACGGTGCATTTTCAGATTTAATGGACAAAGAAAATAGATGGTAACAGTGTAGTATCAGATTTAATGTACATAGAAAATAGATGATAATAGTGTCATATCAGATTTAATGTACATAGAAAATAGATGATAACAGTGCAATATCAGATTTAATGTACATGTAGATGCTGGTGATCAGACACCGATGAATGCCAGAGATGTCCATGTTTGCTCAGTCAACAGGACATTGTAAGATCCCAATTTGGGATATTTTCTCAACCCATTTCCATTGTGTGCAAACAGCTGACCTCTAACCTTGCCAGAATGTGGTTACTAACAGATTTGAGGCATTTCTTACCTTTGGATCATGCCTTCTGAACATCTTCTTCTGTTCAGTTGAGGTCGCAAGGATTTCCTAAAAATCAAAACGTGCCATTCACAATAAGCAGTTGCTTTAGGTCTGTTTGATAGAGCAGAGGGCACTGTGTTCTCTGACTGGCTAAGTTCTCACACTCAAGCTAGAAAAAATAATGTCAAACATGGTCTTAGACAAATTAGTATCTATGGTATGGTCTTTTTGTGGAGGGTTTTCAATGCTTTGTTGAGAAATGACTGTGCATGGTGTGTTTTGTGGAAAAAACCACAGTAAGGTCATAGCTTTGGCTGTTGCACCCATATGAAAATACAAAGTTTCTTTAGACCATGTTGAGACATGCTTTTGGAGTGTTTTGCAGAGGACTTAAAAGTGAATTGTGTAGTGTGTATGCGGTTACTGGGTCTACATAATCAAATGTGTGGTAATGACGGAGAGGCCAGTCAAACACTCATGAATTGTGCTTCAGTGGGCTAGACACTTAGATGTACATTTACATGTGCATCTTGATTTTAAAACTGTGTTATTTATTAACCCTTAAGAATCTTTTCACGTTTTTGACTGCAGACAGATGTATCTCTGAACTATTCCAATTTCAAATCTCTCTTTAACAAACCCATGTGTTTGCAAACCAATTTGTGTAAGTTAAAACACCTTCAGTGAAAGTAGCGACGCATAATAATGCAAAATCGCATTATCGCAGGGTTTTTTTTTTTTTTTTTTGTTTTTTTTTTTGACATGTCCATTATGCTGAACAAAAAGGATCTCAGGTGGATCAAGAATGCTGTTGTACATGCCAGTGTTCTTGACACCTTTACATTATTCCAATGACCTACTTGAAGGGACGTCATCTGTGAGGCTGCCAGCACCCTGGTGGTTTATTGTGGCAATTCGGTTGCCCTAGTATCTGCTATTCTTCATGTCTTTTGGGGTATTTCATCTTTTCATCTGTTGATGTCATCTTAGTATCAGAGCTTGCTCAAGATACAAAGACTGAAGTGTAGTCAACCTCATATATTTGTCATGACCTATTTTGATAAATACCTAAACATAATGTGAAAATATGAAGTAACTCTTACACTAATTGTAGGTATAGATATAGATATATGAAAATATATTATGGATTATACAGTAAAAGACCCACAATCCTATGTTCTTCTGTAAGCATTGTGAATAATGAAGTTATTTATGTGGGCATCACAATGAGACATCCTGACATGCCTGATGCACATTGTGACAAAGGCCCCAAATCTCATGTGGATTCCTCAGAGTGAAGTTTATTATAGAAATTGATAGTGGTTTCTTTGAAGTAGAAAGGTGATGCTCAAGCTTTTCATAATTTGATACAGGTGAGCAATTTTGTTTAATAGGATCTGGTTATTCATATTAAACTTATGGTCAAAACAGATTAAATCTTCTCCTGGTATACACTGGTTTTTATTGGTGTGTTTTTATCTTCATCAGCTATGATGCATACCGAAGAAACGATGACAGGAGAGAAGAATACTTCAAGTGAGTTACGTCCCTTTAATACACATCATATCCGGTTTCTTTTAAGTAAACCTGGTGAAGGTCTATATTTCACCCAAACATTTTGAAGCCATCACATTCTTATTGTAACAGGACTGTTTGTTTTTTTTTTTTTTTTTTTTAAATAAAAAAGTTTCAGTACATGATTACATGTAGTTTTGCCACCTAAAGTATGATAAATAACCTAATGTTGATGTTGTACCATACTGGTGTTACTTTTGTGGCCGAAACTTCCATTTTCCTCGTAGAATATCACTCTACACATAGGAGCCAATGCGATCACTGTGAGTTTGTCTGGCTTTTGCTGGTTTCCTCTCTGGTGGTACGTAGAAAGGTCTGCCACCAAGCTGTGGATGGTTGTGCGTTTCCGTTGGGTTCTGCCAGATTTCCTCCCACCATAATGCTGGCCGCCAGTATATATGTGAAATCTTTTTGAGTACAGGGTAAAACAACATTCAGATAAATAAATAAATCCATTCAAACCTTCAATCAACTGTCTTAGGTCAGTAGATCTCTGAGAATCCGGCAAAATGTGCTTAGTAATGTACCGTAACTCAAGATGCTTGTAAGCGTTAAATCTGTTAAATCAGTCAGTATGTTAGCTTCATTTATACTGGTTAACCAGTGCCTGAATAATCTTTGTTTGAATCATCTTTGTTTTCTTTTTTTCATAGTGACTTGTATGCCAAGCCCCAGAGGAATGGCTATAGCTCCCAGAACGACCGCTTTAATTGGACTGACCACGTAACAGGTAACAAATTAGTGCTGGTAAATAAGTCAGCTTAGAAAGAGTTATGGACAAGCACTAAGTAGCACAGATCCTTGGGCCAGTTTAACAAAGCCGTTTTGAACTAAAGTTTGAATGTCCAAAACTTTTATCTTCTGTAGAATCAGAGGTCAAAATTTCATTGATGTAATGCATATTTACAAAGATTTTGTTGTGGATAACAGTTTTAGTCTGTTACATTTAGATGTTCTTCCTTGTTGCATGTGAAATCAAGTTCCTCTAAAAAATGGTTTAAGGAATCAAATTTAGGCCGACTAAATAACGTATGGAATGCTTGACACATACAGACAGTTCAAGTATGTTTCAAGTGGTGCTCCATATATTGTCAGAAACTCTATATCTGCTGCCATCTAAACTTAAACTAAGACTTGGCTTTGTCATAAATTTCAAATTTTTTTCTTGGCCTTGGCAATGTTTTTGGCATAATCCCAGCAGCCAGGTTTTTTCTGTCTGTAGTAAGATTATAAATGTGACATGAGACAGCTAGCAATATATTTTCAAACTCTTGAGACAATGTTGTTCAAGTATTCAAATTTATGATGAGGGTTGAGGTAATGTACTATGGGTCCAGTGATTGTATTATTTAAGTATGTCATTTTTTGTTATTGTCATCACTTTGATACCGGTCTGTAAGAGATCTCTCGTGAATAAGCCTAACTAGTGTTTCAGGGTCTCGCAGATATCTGTGAGACAGGTGGGAACTCTAGCGAACTAATGTAAATAAAAGACGTTATTTAAAGTTGTTGCTAGATTGATTACACGTCTGCCATTGGTAACTAACATACAGTCACGTCTTTTAGCTGTGGTAGTTTGCATGAGCCCCCAGCTTTCTTGCCGATATCTACGTAAACTCACAAGACCCCTGAAATGCCAGTCGGGCATATACAACATACATCACTCTGACAAAACCAAAAATTATTCCTGGTAGATATTTGCATGTATTTATGACCAGGCTAAGCTGGTTTTAGTTTGGGCTATGGAAGAAATAGGACTTGTCTACTTAAATTACATGTGCTGTTATTGAGCTGTATGCATTGTGTAACCTGTTATGTATAGGTACCAGTTTGTATTCATTGTCTAGCACTCAAGTATGATTATCCAATTGGGTTAAACAGGGCTCATCTTGGTCTGGAGCACAGTCGCCCTATAGACAGGTGTTAATTTAATCTGGAGCCAGTTGTCAGCCAGACACTGTTCCTGTTATGGCCTGCAGTCCATTTTGCCTGATCCATTGTGCTGTTATTGATTTGCATGACCTGGTTATTAGTTTAGAATTGATCACAGCTTGCCTCTCTGACCCAGCACTATGATGCTTTGTGTTTATCTACTTAGTCATGCACATGAAATCATAGGGTAGTTCGCAATAGAGAAATGTCCCTACAATGAAGCTTGTTGGATGCATAATCACTGACACGTAATCACTCAAAGCCACTGTGTTCTCTGGACATCTGCACCAGTAGAAACCTGTCCATTTCAGCAATACATCAGCCCTTCTTAGGGCTGAAATTTTGCATAATTTCCGTAGTCTGGTAATGATCTTGAACCTGTTTCCTGACCATGTGTCCAGATTTCCTCTCCACCTTGATGGTTGCCATACACTGTTTCAACCTCAGTATTCAATTGAGATTTGGTAGTTTTGTCCAATTTCTCTTTTCACATGGCTGTGGCTCATACATGTCATACACCTGTTTCAAACCACCAAAAATTATCTTTTGGGATATATTTTCATAAATAGCAAAACCTAGCCAAAATAGTTACATGTAAGTGATTATGAGTGTAGGGAGGCGCAGTCCCCAGCAAAAAGTAGCTTTGTACATTTTTGGCTGTACTTTCAAAGCTTTTGCTGCTAAGTACATGTATATACATGTTGTTATGTAGTTATTATGAGAGATGAAAACCTGATACTACATACAAAAAGCCCACCAAAAACATTTAATTGTGTGACTGTGAGAACGTGATTTTTAATTATAAATTTAATTAAAAGCATTATTTTCAATGAAAAAATGTGAGACTCGCATCAAAAGGTGAGCACTGATAGGTATACATGTATCCTTATATCCTAATGTTTCCTTGACACTTTCTATGCTGGTGTATATAGACATAGTCTACAGTACATATTGAAATCAAATGTTGGGACCTCCAGGGCTGAGTTGGTTAGTGCGCTAGCGCAGCATAATGACCCAGGAGCCTCTCACCAATACGGTCGCTGTGAGTTCCAGTCTAGCTCATGTGGGCTTACGTGGGAAGGTCTTTCAGCAACCTGCGGATGGTTTTGGGTTTTCCCACGCTCTGCCTGCTTTCTTCCCGCCATAAGTGAAATATTCTTGTATGCCGCAAAATGCCAGTCTAATAAATAAATCAAATCAAATGTGTTGGATTGGACAGTGATCCACCCCTCAATTTGGACATGGATGTGTCGCTGTATAAATCAGAGCGAAGGTTAAGTGGCCACAATGAAGGTAGATTTATGAACACATCAGCAAGTCGGAAACAGAAAACACTGCGTTCATGTGTACACCCTGTGCATTTCTGTGAGTGCTTTGTACAGCATTGTGGACTCGAGGTTAACAGTGTTTACTACAAACTGTTCATTAGCATCTATGCATTTTGAATGTTGACTATTTTTTGCTGTATCCCGTCTTCATTGGTAAGCATCTTCTAACAACCCAGGACAGCACCAGGATACTGTAGTGGTTAGACCATCCATATTTTTGTACAATTCAGGCAAAAACAAAAACATACTGAAACAAGATTTGTGAGTGGTAAAGGTTTTTCACACCTTTCAGTTCCACTGGCTATTTGCTTTGGGTTTTTAAAATCTTTAATTAGTACAGAGTCCAATCATTAATTTTGTTATCACAATACTTTAGCCAAATCAAGAGTGTGTATGTGTGTGTGTGTGTGTATATATATATCCTATTCTGTTAATCTCTTAGTCAGATACGTGTAAATGTAAATCCAGACAATTTCCCCTCGGTTTGACCTCGTGTCCACCGCTGTGAGAATACTGGACTTCTGGCATGCGTGCACAGGTAGTAAGTTTTACAGGTGGATAATACAACAGATAGCCTAACAAATCTAGGTGTGGTGTGTATGTGTACACTCAGTATTTGCATAGTCTGCAGTTCTAAAAATTCAAGGGCTATGTTCCTGATGGTTTCAAAAGAGTTTTCATTTGATATGTTATGGCCAAACATTTGACGAAGTTTCATACTATAATTGCAACAGAACATGCATTTATAGTTATGTTTAACTTCCTTAAATGAAAAGTTTTACATATCTTTAAATGTTTAGATTTAATACTGGTATTTAGTTTTGTTACAACTAAGGTAATGTGTTTTGATATACCTAGGTACATGTACTGTGTTTGGGTGAATTGGTAACAAGCACACTGCAGATGAAGTACCTGTAATGTTTTGTTCTATCCTCTTGATGGTCTGAATAATTTCTTCAATAAATGTGCATCCAATCTTTCAGTGCATCCTCAGTATAGCAAATATTCAGTATTCATGCATATCTAAGCAATTTCTTAGGCGTTTGTGTTTTGAGTAAATTTGTAAAGATTCTGAGATGATATTTGTCTTCGGAATCCTGTCTTGTAATATGATAAAAAAAATCCTTAAAGAATAGATACGGTATATATGTCTAAACTTGACTTGTTATATATGTGTACATGAAAGGATTGGAGAATGAGGGCAGATATTTCAAAGTTGAGATTGACTCATAATTACCCTGCACCTATTGCCCAGGACTATTTTGCTGTGGACTAATGTAATAGATAGTTACTTTCGATGTAGGTACATGCATATGTTGAAACGTGTCATTGCCCAGCTTTGGACCCAGTTAAGTAGGAATCACCAATGTTGTTCTAGTTGCTATGGTTGTGTGATACATCTAGACAGCCAAATAATGATCCATACATGTAGCTGTTTCGAATAATTGACATCTGTGAACAGTTATAAAATATTATTGAATATTTTGCCTAAGGGAGTTGACTGCAAGCCAAATGCAGGCTGGGAATTCTTCCTTGAAGCATAGCGAGGCGATCAATACACTGTCGTCTATATTCACACCTGATGTGTTCGTTTTCAAGAGCTACTAAATGGAGGTATTGAGTTTGTTGTGATTGGCGTTCTGTCCAGTAGCTACATTCTTCCATAAAGGCGAGCGTAGGGATTGCCATTGACTGTTTCCTTGAACCACTGATCACTCAGAGAAGAAGAAAGCACAGTTTTTTGTTGGAGAGTGGAATTACTCGTGTAAGCACCAGCCGACTGTGCTTTCTTGCTTACTGACAGGGTGCTAGCTGCGATAAAATAAGAACCGAGAGAGACACTCTGAGCCAGCTTTCTGTTTTGCCTGCCACACTTGACTGACTTTGGAGTCACCGAAGCGGAATTTGCTCCAGAGGTCAATTCCATGACTTGAGAGTAACTGGATTCTTTAAGACTGACAAGTAAAATAGCTGTGGTAAATATATATACGTGTAAGTATAAGGAGTAGATTATTCTGCAAATCACAGCCGTGCCATTGCATGAGGCGTGATTTACAGAGAGCTAAGCGCTTAACATAGACAGCAACTCAGCGTGTCTCTGAGATGCCAACGGCCAAACAGTATCTGCGGCCACAAGCCAGAAGGGCATCCAGCACACATCATGAATGGATTTACCAACCGAATTCCAGGAAATCTTGTTAGTTTTGTTTATAACTACAAGAAGCTGACTGACGTTTGATCAAGCTTGTCTTCCCCAAGCTCTTGTGATCATTTCTTGTAGATTATGGGGAATACAGCATTGGTATTTCTGCCATACCTGGATTACATGTAGCAGCTAAAACCGTGGAATGAGTAAATTTCTGCTCAAATGTTTTTGGGATGTGTTTTTGCTACCAAGGATTTTAATAACCGGTTCAAGTGTATGTTACATTCAGCCTCTGTTGAGATGGAGCCAAGGTTTCAGTATCAAAACACCTAAATGGTGATGATAGCAGATCTGTTTGCCAGCAAACCTATTTCAGCTTATTGTTGACAGCTTATCACCTGTTCTACATACAGGTGTATGTTAGGGGCAGAGTATTTGAGTGGTATGTGATGTGAACCCGCATGTATCTGAATTAGTTTTATCTGTGTTGAAGAAAAGTCTCCTCCATTGGCCTTTTTGATTCGTCAGCTCTGGACGAGTTATGATTGTCTTTTAAAACAACATGTTATTTTAACATACACGTGTGTATATATTATTTCCAAGTTTGTAGAAAAATCTTCAATGGCTGAATTTGATTTTTTCAGATCGCTCTAGCCTCGATGGCCGCCATGATGTCTACAAAGGTCACGAACCTGTGTACGAAGTGGATCATCTGGCCACATTCACGGCCACCAGAAGAGGTAAGTCAGCCAATCAAAAAGCGTGTTGCCTAAGCTGTGTCCTACATAGATGTAGATAATATGAAATAATTAGCAGATTTAAGTGGCAGGATCTGTTCCATAATATATGACATTGTACAAGATCTGGAATGCCTAAGCGACGCATCTCATTAAAAAGGAAAGCATTGAAATTCTCTCCTTTTTCGTAAATAAAATGCTGACTGGATTATTTTGTTTCCATGCACCTTAGCTTCAAGTTGAAAGACAGTCATTATACACTTGAAGTTTAGAGACATGATGAATGAACTAGTGACCAGTGCATTTTTGTGTTGTTCATTGACGTGATTCACCTGACTGTTGAACCTGTACATCTATTGATTTGACCCTTATCTTTGTGTCGGTAGTGTACCTTAACCTTTAGAATGCTTGATGCTGGAGCTACTAGTCAATTATTATCATTAGGGACCTGTTCTGTCTGTTTTTTTTCGGGTGTGTGTCGTCAGTTTGGGTGGAGCCTGTCACGTTGACTTGGTTTATGGCTTAAATCACGACTCCTCTGTGTTATCCATTGAGTCTTGCTTAGCTTTTGGGACATTCTTTACGGGAGACAAATAATACAGAACTATTGTCTGACATTATTTTCTCTCTATACTGAATACAAACATTTGCCCACGCCCAGGTTAAAAAACATGTTGTATGCATTTGTACATGTACCAATTTTAGTGTAGCTCATCTTTAAATGACTGAGGTCTTGTTTTAGAAAAAAGTTGTTAATTAATATGTTCAGAAATTACCCACAAAGCCTCTTCATATCATGTGGGTACAGAGTAGATATGATGTTCATATATGTACTTCGTTGGGAATTCTTGAAATATAAGAAATTTTTTATTCCTCAATATATTGATTTTCGGCTTGAGTTTTGGCTTAGTTGTGTTATTTTAATAGAAAAGTTTGACATTTTGTAATTACTGGTACATTCAGACATTTTATTACATGCACTTACATGTGCATATTGTACTTACAGACTCATATTGTACTTACATGTGTATATTGTACATAGATGCACGGATGCATAATTGACTTACATGTACATGTTATACTGTCATCCTACGTGTACATTGTGACATGATCTTGATTTCAAGTGGCACAGTGAGGGAGAGAATTTTTGGAGCGGACGAGTCATATTTCCTTTCTTAATTAATTTCCTGTTCTTAATTCTGAATTATTTGCTGTTTGCATTGAACTCCCTGCCCCCACATTCCCACTGATTCCACATACTACAGGGACTGAGGAATGTACTGGGGTGTGCCTAGATTCACTCCTTTTATTTACTGTCCCTGATGAATGACCTGTGGGTGTTACCCACAGATGAAGTTCCTGGGGTGTGGTTACCAGACTGAAGGCCTCACTACACAATCACTGACTAGTGCAAGGAGTTAAGAACAGGACAGAAATAGATCAGGATAGTATCATGTTTCAGACGTTCAGTATTCAAAGCTTATGAATTATTTTCTATGTTGGGCAATAACTATGTAGTCAATGCGTAACACCCTGACTATGAAACATATCTACAGGCATGCAACCCAAAGCAGAAATGCAGAGCAGGGTGTGCATGTGTGTATTTTGGGGTGTGGTGGGTGGGTATGATACCTGTAATGTACAATTTTACACCACATTGGTGACAAATGGACTGATTATGATTTTACCTGTGCACAGGTATATGTACTGTGTACCATGTACATGTGCAATGGTTGAAGGAGTTTATGCGTGGGTCATACCAGGTATCTCCGTAGCTGATGTCCAGCACTCACTGTGAATTTAAGCCCAGCTCTTACTGGCTTCCTCTTAGGCGGCACGTGGGATGGTCTGTCAGCAACCTGCAGGTGGAAAACTGCTTCTGTTTAACAATTGCTTTGGTGTGATTTTAATAAATATACTATTTCTTTATCTTTGAAGTGACACTTTAAAAGTCTGTGTCATTCCCTGAAGTCTAGCTTATACATTACGTATCTTTGAGCAAGTAATAGTGATATTCACCTGTTATTTGAAAAAGTAATATGAAGACCTGGGCCTAGTTTGCATGACCATGTTTGCCGCATGGCCTTACATGTACCTGTAATGAAATGGCACTGTAAGATCTGTCCCCTCACATGGTACAAGACTGTTTGTTAAATGAAGCCTAGGTGCACTGCCTGTTTACATAGCTTATATCCAGATTACAACAGCCAGAAAGGTTTGTTGCCTGGAATTACTCAGTGCTGCAGATATTAAATGTCTTTTATCGAGTTAGGTGAAGCGTAACTTGGAACTACAGCTGTGTAGACCCCATGTACCTGTACACCCTATTTCAGTCAGAATGGTGTGATCACAGTGGCTCAGTTGTGGCAAGGCCAATCCATCATTCCAGTTTCACTCGCTGTTGTATGAGTACTTTAGTCCGTTCACGCCCCAATCTTCTTTCTTATCAAACGGTATTGTAAATAAAAAACTGTGAACACATTATGTAAGCAGAGTAGAATGTGAGTGTCGGTTGATTACGTTATTTTCCAGAGGTATGGAGGAGACACTATTGGAAGCGTATCTCTCCACTTGTCACCAGCAGTTTAAGTATTCTACATATAGGAGTATAAATGAGTGTATTGAGGTATGGAGGAGACACTATTGGTACCGTATCCCTCGACTTGTCACGGGAAATCAGGAGTATAAATGAGTATATTAAATTGAACTAAACTTTCTCAAGGTATGGATTTATTTTGAATAGGCTACATTGGTTCCTTCACGTGCAACTCTGTGCCATGAGCTATTTCGGCCTTTGTAATACTTAAGGTTTAAGCGTATGCTATAATATAAGACATAAAAATTTAAAAGAAGTTTGAAACAAAAGTTTGTCTGTGTATATGCAAAAAGATAAGTGTCAAATATATTTCAATCAGCGGAGAAAAGTAGGTGTGTCCGGTCTAAGTGACTTAGTAGAACAGTATTAACTTCTTAAATACATGTATCTACTTAACCAAATTTTATGCTGATTGTTTAATTATTAACAGCAGGAGAGTTTACATCTGCTTATGTATAAACAGTGAAGCTTTGGCAAAGTTGGCAAATGGTTTGTATATATAGTATTACAGTCAATATAAATACCAAGCTGTTGGAACCATTCGCACATGTGATTGTACATGTGTGTAATAGTGCTATGTAACCAAGACCACCATTTGTACCTACTTTATGAAGAGCTACTTCTTCTTAGTGGTTAAAACTTGTTACATTGGCCTTAGTGTATACAGGTTGAGTGGGTCTGATTGGCTCTTCGTCTGCTGTAAATGGAGCAGGTATTGATTGATAGATATACACCTTGTAGCTAATGAAGGGAAATCAATAAAACAGTTATTGTGCGCTCAGGTGATAAATTACTCTGGGCGTTTTATCTTATAACTGTTATTCCACACCCCGCATAATCATACCGGTTACATGACAGCCTTTAGTCTGTAATCAATAGTCTTTTAGGCTACATAATATTTTCCCAGGTCTGTTTGCCTTTGAACACATCCTTTTAACAATTCTGTAACAATTACCTGTGGAACTACTACACACCGTAATCCTCTGTCCCAGTACCAGTAGTCCATAATGGACTATTCTTGGCATCCCCACCCCCGTTGCTGTTGACATTTTTCCGCTTGACTTGACTTTATTCTGTCACAGTAGGCGTTTTTAACTAATGTTGGACTCTAGCCACTAGTGCTTTAAGTCGTCAGATGATCTGAAATACTGAAAGATCATTGCATGGAATGAAGGAATAATTCAAAAGGCCATGAAAAAATATCCCCTTAATTATGACATGTTAACCCACATTAATTAAATTAGACAAGAGAAAAGATTCAAAACCTTGAATCCATCGATTGTGATGTTGAATCCACAGATTGTGATGTTGAATCCACAGATTGTGATGTTGAATCCACAGATTGTGATGTTGAATCCACAGTTTCTAGGTCAATTTAAGATCTGCAGTATGGTCATTACAGGCATCCTAATACAATTGACCAAAGGATCACAAAGTTGTCATTGTTTTCTTTAAGCAGTAATATTTGAACAAAGATTTGAACTACAATATTCAATGTTGTCATAAAAATAAAAAGGTAAATCACAATTTTAGAACAGTGAGTCTAATACACATATACATGGCTTCAAATGTCCAATGCAGTTCTTGTATGAACATATAAATTGAGATATTTAAAATGATTATGTTGCTGGTGTCATTTTCAGTTGCCTTCCAATTACAACATTTCACCAAAAATTAGGCATTTTCCCGGTGACACATTTGACTTGATTCTGATTTATTTATCCCCATTTTTGTGCAGTTTAATTTCTTATGGGAATAATTTAAGTGTTGACATCAAAAGTATCATTTAAGGCATCTATGTGCCTCTGAAAGTGTGTTTTTACATGCCAAACTTGAAGCGAAATACAATACATTCTAAGCAAGGCCTATTATTAAACGTACACCATATATGCATGGAGAGTTTTAACTGGTCATGGTGGCCTATCATGTTTACAGTGTTTTCCAGAAGGTCATCTGTTTACATGTACTTTCTAAACTTTATAGTTGTGTTGATTCACAGACTTATCTTTTACCATCAAAGTAAATAATGTTGACTGTCGAAATTTTGAAAGTGTGGGCTAACCCCATTTTAAATCTCTGGTAACTTCTTTTAGTTTCAAAATCAAAGTGGTGTGAAAGCTGTGACAGTTTATGGTAGAAAGTTTTCTGCAGGATTATTGTTCCAATTGGTGGAAGCTGTTGTGGGAGCTCCCGCAGATTCTAGACCCTAAAACATCAAAGTCGTGCCAAGATACTGCACAAAGAAAGAGGGATCAAGATATATGAGGGTCACGTGGCGATGTCAAGTCAATGTGCAGGTGTCAAATTACTGAATATTGTTCACATAGGCAGTCAAGGTAAAAAACTAGGCTGACATATTTGCTGGGCAATTCTTCAAGCTAGTTTTACTCATAATAACCAACTTGATGCACGGTTTATCCATGGACAAGACTTGTGTGTAGACCATATCCTGCCGTAGTGTCCTCTTTAAGAAAGTACCTGGTTAGCAAGAATCAGAGAGACATAGATTTGGCATAGAATCTGTGTGAGACGTGTTTCTGATTGCTATTGGCTGACCACACAGTGGTTGACACATTTCTCTGGTCACTTTAACCGTATGAGAAACAAGAGCAAAAGTTGAGTACCCAAATTCTTCAACTTTTTCAATTGCCTCTGCAACCAATATTTAAAACACTCTGAGACAATTATGGGGTGTAGAGAACAAAATGTTGAAGGTTTACAGTTGTTAGGCCTCATCAGTTGTGGATGGAAGTGATAGAACCAGGCCATTGCTCCACTCTCTCTCACACCTTCTGCTGATTCAGCTGAGGCTTTTAATCCAGAGATTTGTTACCAGTACCAGCTGTTAAATCATTTGAATCAGTCAGGTGTTGTTTAATTCTGTAAGTCTCCAATCTTTCCACATGGTTGCAAGGTGTTTATTCAAACATATTCTGACGGCATTCCATGTACACTAATAAAACTATACTTATTGTGAAGCTTTAAAATTGGCCTCCAAAATCAAATTATGTGTGCATAAATTACACTGAAAGCTGCTCTTTCTTATGCGAAAAGGTTGAGGAGTTAGTGAATATGTATGATGTTGATTTTGAAATAATGCTGGATTCCTTGGAACTTCAATTGAATATCTCTCCAACAAATAGGGAAAAACTGGATTTCTTTCTCCTTTTTTTTCATGCAAAGTGCTGTTTTAGTTGGTTCTTGTGGCACATGTACTCGATGTACCGCTATATATTTAAATGCTGATTCAGAATCCAGTCACAGTAAACCATTATAATTATATTATATATAATATCATATGAATTTGTGGTAACATTCAAGCACCAAGGTTTCATACCACTAGGTTTCAGTAAACACTAGAAGCATTTTAGTATTTTGAATATTGCAGTGTGAAAGCTGCCCAAAGGTGATCTCGATGAAAAGGTAGATTTACATCTGTGGATGTAAAGTGTATGTTCTTTGAAATGTTTAAATATGCTTTACACATTAAATGTTTATTTTAAGACTGCTTTCATTTTGCAGAATGCAGCATCTGCTGAAGATCCCTTCGATTACTTGTGAAGTTGAAGTTTTGACGTTATCTATGATGTGAATATGTTGTTGTTGTGTAGGGTCGTCAGGCCTGATCAGCCTTGAAGAAGGTCTCAGCAAGCTGAGGAACATGGAGGTGATGACTGGGATCTGGACCATGAGGTGCCTGATGGTCATAGAACGTAACTACATCATCATCCTGGACAATCAGACTGGGGTAAGGCGGCGAACACAAACTCATCAGAAACTGTTTGAATTGATCTGCTGAGAAACTCTAAGCAAAGGTTTTATGGAGTTCACATGCACCTCACTGTCTGTTTTATTAGGTAGAAAAAAAATGGCAGTTGAAGAGGTTTGTTACAAATGTTAGCCTCTTCATGACCTAAAATTTCCTCTGTTACAAAGCTACCTCATTTTACCTGATTCTGAGAGTTTTGTTGATTGTAGAAAGGTGTTTGGAAGGTAGGATGACATTCTACTGGAAAAATGAAAGTGTCGGCACCTGGAGAAGTACATTATGGCATTAAATGGCCTTTCAATATGCACTTTTTGGGGCACAATTTTAAGTCATTTGATGTATTTTATTTTTCACAGAAAGACATATCAGTGAGGCTTTAATGTAAAGTTTAAAATTCTTTTATGATACTAAAGACGTTGGTGTTAGTCATTTTAACACATCCATGCTTTGTGACCGGGGTTCCCTTTGGGACAAAGAAATAATTACAAGTAAGTTCACCAGGTGTTATATAGCATTTTGCAGTCGGTAGGACAGAAGCTTGATTTCTCCCAAGTGATCATTAATATCTACTATATCAGCCCGTTAATTGTTTTGTTTGATATTACAGGATGAACACGATCGATTTCCAATTGATGTTGTCCACAAACCCACAGCTATTGTGCGGAATGACCCACGGGAGATTTACAACAACCTGATTCTGTTCACCGTGGTAACAGATCCCAGAAAGGGCGCGCCTGAGCCCAACATGCACATCTTCCAGAGCGTCTCGGCATCAGTAAGTTCTCCCCATGAACAGAATTAACTGTGGTCTTTATTTAAATGATTCATTAGATATTCCTTCATTTCTCAACTTACATTGTATTTACATATGTCTTACGGACGAACCATCTTTATTCTTTGTGACAATTTTTCTTTGCATCTAAGGTAAATGTGTACTAATTATGCTGATAATTAGATACTTGAAGGGCAAAAGCCTGGTAATTGGAGGACAGAGATGTAATTATTTCCACTGTGTTTCCAAAGGTTTTGACAAGTAGGAAGTTAAGTGTCTGCATGAATTATTAACTTACGTTCTTTCTGGAATGCCATATTTCTGTTGGATCTCAGAAAAAGTTATAATGATGAATAAACACTCTTTATGTAAGTCAAAACTTCCAAAATTATGATTTCCAGTCTGAGGTGATGCATGTACAGCTTGAACAGGCAAGAGTTATTTCCCCTTCTCCATCGGAGTATTGGTTCTGCAACATTTGCCTTGCCTTAAAGCTGTTGCCATGGGAAATGTAGTAGTGAAAAGAAATACTGACAGAGTAAAATGTTAACCAAAGACAGGAAATGGAAACTTTTCTCTCAGCTTTAGAAACGATGAAAACCTTTTAATCAAAAATCATTTATAAGTGAGTATTGTGTTTCCAGCACACAACTGCCCTGTGTGCACTCAGTGGTTATTATACAAGTCAGGCTCCTCAAATAACTAGAAATTCCAGAACAATATATAAATAGATCCATTAATCATGCTGGTCCAAGTGGAAAACATCAAGTGCACTCTTTTGTGTGTGGAGGCTGATTTCAAGTAGTTGATAACTAAGATGTCTGCAGTCTCTCGGTATGTTAATTTTCCTTGAATGAGAAAATGGCTGGACGAATACCGCTGTGGGAAATTAATTTTGGAAAGGTCAGTGTTACACTGGTGTAACATGCTCAGTCGAATCAGCTGATTTATGACAGGGTTTTGTCATGTTAGTTTGTCACTTTTTAGATTTGACAGTTACTTGTCAGTTTGACAGGCAGGCGAGCTGCTGCCCCAGTACAGTTGATCATTTTGAATGTAATATGATAAGTCTGCTGGTTTTAAAACCCTGTTACATGATAATAACCTGCTTCCTCTTGTAAAGGCTGTGTGTGCACATATTGTACTGAAGTAGCATGCATTGCTACAGCTACAGAAATCACAGTGCCTATGACAAAATTGTTTTTCTGCAGTTGTTCTTCTCTTTCTTGCATTAATATTTTATAAATACTGATTTGCTTGATGTCATGTGTCTACCTTAGTAATGAACGTCTGCACTTCTTAATAAGCTTGTATTAACTGGTGTTAAAAGTAAATTAGAAGCTTGTAGCTGGAGAGACATCAAGGTGTTGTAGCAAAACATGACAAATATATAGCTGAAGTGTAAAATATCACCAGGCAGAATTAACATTTGTCTGGTGGCCATCGGGATCTGCGCCGTTTCCTCCTACCATAATGCTGGCCGTTGTCGTATAAGTGAAATATTCTTGAGTAAAACAGTGTAAAACACCAATCAAATAAATAAATAGTCAAAATTTGTCGTGTTATGCCTGGAGTCCTGTCATTTTAAGCTTGTGCATAAACAGTTCCTGGTGAGAGCAGCTTACCCTGTGTATTGTAAAGCAGATTCAATGTAGGGGCTGACATTTTTGGCAGCTTCACCAGACACCTGCACTATAAAGTTATACAGTGTATATATTTTTCATTTTTGAGCATATGTATACATGTGTCCTATGCACACATCTACTTACTGTATAGCTGTCAGATACAGGTGGTTGAGTTAATGCAAAAAAGTGTCTGTTTTAATGAAAGTCATCTCTGGTCTCCTCATCGAGGGTCATTTCCTTGTGTGTCGTGTGAAGTGGGGTGTGAAATGTGATGAATGCATTACTGGTGCAAGCAGCCAGTGGTGTATGACATTTCTCTTCTTTTAGTTTACTATCTGTTCTTTTATTTATTTCATATTCACTCAGACAATGTATCAGGGTCAGCTTGTGAAGTTCTGTGTTGTCAGTGTAGTTGTACTTAATAATGCGGAGGATACATGTACATCATCATGGAGGGTTGAAAATTAAAAACTCGATGAATTCAAAACTGTATTCTAAATTTAACTTGTACTGCTTTAACCCACTTGTCCATGTTCAGTGAAAACTTGTTCCACAATTATTTCAACCGACACAAAACCAGTTGGAAGAAATTTGCCCATTTTGTGATTTTTTTTTTCTTGAAATATAATTACTTGGTAATACATGTGCGACTGTTGTTGCATCAAATAATACCTTTGTAAAATGCTTATTTGATTTTATTTTCACAGTGAACCTTTTTAAATAGTGTACCAGGTTATGAGACGTTTCCTTTATAGACTTAAATGCTGTAATTCTTCAACCTTTTCACATGTTTGAAAGGTGTTTATTAAGCATAACCTGAAGGCATTATTTTGTGTTGACTGATAAAATTGTACTTTTTATGAAGCCTTGAAATTGGCCAATCCAACCAATGTTTTGTCTCCAAAATCAAATTAAAAATGTGCAAAAATTGCATTGAAATGTGCTCTTTCATGTGCTAAAAGGTCGAGGAAGTAGGGTAATATAAGCATTTATTGAAATAATGACACCTGACAAAACATTCCTGAATGGAATAGAGAAATAATAGGAAGGATGACATTTTCATTTGACAGTTTGGCAACATTGTGCAACATTGTGCAACATTGTCGAAGTGTGACATAGAATTCAACCAAATATTTTGCTGCTAACATTACTCCAATGTTAGTTTGGAGAGTTTCATGTAAGAAAATGTGATTGGGTTTTGTCTGCTGTTTCCATTGAGTATCATGCAGTGTCCCTAATAAGGGATGTTGATCTCTACTCACATTTGACCTGAATATGTTTGCCTATAACCGGTCTGTCATTATATAACACATCCACATTTCTAGAAGAGGGTTCACTACTGCATGAGGACCTTCACACTGCATTTAATTAGTTAATTATATAATAATTGAATTTAGTGTAGATTGAATATACCAGTGAAGCAAGGTGTAATTTACTTTTCTAATTAAATTTATTAATTGCATGAGTTGAATTTGTGTTTCAGGCCCAAGAAATAGCAGATGAAGTCCACGCAGCCAAAGAAGGGAAGCCAAGACTGTCTCAGGGGTAAGTGGTTACGTGTCACCTGTGTACATTTAACATTATAATACAGTGAGACGAGCAGGTACCAACAACTTGGTATTCAGAAAGCCTCAGAGAAGTGCAGCGGTGTTGTGTGTCCAGGGGCCAGTTTCATGAAGAAAGAACAACTTTCAGTGCAATTCATGCACATATTTAATTTGAATTAGGAATTACATTTTACTTTGGTTGGATTGACCAATTTCAGGGCTTCACAAAAGACTGATTTTATCAGTCTACACAAAATAATACCTTCAGAATATGCTTGAGAAAACAATTTGCAAACATGCGAAAGTTTGAAGAATTAACCCTTACCTAATAAAGTGCACTTTATGTCTCTACCACATATTTTGTTATGGAAGTTAAGTTGCTAAGTGAGCTTCATGAAACTGGTCCCTGCAACCTGCGGATTGTTGCTCTGCCATGTCTGCCTTGATTAATCCAACCATAATGCTGGCGGCTGTCGTATAAGTGAAATATTCTGGAGTACAGTGTAAAACACCAATCAAATTAATAAATAAATGAAACAGGGCCCAGGAGTCTGTTACCTTCTGGTATATATGGTAGTTTCCTGGGCCTTCCTCCTCTTATTTTATCTTACCACAGTCACATAAGTGAAATCTTCAGTCAAAGGAACAGGTCAGTTTTCATTTAAAAAAAGGTTGAAGAATAATGTTTTCCTTTACATTTTATAGCTTTTCACATATAATGTGTGTTACAACCACTTTATGCAATGGAGGTATTTCTTTACTCCCTATAAAATGCAAAGTGTTTAGAATACATTTAGCAACCAATAGATGGTTAAAATAACATATGACAGTTAATCTCAGAGTCTGCCAGAAACCTGCGGATGGTCGTGGGTTTCCCCTGGACTGTGCCCGGTTTCCACCCACCATAATGCTGGCTGCCATCGTACAAGTGAAATATTCTTGAGCATGGCGTAAAACACCAATCAGATAAATAAATAAATGAATAAATTAATCTCAGAGTTGGTTATTGTGAGTTCAGATCCAATGGTGAGCTTCAGTTTGCACGGAACTAGATGTTAAAGAAGTTCCCATTTTCCAGTAAGATGTTGATATGTCTGTGACGTATAATGTGGTTTTCCTGTTTTCAGACATCACCGGATCCCTCCTGCTCCTGTCAAACCTGCACCTGAGCCCCCACATATGCTTAATTCAGGTAAGTTGTTGAGATAAGAGTGTCCGCTAAAACTAAACACAATCACGAAATGTTCGTAAACATTTACATTACATGAATACGTTTCTGAACAACTGAGCTCAGGGGCTTCAATCAGCCTAGTACTAAATGTACTGGAGGAGGACAGCGGTGATCTTTAATTCCTTTTGACTTCAAATTTGTCTGTTCATTCTTCTTGTTTAATTTCATGTTTTCAAGTGGAACATTTAACTCTGTAGATGAATTTTTTTTTTTTTTGCATATCCTCCAGCAGCATTTCATCATTCAAATTAATTTCCTCTTATTTTGTGTTAGCTTGTATTTTAATTCGCAGTTAATAACATTTGGATACAAATGCATGGTCAGCTCTTTATAAGGATATATCTTATAATGGTGTGTCTTATCCATGTGTCCCCCAGCAACCTGTGGATGGTCGTGGGCTTCCCCCGGGCTCTGCACGCTTTCCACCCACCATAATGCTGGCCGCCGTCGCATAATTGAAATATTCTTGCGTACGGCGTAAAACACCAGTGAAATATATGGGAATCAAATAATTATACATGTGTTTAAAGAAGCATATAAGCAGTGCTATATCCTAAACTACTGGAACAGATTTGTTAGGTCTCAAAAAATCATGTTAAGCAGGATACAGAACCGTTTTAACGTCATCGTCCTACGAGACTCATCCGAGACCAAGGCACAATCATGTGACCAATCACATGATACACAGACAGGATCCTCCTCCACTCAAATTACAGAATTCAGCGTTCCATCTTGTTCAGACAGGTATACCTCTGTAGATGGCTTGAAAACGTAGACATGGACATGTGGGAATTCCATGTACTCTGTACCCATTGCACTCTTGTAGATACATAGACCTGTAGTCTGCACCAGTCAAAACTGGGTTTATTACATCTACCTCTATTGTAATACTGGGATTGATAGCCTGTAGTCATGAGTATGGCTGTATATATTCTTTGCCTCTGTTAGACAGTGGTCAGTGGAAATCTCTTGTTATAGATGTTTTATGTAGTGATGTTCAGCTCTTTCTCATTGTCATTGCTGGAAGCGGTAACATATGCGGTAGTGAATCTAGATGGCTGTATTCTTCCCCTGTGTTAGATCAGTGTGCAATGAAAATCTCTTGTTTCATGTAGTGATTTCACAGCCTTCCATTCCGTTTGATGGGATTGTTAGCAAATCTATATAGCTATGTATATTCTTTCCCTATGTTATCTTCTTTTGTAAGTAGTTCATCTAGTTTCCCACTGCTGTTTCTGGGAATGGCAGGTTAGTGAGTAGTAGTATCTCTAAATGGCTGTATTGTTTCTTTTGTTGGCCTTGGACAAGAGCCATCTTGTTCTTGTTGTTTGTGTGTTGATGACCAGTACTATCCACCAACTGCTGAGGCAGAAATGTTTATCCAGTATCAGTAGTTCCAGCTTGTGTTAGACCACAAACAAAATTTTGTTCCCAGTGTTTATGTTTTTGATGACCATGGCATTTCCTAGTTGGTTGGAAGTTGTATCATGTAGGTGTACTCTAGTTAACTATCTATAGGCCATCCTACAATGTACATGATGTGTGTTAGACAGTGGCATTGGAGAAGTTCTGTTGGTGATGTTCATGACTCTCTTAGCAGCTGGGCCCTCTCATTATTAGTCTGCATGTAGTAAATCTACTGAACAGTTTTAGATGGTGTTTAGATTTTTGGAGACATCTTTGTTTTTGGATGTTTATTGTGTTTATGTTCAGAACTTCTCCACATCGCAGCCAATGTCAATGCCGTCGCTGTGAGTTCAAATTCAACTCGTGCTGGCTTCTAATGCCATGTTTGGGTAGGTCTTCCAGTAACCTGCGGATGGTTGTGGGTTTCCCGTGGGTTCGGCCTGGTTTCCACCTACCGTAATGCTGGCCGTTGTCGTATGAATAAAACACCTATCAAATAAGTCACTAGCAGCTGTGGCTGGCTTTGCCTGTAGTACTTAACTGTAGAAGGTGGCTGTAAGCTTTCGTGTATAAGACAGTGGACATGGGAGACAGCTTGTTGCTGGTTGATGTATGCAGGAAAAATCTGACCATTTCTCTGCTTTTGTGTAGTTCTCCATACGTGTAGATCCTATTACCTTTGCTGTAATTGTTAGATCTTAGATTGAACGTGAGTGAGGCTGATGTTTTACATCAATGATACAGCAAAGGCATGCTTCTTAATGGCTTAATGTGACTTCTGTGTTTGGCTAAAATTTCAACTATGGCTATGTTCCTCATTTGGAATGATTCTGAGAGTTCTATTCTTTAAGGCTTTGAAAGAAACTTTGGGGTTTGTTTGAAATGTAACTACCTTACTCAGAAAGTTGAGTTTCTGCTTCAAAAGTGATAGTTTATGACATTGATATGCCTCTAAACATGCATATATACAGCAAAGTTTCAGAGCAAATATATCCCTTTCAGTGGTCTGACCATTATATGCCATCAGTAATGATATGTAGATGGTAAGATGTGCACATGAATATGGCAGCATCTGCAGGTAGGCTTAACATCTTGTTTGAAGAAAAGCTTGCCTGTGGCTCCACATTGACAAAATGTTGAAGAACACTAGTGTCTGGTTATGGATTCCAGCTAGGATAAACAGAGTAAGACCAGGACTGTATTCAGAGTAAGACCAGGACTGTATTCAGAGTAAGACCAGGACTGTATTCAGGGTAAAATCAGGACTGTATTCAGAGTAAGACCAGGACTGTATTGAGAATTCAGCCTGAAACAATGTATGGGATATGCAGTACATGTACGTGTACACTGCATGCGTGACTCTGTATGTGTGTTTACCTCATAACATTGTCCAGTGTAAAGTACATGTGCGCCTACAGAGCCTTCTTAACACTCGCTTAACACTGGCTCCGCATGGTTGGTGAAGGATACAAATGAAGTTGAAAAGACTTTTAACTTAATGAAGAGATACATTATAAATGCTAATGAAATATTGTATGATATTTTAGGTGGACAGCCTTTTAACCAAAACTGACCTTGAGTGATTTATATACTGTATGTAGTTGTCTTAAGAAATGATCATATCCTGCTTTTCACCTAAGTTTGTATATTAGACATAAAAGGCCTTGGTAGCAATTAAAGGTGGCCTAAAATTATCTGACTTCACATGATACAGTAGGACTTTATTGTAATTTAGCGACAAATAGTTCGCTCTCAAGATTTCCCTGTTACAAAACCAGGATTTAAACAAATCTATTTATGCTTCAGTAAGACTTGCAGCAGATATCAGCCCCCAAACATCACTTTAATGTTTGTAATTTTCTGCAAGGTCTTTTTCTTTCTGTTATATAATACAAATCGACCACCACTGAATTGTCAAGAATTTCTCACTTGCACTATGGCAGTGAGATTTATGCATAACGGAAAACAGAGTGCTCGCAGAATAAACCGTCCAGTTTTGGCAAGTTACCATTTGAAGGTTCTTGTGTGTCACATAAGTCATATTGGTGGAAGGCTAGTGGTAACTGGCGAACTTCATGAAACGCCACAGAAGAGAGCGCCACTAATGCCAGGTGCACAATTTAGGCAGGGGATCAAATCTGTGTACAAAAGGTTCTGTAGTTTCCACAAGGGCTTACAATTGTTTTTATTCTCTCATAAACATTAACTATATTAAGTATGGCATGAAATGCTAACAAATAAATAGTTTTAGACTTGTGCTGCATGTTTTATATCATGTGGAGTAGTGCATGTCCACGTGACAGAAATTAAATTAATCACTCAATGAATATAAAGATTTTTTTTTTTTTAGGCAAAGTAAAGAACACTATACTGTAGGTAGACTGTATCTTCTTGCCTTTAACATTACATACTGCTTTTTCCCCATTGTTCTTTAAGTACTGCTATCTAGTTGCCTAAATGTAGATATCAAGTCCTCAAAAGCAGAAAAAGCCAAATTTCTTCATAGTCTTAAGCTGACAGCCTGACTTAAACCCTCAGTGAAAAATATATTTGTCAAGTCTGAAGATAATGAATCTCCTTTTGTATTTTATGGTCCTGTTTCTACCACACACATCCTGCCCTACTTCTCAAACACAGATGTCTGGAGTTTTTTCCATTGATATACTAGGTTTTATGGTTTGGACAATAACCAGGTTTTTATGACTCCATTTTTTCTAATGACAAATGAGGAAGAATATGTTAAATTTTGAAATTTGTTATCTTGATTAATTATAGGTTTAAATTTATTGACAACTGTGTTTTCTACCACACCTGTATAAAACACTGTTAAAGGTTGAGCCAAACAATCCCAGTGTTGTAGTTGCTAGGCAGTTCTTAAACTTTCTGTGGGCTCGTATGCGGGTATATGTAAAGATGAGTACATCTCCAAATATACACTGTTATTAGACGGGTTGATGCATCAAAACTAGGTAAATCTGTGATCTGTAGAGAGAAAAATAAAAGTAGAAATCCTTTAAATAGTTTACCATTTATGATATATGTGTGTTAACCTGTCTGTCTTAAATGTGCTTGAATGTGTATTGTCATGTCTGTTATCTGTCTGTCTGTCTGTCCGTCTGTCTGTCACTGCAATAGCTAAATCATACATGATTAAATGTAAATCTTCAACCTTCATGCATGTGATATGTCTACGTGAAGGGAACACTATTTTAGGGGTCGTGGTGGAGATGAGGGCAGATATCTGCTTGTGTAGTTTTACCCGATTTTGACAGTGAAAGCAACAGTCCAGCAGTTAAATCTGTTCATCACTTTTTACGCTATTTTCATTGTTCTGCAATCAAGCAACTAAATCTGTTAATCACTTTGTCCAAAAAAAAAAGAGTGAACTCTAGCTTATGTATAGATATTAACTTATTTAACATTCATAGCATCTTCTCTTACAAATGTAAAAACATTTTGTGTCCTACAAAAAAAAATCTGTTGTATTATCAGATACATGTTTTAATTCTGTATTCCAATCTCATTTAGGAACAAAGAAATGTGAGGAAAGTAATAAGTCATGAGTGGGGCTGTAGGAGAGAAAAAAGTTTTATGGGCTGGGGTGGATAATTTACAGTGTGGTGGTCATGGTGGCCCTCAATCACAGGGCTGGTACTGTGACCCCAGGGGCTTTCCAGTAGAATGCCCCCAATGTTATATCCTCTGTATTAGACAGTTTAGTGTGTGATACATTCCCACTGGATGGCCATAGAAAGTAGATAGTAAGCTTGTGTGGCGCAGTCTTAAATAAAGTGTCACCAATGCTTGGGGGCAAAACCAAGCTAATGAACCTCTTGGTGTTTGATGCAGTAGATTTAACAAACTTATTTGATAGGTGTGAAAGAAAAGAATTTAGGCTTGATAAGAGGTCTTGAGGGCCTGGTAACATGATATGATACTGGTTAGTTTGTTCATTATGTCATAGTGCATTAACAGGGCGATGTATTATTTGTGGGCCACAAAGCATTTGCATGCTGTACTGCTTGTGCATTTTTGCAGTGGTGGTCATAAACTGGTTTAAGTACGTGTTTGTGCGCTGCAGAGATGCTGGTGTATGGATTAACGAGCTGTCGTAAACAGACGAAATGTGAAATCAGTTGCTTTCATGCGTGTACGTACACGTATATTGCAGTCTATCTGGCAAACTGGTTGAGAAAACAAACATAAAAACTTGCCTAGTAAGTTTTAATCATGCTGCCTAATATAGCAGAAGTTTGGGTATATGGTGGTAAAGAAAAATCACATGACATGCCCCTTTTTTTTTCTTTTAGTATCCTATCTGCATACATGTCACTGGAAAATGCCTAAAAATACATTTCAGCTTTATCCCTTGAATTTGTTCCGTAAAGGTGGAAATTATCATCTTTCAGTTCAAAAGAAAATTACTGAATTTTTTTTCCCAGAAATTTATCTATTCTGCATTGCTTTGAGCTTCAAACATTACCTGTGAGGTACACATGATGTTTTTTGTCCAAATTTAACGTCCAAGCCGAGATAGAACAAGGAAAAAATGATTACTAGTATAACAAGTAAATAATAGTTAAATGGGAAAAACTATGGTGATAGCATTTAAGTCTGAACTACAAGTAATTAGCATATTGTATTAATTTTGTAAGACTTTAAGAAACTGTAAGGTAGCCTTAACTAGGGCGTCTTCAACGGAGAGAATTAAATTTGACACTTGAGATAAATCACTGTTATAGATATAGCTTTGAAATTGTTGTGTAGATTTACAACAAAATATAGTGCTCCTTTTCGAGCTGCGTTAGAGAGAATATGACCTGTGAAAAGTCATCTTGGTGTTCTTCTTTGCTTCCTGGGGTGCTATATTGTATAATAAATTAAGCTGCCATTGGCATCTCAACCAGTTGATCTGGGCACAATACTGGCGAGGTTAAACTATTCGGCCGCTTTTAAAGGCAATGATCCCATTTAGAACTGATCCCATATAAGTGTTATTGGGTTAAATGAAAGTCACTGTTTTTCTTGTCCTCTTTGACCTGATGGTGTTTATTTTAAGCGACTAACTGATCATATATCTATGCATTCCCAGACCTGCCACAGAACTCTCAAGCTGTCCATCAAGTGACTTCATCTGGGTGAAAAACAAACATAGTCATTGGTTTGCCTGTCAATTTGTGCAAAAAAGTTTCAATTAAATAGAGCTATTTGGAGTGTTTTAGAAAAAAAGGTAAACCCATAAAGCACTGAAACTGTTGATAAAGTTCTTGAGAAGTTTTCGGTACACTTGCAAATGAGACTTTTTCTTACTAGTATACAGGTATGTAGTACGGGAGTTTGAAATTGATATGAGAATCTCCATATTATATTAAAACTTTGAGGAATAGTAGCAATATAGAGTTAGATGTGCAATTTGTTACTACAGTTATTATGCAAGTCTTAATTGCTGCTGTACATGAGGGCTTCAGTAGAAAAGATTCAGTTTCCTTTTTATTGACTGAATTGAACTAGGGCTTTTCTCTGTGAAGTGATATAGGAGCCATTTTGAACATATTGAAAACAGACCTGCAGGAAGAAAGCATAGAATTGTTTACAATGGTAAACAAGCTGCTGTTTGTTCTAATAGGTGTGGGAAAATAAATTGCTTTGTAACATTTTAAGCATTATATTTTTGCAGTAGATACTTTTACAGTAATTATTTTATTTATTAAATGTGACAGGATTGTTTTAACTGCTTTCTTAGTTTTTATTATATTTCTGAAATGAAAATGGGTGTGTCATGATGTTATTCATGTGTTTTGCAACAAGAATTTGATGTGATTGATAGTATTTCTCACCCGAAAGAAGAATAGTTTTGTTTTAACGTTAAGTGATGTAGTTTAAATAAAGCATGATAGACCCCATCGATAGTTCAGACACATTTCAAAGCACTGCACACTGTAATCTTAAGCTGAATGTGTGGTTAAATTTAAGATACATGTGCTTTTTTAAGAGACTTGAGGTTATTGGGGCGCGGCCCTCTGCAGAGCTAAGGTGCCTGGAGGTAAACGAGCCAATGACTTGTGGAGGGTTGATATGTTTGATAGAGATGGTTTTGGAGATATACATGTGTCGTCTGTATTCATATTGTCATAGTCTCTGTGCATTAACATTATAAATGTCCAAAGGAAGCTTTCATCTTTCAACATCTGATTAGAGAGTTCTTCCTGTTTTAGCTTCATCACGAACATGCTCAATTATTAATGAACGCCAGGTTTGGTTACGTAGAAGTTCGTTAAGGAATACCTGTGCGTCACTGTCATCCAGCCATGCCCACATCCTGGTTAACCCAGTCTGTCACTTCAGCTATTTCTGTCTTCAATTGGCAGGGATTGATACAGATTTACACACTCAAATAAAAAACAAAACCCCATTCTGTCTAAATTAATCATACCACTCTATGTAGAACTGTGATAAATCAACTTCTGCAGTTAGTTGTACTGTCCATTATTGAATAGTGGATCTAATTCTGTAATTTACCTGTTTCTGAACATTGTCTTTAATTGTCTGTTCCCTCAGATCCCAGACCGCTGTCCGGCATGTACAATATGAGAAGCCGACCCCAGGTCAATCGCGACCGTGAGGACACGGACTCCATGCAGGGCGAGCGCATCGAGTTAGATATGGTAACTATCTACCTCCGGCTTTTTGTCAACCAAATTTTTTTGTGTGCACTCCTCTTGTCTTGATATTATCTTAATGTCACGGAGTTCAGTCAGCTCCTCGCTGTGTCAGCCATATTGGTTTGTGTGTGTAACGTAATGGAGAACGCTGGCTACCTAAATGAGGAAAGTTCGAAGGATTTTACTTTTGATCTGGAGGTAAGTTTTGTATAATTTTGTCTGGTAACCATCCCAGATTTAGAGGTGTAAAACCTGTTAATATTCATGAAGACATGAAGTTACACTTAGAGAGAAACTCTACTGTCTTAAGTATATGTGGGATTTCAAGCAGAACAACGACAACATTGACCTATAAAATATATATTTATACAGACATAGAGGAACAGTGTCTGTCTTGAGATATCTGGTAGTGGGTTTAGAAGTAGATTTTGATCTGGTTATAGTTTATGGCCATTTTCTTCTGTCAGTAATTTTTCGTTTGGGTTAAATGATAGTGTAATTGTTGCAGTTGAAATAGTTATACACTCTTTCTTCAACTAGTATGCAGTTCATCAATGTAAAATGAAGACATCTTGAGTTGACCCATTTACTGAAACAAGTACACCAGTTCAGACATTTAGGAGTAACTCATGTTACAAAAATAATGAAAAGCGGTTCACCTGTGGTATTTAAAAAAAGTAATGAAAAACCCCAAAGAAATAATCTATACAGTTAAAAGCTATACAGAAAAGTCATATTTGACAACGCTATTATTACTGTAGACTTGATATTTTTTGTTTTCTAACTTGTATTTCTGATAACATACAATGTGAATCCTTAACTTTTTTGTATGCATAAATGCTGTTTAAAACATTTGACATTTTGAAGTTTGATGTATACTGTTTAGTATACTGGTGAAACATGTCTATAAAAGTCATAGAGCTGGGTAATTCATTGTACTTGCAATTATCTATCTGTCCATGCAAAAACATATTGGCTTTACAGGTACATCTACAGAAGTGCTTCACTAGAGTTAGGACATTTTTTTTCACTTTGTTTCTTTGTTTAGTGCAGAAGCATTTCGAAAGCAGTCCTGTCACATTGCTGTAAAAGTTACAGATTTATGTCCCTGTTTGTAATTTATTGACTTTTCATGTCAACACTGTATTTGAGAACTGCTTCACTTAAGACAGTTTGAAACAGTACGATACTGTATTTTGATCCACACCTAGCCAGATAGCATAAATTGTGAGCTTTTCACTGTCTAGATGGACGGACATGTACATTTACATACAATCTCGTGAGGTTCTGGAACTCTTCTTTTATTAAGTTTATTTCTGTGTTTTAAATTGATCATGGTTTTACAAAGAGGGGGTTTGATGAAATGAAGGAAATTTGACAGTAATACAAATAATGAAATAGAAGGAGTTAACAGTTAAACACACAATTCAGAGAATTTATCAAATACATTTAGATTTCCTTCAGCTTCAAGTCCAGACAGAGTATGTCTAAACACAACTTTTGTGTGTCTGTTTCATAAATCACTTCAGCGTCAGTAAAACTTGTACACTTTAGTGTTGCTATATTTACAAATCAGCTGTAATTTGTGGAAAAGCGTAGGCTGTCAAGCAGTGCATGCTAGAAATAACTTTGCCAATGACTGTATTGAGATGGACAGTGTGTTGAAACAACTTCAGGCTATATTAATGTGTATAGTAATACAGAAATTGTTCTTATGCATTACACTAGTGTTAGTTAGAAGCAGTCTAGCACAGCAATTTGATAAATAAACTAGAGCTAAGTTGCTGTTTTATTGGAATTTTGCCCCTCAGGACTAAAGGGACTAGATAACCCGGGTTATATTCTTCAGCATGAATGTTTTTCTTCTGTTTTTTTTTTTCTCAGTTCCATGAACCATCAGACTTAACTGGTTGAATAGACTATTGAATCTAAATAAAGTTTATTACTATAACACACCCCAGGTTCTTTGAATCTTTCAGCTTAGAAGGTTGATTCTAAGCCGACCCTTAAACCCCATTACTCTATGTTAAAGATTTTAATATGGTATTGGAAACTACTAAAATAGTACTTATGTCACATATACGACAAACAAACCTTAGTGCTTGGATACAGTGATACATGTTTGTGAGGGTATCTGTAGGTGTAGTGCACACCTTTTGATAACAGCTAATTACTCCTTCAGAGTTAACATGTGAACTGTATCAAGGCTAACTGATAATTAATCTAATTGTAAGGCATAGGAAATGAGATATCTGTCCTGAAATCAACACATATATGTATCATGAAGTGAACAAATTTTTTCTTAATATTTATTCTTGACACAGGAAAAGGCCTTGTATTAAGTTCAAAAAAAATGTTTACCATAAAAATTTGAAGTGCTTTGATACAAGTGTACTGGACATGCAAGAACTAGGGTGAAATGTTATGCTTTAATATGAAACTGTACATTTTTCATATTTTGAAATAATCTTTTAATTAGAATCAGAGAGTTCATAAGACAGACTGATATGTAACCGATCTGTGCTCGTGAATTTTGACAGAATCGTACGTGAATACACTTCTGAAGAGAATGTGCTGAGTGTCCACCCATTATGATGTATGTAAACTTTGTTGATCTAATTGAGTTGAAACGGATAAGACAACCTGTTTTCTGTGTGGGAGCCAACGCAAAGCTCAGCACTGACTTTGTGTAAAAAGCATGTCGCCTCATGAAATGCTTGAAATAACTAAGCCACATCAAGAGCTGTTAATGTAACATTGTGTGCTCAAGTAGCCCGAGGTTATGAGTACTGAAGAGTATATATAATATTGTGAATTGATGGTCAGAGCTCCACGTGTAAACCGCCAGGTCTAGGGTTTGATGTTTTTTTCTGTGGCTAGACAAACCAAGGAGGCAAATGTATTCCATTGACTGTGCACAATGTTGTAAACATGTACATGAACATGTAAATTGAACGAGGAGCGATGTATGGGCAGTGTGGACAAGCATGCATGTTTTTATACCCTGGGTTAAAATTGCCCTGCTCATTACACGCCTGACTAGCTTACATTCATGCCTTATGACAGCACGACAGCTTGATGGTCAAAAGTGTACACTAGTACTGAATTACTGAGCTCAGACATGAAACAAAACAGGCACAGGTTAATGTTACCTATCTCTGTAAGCTGTAATTCATACCTGCTTACTGTATGTTCAGCGTTAACACAACATTCTGCCCTTCATGATTGATCTACTATAATTCATACCTGCTTATGTTCAGCGTTAACACAACATTCTGCCCTTTATGATTGATCTGCTATAATTCATACCTGCTTATGTTCAGCGTTAACAGAACATTCTGCCCTTCATGATTGATCTGCTATAATTCATACCTGCTTATGTTCAGCATTAACACAACATTCTGCCCTTTATGATTGATCTACTATAATTCATACCTGCTTATGTTCAGCATTAACACAACATTCTGCCCTTCATGATTGATCTGCTATAATTCATACCTGCTTATGTTCAGCATTAACACAACATTCTGCCCTTTACGATTGATCTGCTATAATTCATACCTGCTTATGTTCAGCGTTAACACAACATTCTGCCCTTTACGATTGATCTGCTATAATTCATACCTGCTTATGTTCAGCGTTAACACAACATTCTGCCCTTTATGATTGATCTGCTATAATTCATACCTGCTTATGTTCAGCGTTAACACAACATTCTGCCCTTCATGATTGATCTGCTATAATTCATACCTGCTTATGTTCAGCGTTAACACAACATTCTGCCCTTTACGATTGATCTGCTATAATTCATACCTGCTTATGTTCAGCATTAACACAACATTCTGCCCTTCATGATTGATCTGCTATAATTCATACCTGCTTATGTTCAGCGTTAACACAACATTCTGCCCTTCATGATTGATCTACTATAATTCATACCTGCTTATGTTCAGCATTAACACAACATTCTGCCCTTTATGGTTGATCTGCTATAATTCATACCTGCTTATGTTCAGCATTAACACAACATTCTGCCCTTCATCATTAATCTCCTATAATTCATACCTGCTTATGTTCAGCGTTAACACAACATTCTGCCCTTCATGATTGATCTGCTATAATTCATATGTACTTATGTTCAGCGTTAACACAACATTCTGCCCTTTGTGATTGATCTGCTATAATTCATACCTGCTTATGTTCAGCATTAACACAACATTCTGCCCTTTACGATTGATCTGCTATAATTCATACCTGCTTATGTTCAGCGTTAACACAACATTCTGCCCTTCATGATTGATCTGCTATAATTCATACCTGCTTATGTTCAGTGTTAACACAACATTCTGCCCTTTACGATTGATCTGCTATAATTCATACCTGCTTATGTTCAGCGTTAACACAACATTCTGCCCTTCATGATTGATCTACTATAATTCATACCTGCTTATGTTCAGCATTAACACAACATTCTGCCCTTCATCATTAATCTCCTATAATTCATACCTGCTTATGTTCAGCGTTAACACAACATTCTGCCCTTCATGATTGATCTGCTATAATTCATACCTGCTGATGTTCAGCGTTAACACAACATTCTGCCCTTTGTGATTGATCTGCTATAATTCATACCTGCTTATGTTCAGCGTTAACAGAACATTCTGCCCTTCATCATTAATCTCCTATAATTCATACCTGCTGATGTTCAGCGTTAACACAACATTCTGCCCTTTATGATTGATCTGCTATAATTCATACCTGCTTATGTTCAGCATTAACACAACATTCTGCCCTTCATCATTAATCTCCTATAATTCATACCTGCTGATGTTCAGTGTTAACACAACATTCTGCCCTTTACGATTGATCTGCTATAATTCATACCTGCTTATGTTCAGCATTAACACAACATTCTGCCCTTCATCATTAATCTACTATAATTCATACCTGCTTATGTTCAGCGTTAACACAACATTCTGCCCTTTGTGATTGATCTGCTATAATTCATACCTGCTTATGTTCAGCGTTAACACAACATTCTGCCCTTCATGATTGATCTACTATAATTCATACCTGCTTATGTTCAGCATTAACACAACATTCTGCCCTTTATGATTGATCTGCTATAATTCATACCTGCTTGTGTTCAGCATTAACACAACATTCTGCCCTTTATGATTGATCTACTATAATTCATACCTGCTTATGTTCAGCATTAACACAACATTCTGCCCTTTGTGATTGATCTGCTATAATTCATACCTGCTTATGTTCAGCATTAACACAACATTCTGCCCTTTACGATTGATCTGCTATAATTCATACCTGCTTATGTTCAGCATTAACACAACATTCTGCCCTTTATGGTTGATCTGCTATAATTCATACCTGCTTATGTTCAGCATTAACACAACATTCTGCCCTTCATCATTAATCTCCTATAATTCATACCTGCTTATGTTCAGCGTTAACACAACATTCTGCCCTTCATGATTGATCTGCTATAATTCATACCTGCTTATGTTCAGTGTTAACACAACATTCTGCCCTTTACGATTGATCTGCTATAATTCATACCTGCTTATGTTCAGCGTTAACACAACATTCTGCCCTTCATGATTGATCTACTATAATTCATACCTGCTTATGTTCAGCATTAACACAACATTCTGCCCTTCATCATTAATCTCCTATAATTCATACCTGCTTATGTTCAGCGTTAACACAACATTCTGCCCTTCATGATTGATCTGCTATAATTCATACCTGCTTATGTTCAGTGTTAACACAACATTCTGCCCTTTACGATTGATCTGCTATAATTCATACCTGCTTATGTTCAGCATTAACACAACATTCTGCCCTTCATGATTAATCTCCTATAATTCATACCTACTTATGTTCAGCATTAACACAACATTCTGCCCTTCATGATTGATCTGCTATAATTCATACCTGCTGATGTTCAGCGTTAACACAACATTCTGCCCTTTGTGATTGATCTGCTATAATTCATACCTGCTTATGTTCAGCGTTAACACAACATTCTGCCCTTTATGATTGATCTGCTATAATTCATACCTGCTTATGTTCAGCGTTAACAGAACATTCTGCCCTTCATCATTAATCTCCTATAATTCATACCTGCTTATGTTCAGCGTTAACACAACATTCTGCCCTTCATGATTGATCTGCTATAATTCATGCCTGCTTATGTTCAGCATTAACACAACATTCTGCCCTTCATGATTGATCTGCTATAATTCATACCTGCTTATGTTCAGCGTTAACACAACATTCTGCCCTTTATGATTGATCTGCTATAATTCATACCTGCTGATGTTCAGCGTTAACACAACATTCTGCCCTTTATGATTGATCTGCTATAATTCATACCTGCTTATGTTCAGCATTAACACAACATTCTGCCCTTCATGATTGATCTGCTATAATTCATACCTGCTGATGTTCAGCGTTAACAGAACATTCTGCCCTTCATCATTAATCTCTTGTAATTCATACCTGCTTATGTTCAGCATTAACACAACATTCTGCCCTTCATGATTGATCTGCTATAATTCATACCTGCTGATGTTCAGCGTTAACACAACATTCTGCCCTTCATGATTGATCTGCTATAATTCATACCTGCTGATGTTCAGCATTAACACAACATTCTGCCCTTTATGATTGATCTGCTATAATTCATACCTGCTTATGTTCAGCATTAACACAACATTCTGCCCTTCATGATTGATCTGCTATAATTCATACCTGCTGATGTTCAGCGTTAACACAACATTCTGCCCTTTATGATTGATCTGCTATAATTCATACCTGCTTATGTTCAGCGTTAACACAACATTCTGCCCTTCATGATTGATCTACTATATTTCATACCTGCTTGTGTTCAGCATTAACACAACATTCTGCCCTTTATGATTGATCTACTATAATTCATACCTGCTTATGTTCAGCATTAACACAACATTCTGCCCTTTATGATTGATCTCCTATCAATCACTTGATCTTTCAACTGTTGAATAACTTATTCCACCCATCTGGAAGTATTACATTTTGATAGTTTGATTCATGCAAAGATTGGCGATGTACTTTCCCCATAAATTGTGATGTTCCCCCGTAAGTTAAGATGTATCCTGTATTACAAGTGTCACATGTTGTGTTTGATTTAGAGCCTAAAGTGCCAAACATTGGTGATAGAGAGTTCTATGGCAAATGTCACCATGCAAAGATAGTCAGGATTCTCATAGAAATTTCTTGGATTTTATGCTGTCTTATTACATTAAAAAGGCAGTTGAATTCTGTATCCAGGTATAAAAACGCTAAAATTCTACAATCCATCTCTTAATATGCCAAGAGACTTTTGATGGTGCTAATTCTAAGAAACATCTCTGAAAATAACATCTATATAAAGAGCAAAGCCTTGGTTGCTATGACAACTTGATATCATTCGAGAGGAATTGCAAAACTTTGCATGTAAATGTATATACCATTGTTGGGAAGGCAGTATCGGCTTGATTTATTTACATGTACTTGATGATTTCTCTTGTTTGCTGATACCTTGGCTGTAGACAGAATTATAAATATTGTGAAACAACAGAAATAATGTTGATAACTGGTATTATATGTTGATGTATCAGGGGAAGGATACAAAAATATTCCTACAGTTACTGTATGTTATTCATTGCGAAATTAGTTGTTTCAGCATCAGATACGGTGCTTTTATATGTAGTTTGGTATGAAAGTCGATGTGTTTTTTCATTACCGGAATTCGGGCCACGTCTTCAATTAAGCCAGTACATGCTGTGTGTTTGAGAGACACTTTGATAAGACTTTAAACAATGAGTCACTGTTAAGTGTAAAACAGATGAGCTAACAGGTCTGTGTTATTGTTCGTGAAGTCTGAATCTGTATGTATTCTTTAAATGTAGTGGGAATGACATTGTTTTGGCTTGCTGACTTACATTATGCCCACAAGAAAACTTTCATGTTAGTTTAGGTGTAGGAGTGTTACAGTTGAGGAAGCCATGTGGTGGCTGAAATACTGCTTGTTTGAAAGAGAAGATAACACCAGACAAAGTGTATAGACATATGCTTGTATCAATAGTCTCCCACCCAAGTTTTAAGTGGACTACTCTTGACTTTTGTGATGTTGTATAACCTAATCACAGTTCAGAGTAACCACAAACACACACCCACATATAGAAAGACTGAAAGGCCTGCCATTTTATCAGTTTCAACCCATCAGGCACAGGTTATTTTTATAACCTGAGAACCTATCCGTTTCCGCTGTGATGTCAAGTGAACGTTGTTTTTTACTTCTTACCTCATACTATGAAGATCGTAAGTTATGGGCGAGGCAATGTTGCATTCTAATATGTAGTATATCCCATGGCCTCGTAAGACATTTTTAGAGATTAAAAACTGTTTTACTGTAAATCTTCAACCTTCTTGACTCCTAAGGCACTTTATGAATTTATGCATATAGTAATTATACACCCCAAAGCTCTCTCAAACTGTTTCAAAATGCTGATTGCTCGGATTCTTTAAAAATTTTGAAGAATTACAGTAAATGGTTACCCAGTCTTTCAGAATGGGTTTAGGTGTTAACACCTGTTTCCACCCCAGTTATCCAATCTGTCAGAATGGGTTTAGGCGTTAAAACGTGTTTCCACCCTAGTTACCCAGTCTGTCAGAATGGGTTTAGGCGTTAACACCTGTTTCCACCCCAGTTACCCAGTCTGTCAGAATGCGTTTAGGCATTAACACCTGTTTCCACCCCAGTTACCCAGTCTGTCAGAATGGGTTTAGGTGTTAACACCTGTTTCCACCCCAGTTACCCAGTTTGTCAGAATGGGTTTAGGCGTTAACACTTGTTTCCACCACTCGGCCAACGTAGCTACTGTTATATTATTTGTTGCCTTTTCTGATATGGCTAAACCATGTGGTTTTGCACAATCTCTTTGGCAGAATATGGTTCTTTACTATTACCATAGATGGAGTTCATATTCATAAATTAAGTATTTCTTCTTTAAACAGTTTCCACCTAATGACATCTCGTCATATGACTGAAAAATTGTTAAGTACATGTATGACGTACAAGAGTTAAAGATTTAAACAATTTCAACAAACTTAAAGTAAAGATGAAGAGAATGTCCTTCTCTAAAGATGATCATAAGTGTTGAGGCATGTTGTAGATTTTCTGTTTATACATAAAAATATTCCATGTATGATCTTGTGTTTTCAGCAAAAATTGAACGCATGCTGTGATGATATTGAGAAGTTTGTGGCCAGGTTACAGCAGGCAGCAGAAGCTTACAAAGAATTGGAAAATCGGAAAAAGGAGCGAGGAAAAGCTAAATCCAAACAAGTGGGAGGTAAGTAAAACGACCATGTATACACTAACCCTTAAGTAATGAACAGCGTAATGTTTGGATATTTTGAGGATCATAATCTATTTAACAATTTCAGCATTTGGTTCCGTTTGTAATTTGGCATGCACACATTTAAAATCATCACTTTGGAATTAAGTTAAGTATTAACTTTAAACCTCCAAGCAGTTGGCATAATGTCTTAATTGGATTTATTAATTTATTTATTGGTGTTTTACGCCGTACTCAAGAATATTTCACTTATACAACGGCGGCCATCATTAGGGTGGGAGGAAACCGGGCAGAGCCCGGGGAAAACCCACGAGCATGCGCAGGTTGCTGGAAGACCTTCCCACGTACCTTAATTGGATGTTGATTTGGTGGTCAAAAATATTTTGAAGAGTAGGTAGCCTGTAAGTCATTGTTATGGTTGTTATGGAGTTTGAAGAGTAGGTAGCCTGTAAGTCATGGTTTATCGTCATTATGGAATTTGAAGAGTTGGTAGCCTGTAAGTCATGGTTTATGGTTGTTATGGAGTTTGAAGAGTTGGTAGCCTGTAAGTCATGGTTTATCGTCATTATGGAGTTTGAAGAGTTGGTAGCCTGTAAGTCATGGTTTATCGTCATTATGGGGTTTGAAGTGTTGGTAGCCTGTAAGTCATGGTTTATGGTTGTTATGGAGTTTGAAGAGTTGGTAGCCTGTAAGTAATGGTTTATCGTCCTCATGGAGTTTGAAGAGTTGGTAGCCTGTAAGCCATGGTTTATCGTCATCATGGAGTTTGAAGAGTTGGTAGCCTGTAAGTCATGGTTTATCGTCATTATGGAGTTTGAAGAGTTGGTAGCCTGTAAGTCATGGTTTATCGTCCTCATGGAGTTTGAAGAGTTGGTAGCCTGTAAGTCATGGTTTATCGTCATTATGGAATGCAGCGGAAGTTACTCTTCTGAACGCAGAGCAATAAGTCGTGTAGACCATATTTAGGTGTCTCACAAGTTCACATGTTTGGACGAGATGAGTCTCTAGCAAACTAACTGGTCTAAAATATGTGATTTTATGATAGGTGCTAGACTGATGAACCTACATCCTCCATTGTAGTGTCTGTCTGCTCAGCAACATCATTAACAGCTAAGGTACCGTAAAGTCACATCTTTAGGAGTAAGTATGTGACATACCACCCAGTCCCCCCGTCCCCCTTCCCCCGTTCCCCCCGTCCCACCCCACCCTCCTACTCACCCAGTTATGCATGAGCTCACAGGACTGCAGAAATGCTGATTGAGCTTATTGATTTCACTGTCATTGCAAGTACATCTCTGTGAAATTGTTTTTTATTCTATAATTTCTTTTCATCGTCTTAATGTCGGAAAATTGGTTCCACGGTTGTGACAGTGGTGTATGTTAGATGATTTCATTTAAATCCAAGTTTTTCATGTCCAAGCCAGGTTGGACAGTTCCATTTAGAGTACAAGCTATCCCTGCATGGTTAAAATTGAAACGTTTGTCACATATTTCTGCTTGGATGTATGAGGATTGTGGTGTTGGACAGATGGGCACGTGATTACATTTGTAGGTGTTATGAATCACTTCAGTTACGCAATGTGACCTCATTTCCGTGATGAATTTGTTCTTGAACTGTGTTGACGGTAAAGCTCAAATTTCCAGCCCAGGAAAGGTGTTGTTGCAGTGGCCCTATTATCTGATCTGTGGAGTTTTTTTCCCCAATCTGCTGGTTTTCCTGCTTAATAGAAAGTCATATTGTATAGATTTGTGCCTGAACAAAGCAAGGCCTTGTGGATGTATACATTCTCACATGTCTAATATCAGTCATGTAATAATATCAGTCAGTTGATGTCTACAATTCTCTCTAACTTTTTACACTCTTTCATCTGAACTTTATATTTAATATTTTTGTTTTCTCCACCTTTAAACTTCACCGTAATTTGAATGATAGTATTCATTTTCATATTTGAAATCTGCATATTTACAACATTTTCAGACTGGTCTCTTGGCCCTCGTAGTTACATTTAGCAGTTAAATATTTTAATATTTCTGCAAGTGTGTGAATCTTGACTTACATGTTACATATACATCTGCTTTGGGATTTAGCTCTGGTAACCTTTTTCACCTCTATTCCTGAAGAGGTGGTTGCTCCCAAACCTTGCAAGACAACATAATGTTCTAGCTGTCAGATTGTGTTAATGCTGATTATAGCTCTGTCTGATTCAGCCGCATTCTTAAGAGTTTTGTTACACCAATCACAATGCCTGGAGGTATCCACTTACACACTTACAGCCATGTGTGCTGCTGGATTTTGTGAGTGAAGCTAGTTCCTGGTGTCAACCATGTCTGGGTTCCTTCAATTTCAGTACACCTTTTATTTTGATTCTGAGGTCGCACGTGAAGTTGGTGTTTCGAATAATTTATGACCTTGCACTTTAACTTGCCATCAGGCTCTGGTTTCATGCGTGATTAGATAAGTTACAAATAAGAAATATTTTCTGAAGTACACCTTGCAGCCATATACACTTTCAGCATACCAATGCATGTGTGAATAGTTTTAAAGACGTCAGGGTAATACTGATGTGACTGAAGAAACAGATGCCTCTATACATGTACTATAATTGGGTTGGCTGTCTTGTCCAGCATCTGCATTGGGTGTCATGTCCAACATCTGGCTTGGGTGTCATGTCCAACATCTGGTTTGGGTGTCGTGTTCAGCATCTGGGCTGGGTGTCGTGTCCAGCATCTGGGTTGGGTGTCGTGTCCGGCATCTGGGTTGGGTGTCCTGTTCAGCGTCTGGGTTGGGTGTCCTGTTCAGCATCTGGAGTGCAGTTTTATTAGTGAGGCAGCATGACAGAATACTGACAACCTTTGAAACCAGAACTTCTTGGTAAACTGAAGGTATGTGGAATTGGGGAATGTTCTAATAATGATACATGTAGTTTAGTGACCAAAAGTTAACATGTTAGAAATTAGATTGCATTGCTTCAGCCACATGAGCCATTTGATCTGTTATTCTGTTACGTGACTTATACCCATTAAGATTACAACCTGTACTGTCACACATGACACATTTGGTTGTGTGTGACTTGCTTGTAGCAGACATTTTGTGATGAATTTACAACCTGAACATCTCCATCCATACAATGTATGTAGATACCTTATCCAAAAAATAAATGAGAAAAAAATGAAACAATGTTGTGTGCTCACCTTTCAAACCCTTTTTTTTTCCAAGGATTAAACTTGAAATGATTACCCTGAAAAAACATTGCTCTCTTTATTTGTTGTCAGTGAAATGCAGCAGCCAAAGTCTCTTCTTTGCAAGACTGCACCTCAAGACTTCCTTTCCTTTGTGGGCGTATTTTTAGCTTATTAATCAGATAAAAAATCCAGCAAGTTTTTTTTTTTAAGGTGGGCCTATTTGCCTACGTATTTATGTTTAAAATTAGCTTCGCTGATGTTACTGATGTCTGTCTGGTGAACCATCAAGCCCGAGGACCTGTCAGTTGTTTAACCCACTGATAGTTATTGTTATAAAAATCATGGCTATATAGAGCTACTAGAGACTTGGTGCAGTGGAGAGAAAAAAAAAACGCACATTTCCAGATGTATCCACATAATTCCTGTCCATCATTTTGTGACAGACCAAGATTTCATAACTTAAGCTAGGGGATGATGTCAACATTATGTTTCTGTTTGTGCCAAATTAGATCATTGTTTCCTTGTTGCTGTCCTGTGCTCAGACAAAGTGCTTCATAGTGTCTAATACAGCATATTTTACTGGTTCTGGTGCCTATAAAACTGATATCTTACTGGACACTTCCACTGTGTTTAACTGTTCTCCTCCAAGGCCTTCAAGCTCACAAAACAATATGTTAAATATATAAATCTTGTGTACTTCACTTTGACATAATCATTGAGCTTGCTCCACAGTTGAAAAATCTGTATGTCCACGTGTCAGTCTAATCAAATGTGATCTTCACATAATCACATAGGTTTGGGGTTTTTTGTCTTTTCAGATGGTATGCTGAGCATGAGAGCCAAACCTCCAAGGAATGATGATTTCATAGATATCTTCCAGAAATTTAAATATGCCTTTAACATTCTGGTGAGTTTGTACTTTAACTGGTACTGTTGGTTTCTTGCTGTTTTCACCTGTGCTCTTCTGTGAAGTACATAATTACTTAACAGTCCAAAAACAGGAAAACCAAAGTCTTCATTCTGAAGCTCTGATCCAGGACAAGTTTTATAGTTCTTGTATATTATAATTATTATTATTAATCAATTAATAATTAATTATTGTTAGTAAACAACATGCGTGTAGTAGAGATAATGGTGTAAAAATATTGAAACACAGCAAGCAAACTTGGAAATTAAACCAATTAAATGACCTAAAATTTAACCCATGTCTATGTTGCACATTTTGCCTTATTGTGAGAGCTGTATTAACCGTGAAAAGATCATTTGAGGTTTGAGTGGAAGTTGGGATGATACGATAGTTTTATCACCTAAGCACTGCAGCTATCATCTACTTGTATTACAGGTCGGTCCACATACATATTATATGACAAGGAGGGAATGTTCACTAATTTGAAAATCCACCAAGTCTCAGTTGTATTAGATTTCAACAAATAAAGTGTGCACCATTCATCATTGAGATAGTTCTGTGGCTATGACATTTTGGTTTAAACTTTGTTTAATAAACAAGGATAACAAAAATGGACGGGCATCTAATTTGGAATTTATGTACATGCGAGGTGAGATAGGTAACTGAATTGTCATGTTTTATGTCAGAATGAAAGAGGTCGATGAATTTTAACAGTAGCCTTATCATTTCTTTATTCCATGGTGAAGTCAAGAACAGCAAATGCATGGTTTCCTCTTGATATTTCTGAAATGTCTGGGATTGTTTTGTTGAATAAAGTTTAACCTTAGATTAAATTCAGTGACTCATTACTAATAAAAATGTATTAAAATTCTGAGCAATTATTACAAAGTATCATCCAAGAATTTTCTCGGACATAAAATAAGTACTAATCACTACGTGGTAGTAGATTCATTTTAATTAATCTGCATTGAAACTTCATCTTGCTCTAAATTATAAATTATTAGAAACAAAGATGTCTGTGAAAATGTCACAGCAGTTGTGTAACAGTATTTGATGGCCATTTAGCATATATTTAGTTTATATTATGGAATACTAGTGGGAATATAATTAAAGGTGCAAACATGTGCATTTATAAACCAGACACATTTACTTTGTCCAGTTGGTTGTGGAAATTTTATGATAATTCAGTTTTTTAAAAAATTACACTTTTATAATCATATACAATGTGTTATCACCATGTTGGGTAAATTATCTTTTGATGAGATTTGGTAAGGCTTCTGACTCACTGGTTTCCTGTAAAAGACTTCCTTCCCATCATTTAAAAGGACAATATTAATTACAGGTACAGTTTTATAGGAAATGAAAACAAAGATTAAAATGTCACGGTGTTTTTGTCTGTCCAGGCCAGGTTAAAGCCCTATATCCATGACCCAAACGCGCCGGAACTTGTCCATTTCCTGTTCACACCTCTGAGCTTGATCTACGAGGCGAGTCGCGACGTTAACAACCCTCCCCCACTGGCGTCCCGCGCTGTCTCCCCGCTCCTGACCAGAGAGGCCAAAGATTTGCTCCTCAACTGTCTGACCTCCAAGGAACAAGAATTCTGGATGTCTCTGGGAGATGCTTGGTTTATGACCAGGTATTCTTCTCTTCTCCTATCTGCCCAAGTGTAAAGAAATTGCCCATGTTGATATTTTTGACCAGTTTTGCAGCACACCATGATACAATGATTTGTAAATGTTGGTCCTTCAGACTGAGTGAGGAACTTCACTAACCAAGTTGACCATTTTTTTTTAATACTGAATGTTCACTGTTGCTTGACTAGTATGTCACATGTTCAGATCAGATCTTGTTTTGTCATGAGGCATGATGTTTGTGGGGTTTCTGGCCAGGTACACTGGTTTCTCCACGGCTCTGTCCAGTTTCCTGCACCTGTAAAGCAGACCACCCTCAAGTGAGTGCGTATTATCTCCTGTCACTTGCCAAGCTTTCTTAAATCCCTCATCTGACATCTCCATCTCATGTAAAGTATATAATTTTGTTGCTTGTGTCAGGGAGCAATGGCGAGGCTCAGTCCCACCGTACATGCCTCGGTTTTACAACGGCTGGCAGCCGGCACCGTCAGACATAGATGAGGACCCACGTGGTGCTATGAACCAGGCCGTGGTGGCTCAGATGGCTCAGATACGGCACCGTAATGAGCTGGACCTAGCCAGAGACAAGGTGAGGTCAAATGTCACAGATAATTCATGCCCCAATTCAGGAATTTTGTGTACTTGCTGGAATTTGGTTGGCTCGATCTGAGGTCAGCACTGAAATCTATGAACCAAAAATTAACTGGGCACTTCTCCTTAATATCCATAAAACCAGAAGTCCATTTCCTAGAAGTATGCAACTTCCCTATAGTCTCACTAGTCTCCACGGCACATTACGCATGTTACGTCATCTGTAGAAGTTCAAGCCACCTGTTGGAGAAACATGCCAACCTCTTGGGTGGAAATTGTGAACTGAATCGTGGGAAATCTAATGTAAACAGCTCCTACAAGAACTGCCCACACACTTAAACTGAAACGCTGCATTTAAAAACTATGATTTTGCTAATCATTTTTGCTATGCAGGTAAGAATCCATTGAATATTTTTATATTTCCAAGCAACTAAGGCAATTATTGTCAAAGACATTGTTGTCCTTTCACAAAACTCTCCATTGTCATAATTTTCTGTTTAAGTCTGTTTCAACACAACAGTGTTTGAAGCATTTTTTCCCACAATGCATCAGCCATTTGTCAAACGTTTGCTGCGTAATGAGGGGAAAAAAAAAAAGATATGGCTGCACAGATACGTCACAGCATGTGCTCGAGATGGAAGAAAAGTGCCATGGAGACAAGCTGTAGGGAAGTTGCATACTTCTAGATAATGAACTTCTGATTAAACTGATTGAAAGAAAAAAATTCTTGAAGAGGGTCCCTTTCCCATCAATGAACTAAACTACTACCAGTACCTAGTCAGCATGAATGAAATGGCTGATATGTAGTAATGGTATAGTATTTTTTGTTCATATGATTGATATGTGCACTCACAGAACAAATCTTAGCAATCAGCCAATCAGAACTCCTGTACACACATGTACTGGAGCCTTAGTTAACATGTAAACACCAATCAACTTTCCTCTTTGTCCTTCTGTTTTTCAGGCAGCCAATCAGGTGTTGTCCTATCCCCCTGTTGAAGAGAGGTTCCCTCGCCCATACACAGATCGCAGGGATGATCCAATAGAGAACTTTAGCACGCGTTTACCTACCCCACCCCCAGGGGCGTTGGGGGGCGATCCTCGAGTTGTGGGATACCAGGAGTATGTAGAAAGGCATATTGATAGGTGTGGCTTCCCGCTTTGTCTAACACCACTAACATGATCTCATTTGGCGAATGGTGCAGCTGAAGTGCTCTCCCATGAATGATCCAACCCTATTTCTTACCCTATAGTTACTGCAACTATCAGATTCTCTCTTTGAGTAATACGATAATTTGAGTGATAATGTAACTGTTGAGAGATTTTTAAAAAAGATGAGTTTGTATCTCTTGCAGTTTGAATGTTGCTACAAAAGTTTGAATGAAGCTTTTTTTTTCATCTTGTAGTTTGAATGATGCTGTTTTGTTTGTTGTAACTTGAGTGATCGGGAATAGTTTTTGTCTGCTTAGGGATGAAGCTATCGTAGTTCTCGCTCTTGGAGTCCTACCCGTGGTATGAAGCATTGATATCAATCTCCTTCATAATAATAAGTATGCATGATGTGCTTAAATTTACTGAAGTCTATTTTTATTTTGTTTGAACATCGCATTATTTGTCTGTATGGTATTTTCTTCTTTCATTTGATATGAAGTTCATCGTTAAATGATACATGTGTTAGTCAGATTTTCGTTTACTGTGTGCAGATGTTAAGTATTCCTGTGATTTCCTTGAGGGTGGATTAATGAAAATAACAACTGACTTGACTGATCTATTATGCATGTATGTGTCACATCAGTCCCTTGCTGTGAAATCTCCAACTTAAAGTGAACATAGATTCTGCCATCACATATACATAAAGAAAGGATATAGGATACTGAACATAGATTCTTCCATCACATACACATAAAGAAAGGATATAGGATACTGAACATAGATTCTGCCATCACATATACATAAAGAAAGGATATAGGATACTGAACATAGATTCTGCCATCACATATACATAAAGAAAGGATATAGGATACTGAACATAGATTCTTCCATCACATACACATAAGAAAGGATATAGGATACTGAACATAGATTCTGCCATCACATATACATAAGAAAGGATATAGGATACTGAACATAGATTCTGCCATCACATATACATAAAGAAAGGATATAGGATACTGAACATAGATTCTGCCATCACATATACATAAAGAAAGGATATAGGATACTGAACATAGATTCTTCCATCACATACACATAAAGAAAGGATATAGGATACTGAACATAGATTCTGCCATCACATATACATAAAGAAAGGATATAGGATACACTTATCACAGAAAAATATCTTAATAAAAATCAGTAAAGTTTTGAAAGCCGAGAAGATGATGGTCAGTATTTGGGATATGGCACTGATGGACAATTCGCTTGGAGTATTGATGTTCTTATGAACCTGGCCAAGCATTAGTGCTGAAAGCGTCACTTGATAATTGGCTGTCACATCTAAAAACCTATGAGCATTTGATTGTCAGTGTGGTTTCTTATAGTGGATAGACAAATATTGATGCAATAAATTGGATTGCACACTGGTGCAATTTGGAGCACACATTTATGAGCAGGCAATTAAGAACGGCTGCGCATGTTACAATACGTACATGTTGGGCAGGAGACTGCAGTAACTTGTCAGGGTAAGCTAGCAAGAAAACCACCTCAAGAGAGTCATTGTTTCAAGAAAAATATTGTGACTTAGCATTATTTTTCCTTAGCAAAGTCAGATTTATTTGCGAAAATATCTTCCTAAAATCTGAATGAAAGAGTCTGTTATCAATCAGAAGGTCCTGCTATGTTCGGTGAATTCCCTGATGTCAGTCCAGACAGGTAGGCCTAATATTTACACCCATGCAGAACAAAGATGATCAGGTCTGCTAAAACACGACGCTTGTGTCTATGAACATCGCCCTGACCAAGCGCCAAACTAAAAGAAACATCAGCCCTTTGAACACGGAACAGAGCTGATACTCTATGGTTGGGTATCCGGTGTTTTTGTTTGTATTTTCTCATTGTCACATTGTTCAATACCGATGGTGCGGGAGAGCTCCTAGGTTTTGTGACATCACTCTAGATAGCTATAACATGGCAAATTGGAATCACCAAATGGGTGGCTAGGTACTGTTGCTATTTATTTTGTTGATAAGTGGTGTAGGATTTTTACAATATTTTAAGAACATTTCTTACTACTTTATTTATTAGTACAGCTTCAGTGGCTGACTTTATGTTCCTTTTAAACCGGATTGCTGTTTTGAGTTGTCGCCCAATGTTCCGTTAGGCTTATGGTAGCAACTATTTTCAAACTGAATTTCAAAACATGCCTGAACATTAATAGTGGGTAATGAAGTAGGCGTAGTAATTTACATACAGTATAAATATTTTAAGTTGTGTGAATGTGGTAAGATTTCACTATTTATTTATTTACCAATCCACTTAGAACCTTCAGCATATGTATAATTGACTTTCATGAACTCCATAAAGTTACATGCAACAACTGCTACATGACTGACTGCCTTAATAGAGCAACAAAGAAAGAAGCGGCATATTTTGGTTAGGCAGAATGATAGATCCCCTGGTCACTCGAGCCGTTGTACAAAATGATAGATGCCCCGGTCGCAAGAGCCGTTGTACAAAACGATAGATGCCCAGGTCACAAGAGCCGTTGTACAAAACGATAGATGCCCTGGTCACTCAAGCCGTTGTACAAAACGATAGATGCCACGGTCACTTAAGCTGTTGTAAAAAAGGATAGATGCCCTGGTCACTCGAGCCGTTGCACAAAACGATAGATGCCCTGGTCACTCAAGCCATTGTACAAAACAATAGATGCCCTGGTCACACAAGCCGTTGTTCAAAACCATAGATGCCCCGGTCACACAAGCCGTTGTTCAAAATCATAGATGCCCCGGTCACACAAGCCGTTGCACAAAACAATAGATGCCCCGGTCACACAAGCCGTTGTTCAAAACCATAGATGCCCCGGTCACACAAGCCGTTGTTCAAAACCATAGATGCCCCGGTCACACAAGCCGCTGTTCAAAACCATAGATGCCCCGGTCACACAAGCCGTTGTTCAAAACCATAGATGCCCCGGTCACACAAGCCGTTGTTCAAAACAATAGATGCCCCGGTCACACAAGCCGTTGTTCAAAACCATAGATGCCCCGGTCACACAAGCCGTTGTTCAAAACCATAGATGCCCCGGTCACACAAGCCGTTGTACAAAGCCAACTAAGAAGCTCATAGTACTGCCTACATAGATGCACATGTATATATAAATATGTGCACTAGGCAATTTTTCGAATACTTGGCATGGTAGTTCCTTGGGTCTTTAATAGCCGTACTCCTAGCAAATGAGATTTCGAGTGGATGAGTGATTGTGGTGCATAGACTCAACTGTTTTTGAAATTGGCGAAAAAACATCCATTTACATATACACTGTATGTCAGATATACCCTCTCCTCTCCTCACTTCATTGTTTAGGTGGCATGAAAGCCATAATCATTCCTTTATTCCTCAATGCCCTTCTCTCCTTCTCCTTTATGTGTTTTATGTGGTGTGTCTAGATGGTTTTTGGGGGTGGTCTACATGTACATGTCTGTTTTGCATGATTAGGTGGGTATGTTCTAGTGGCGTGTTAAAATATGTGATGGTCATATCTCTACTTTCCCAGTGTGGTCTGCCTTGTGCCATGTTGTAAGATCTGGGGTATATCATTGTAAAGGTTAAAAGACCGGGACAGTAGAACGGCCTTAAGATTGCATGACCTTAGGGGCTAGTATTCACATTAAACCTTACAAAGCCATACCCTGGTTTGGTAAATGTTTGAAATGGGATAGGCCAATATGTGTGAGTGGTTTTTTGGAAGTAACTATTTTTTTTTGTCTTTTTCTGTTTTGTTGACTTTTTTCTTGTTTGTGTATGTGGTGGGTTTAAGTGTGTGTATAATATATGTGTGTCTGAAGCTCCTGAGGCAAACAATAAAAGCAGATACAGCAACCTACATGTAGAAGTTATCATTTCAAAAGTTTGCCTCTACAACGTATGTATGTATTAACAATACAAATCTGCACACCAGTTACAGATGTACATTAAAATTTAGTTCACCTATTAAAGCTTCCAGGTGTGCAAAAATAAGGTGCATATACATGTAATTTTTTATACATGGTCATGATTAAATCTGCTTGTCATAGCGATTCAAAAAACCCTACCCGCTTTGTCAAAAACCTGTGTTTGTTTTGTGTTACTGAAGATACAGCCATTACTCTATTAGGTCCCTACTTGTGTTCTGTATTACTTTTTGTATGTTATATTAGGATATCAGATTGATTAGGAATCCTTGAGTTAATGCATGCATTGTGCTGTCTGAAAGGTAGACAGAAAAATAACTGGCATACATGTACACCTCCCTTCCATGCCGGAGAAAGTCAGTGTTTTAACTGCAGGTTAATACAAAAAATAGTCGCCAGTAGTGAACCTCTGAATAATGTACGTGTACACATAACTAGGAATTCTTTGCCATCAGGAAAAGCTGATGATTAGGAGAAAGAATTGCATCCTGTTTAATAGCTAGTGAAAACTTTCAGTGGATTGTGTGTTTGGGAGACTGGGTCATATTAACCTGGTGGAACTGGAAATACTCTGATTTGATTAGTAGGCTGCCTTAGGGGTCTGTACTGGAAATTTATTATCTTACACTTTTAGTTCTTAATTATTGGACATTCTGCTTCTTTTTTATTTAGTGTTTGTGATAGTATTTTGTCAAATACAAATAAAGATTGATTTTCTTTTATGAGTGTTATTTGAAATTCACCACAATTATTTTTGTGAAACTAGTGTGATGTGTTTTTCAAATAGGTCTGTACAGTCAAATTTGTTGTTTTAAAATCACTTGTTCCATTGTGTCTTTCAGTGCTGCAGATCATTAATTCTTGTAATCAACCCAGAAAAATTTAAAGTGTGCTTGACAAAGATCGTGAGTTATGTTGTCTGTTGTAGAAACAAGCGGATTCATGACGACCGGGGCATAATACCGTCCTCCTCGCAGACGTCCATGAGGCCACATCCCAGGGATGATGCCCAGTTGTTGTTTGCTCGAGACCTTAAAGCCAGAGGAGCCAAGTAGGTTATCTCCCCTGTACAGACACTAAATTGAGCATTTGTAAGATTTACTTATTTATGTGTTTTGTAATTGTAGTTAAATGCAGTCAAAAGCTTCAATTCTATGGTGTTGTGTGGATCGCATCAGTAATGTTGCTTGCCAGTGATGTGAAACCAAGATTTTCAATAAGCTGAAGTTTACTAGTGTCTACATTTACCTAAGCACATAAACTATGTTTTGGAGTGTTATAAAGTGACTGAGAAAACCCACCTTAGAATTCATAAATTCAAAAAAAAAAAAAAAAAAAAAATGAGTGAAGGCAGTTTTTGATGTACAGGTAATGTTCTGAAATCGTTACTTGACTTAAATGCACTTGTACTGCTGCACTTCTTAATTCTGATTATGTGATTGATTTTATTGTTGCTTCCTCTCCTGCTGTACGTGAGAAGGTCTGTCAGCAACCTGCGGATGGTCGTGGGTTTCCTCCAAGCTATGCCAGGTTTCCACCCACCATAATGCCGGCCGCCGTCGTATAAGTGACATATTCTTGAGTACGACGCAAAACACCAATCAGATAAATAAATAAATAAATTTTATTTTTGCTTCCTAGAGTTTATGAAGTTGTACACAGAAGACAAGGAAAGAATGCCAAGGAATTAACTGTTGATGAAGGAGATATATTAGAGGTAATTTTATAACTATATATTATACTATTATTAGATTGTAACCATTGAGACCTATTTTCAAAACTTGCTGATTAAAAAAAAAATGGTAACAGCTTTGAATCCACTGTAAATATTAGTTATATTTTGGCACCCGACTTAATAGTGTCATCTGTAAGAATCCAGCTTCTCCCAACTCACAAGAACTTTGATCCAGTACATTCAGAGCATTGTGGTTTCTTGTATGAGGTGATGGAGAGATTTACAAGTGGAAATAACCTGATAAAATCCAGAAGAAACCATTGCACTGGGCCATTTTTTTAGAAAGGCTGTCCTGACATAAGGCAGCAGTCAGTTCTGTTAGACTGGAATGGTTGACTTCATTGGTCATAAACACTTGTTAGATAATGAAAATAAGGAAAGAACTATATGTGTATTGTTTCTAATGAGTTTATTATTGGTACTGCAGGTTTTAGAAGATACCCGAAACTGGTGGAGGCTGAGAAATTACCTGGGAGAAGTAGGCCATGCCCCTTACACCATTCTAAGAGAGTACAAAGATGAGGATAACGGCTATGACGACAGGGTATGTACTTAAGAGGTCAGGTAAAGGGAGACAAATGAGGATCCTCTGATCCTTTCCTCTCTATAGATCTATGCTTTTTGAGTGAAGTTGTAACTCTAATGGATTTTGTATGTATAATTCGTCACTGATTTCCCAGATATGTTTCTTAATTTTATTAAAGAGGGGCCCCTGTGGCCAAGGAGGTTGGCACTCCAGCATGGTGCAATGACCCAGAAGCCTCCCACCAATGCAGTCGTTTATATCCAGCTCATGCTGACACCCTCTCCGGCCCTACGTGGGAAGGTCTGCCACAACCTGCGGATGGGGTTTCCCCTGGACTCTGCCTAGTTTCCTCCTACCATAATGCTGGCCGTCGTCATATAAGTGAAAAAGTCTTGAGTACGGCATAAGAAACCAATCAGATAAATAAATAAATAATTTTATTATCGATACATTTCAACGAAGTTCTGCATTTTAGTTTTCTGCCTGCTGCATTAGTTATATTTGAATGTTTGCATGTAACATCAGATTGTTGAATGATATGTATATATTTTTTGTATTTGTTGTTTGATTACATATATATTCAGTAATTTCTTGAGCCACATGGAGTCAAAAATCCAAATAATTTTACATGTGTGTAGTTCTCTAATGTGGAGTTTTAACGGCCAGACATTGAACTACCTTAACTCCTCAACCTTTTTGCATATGAAAAACATCTTTCTGTGGAATTTATGCACATTTTAATTTGATTTCCGAGATAAAAACAACACTGGTTTGATTCACCAAATTCAGGGCTTTGCAAAAAGTTCAGTTTTACCAGTCCGAACAAAGTAATACCTTCAGGAGATGCTCGAAAAAACACCTTGCTTCCATGAGAAAATGTTGAAAACTTACCATAGTTCCCAAGTTCCGAAGTTCCTTAACCTTTTAGCACATGAAAGAGCCACTTTCAGTGCAGTGTATGCATATTGTAATTTGATTTTTGGGACAAAACTACATTGGTTGGATAGGACAATTTCAGGGCTTTACAAAAAGTATAATTTTATCAGTCAACACAATATGCTTAAATAAACACAAAAAGGTTGATGAATTACAGTAACAAAGAATCCTTGTCCCATCATGCAACATTCACTTCACTGTTTTGCCCTAATATATGTCATGACTGTTTTGTTGTTAGGAATAGGAAATGTATGTGTTACCTTGTCTTGTAAAGTCTGATCTGAAAGTCCTGTCTGTGTCCCTTATGAATCTCTGTCTGTGTTCCTTATGGATCTCTGTCTGTGTCCCTTATAGATTTCTGTCTCTCTTTTCTAGTACGAATTTCCTTTGATCAAGATTGTTAATGGATTTGGAACAAACTTGAACATTGAATCGGATGACTGGGTGTATTGGTAGCGGTGTACCCCACAAAAATTCTGTGTTTATACATTATTATAAATTACAGGTTTCATGCTATTAATTCCACTCCACTGTGGTGTGATTCTGCACTTTTAACACACTGCATGGAAAAGCCACTGAGATGCGTATAACGCCTGATGCACATTTTAGCAGCGATTCTGCGTGAATGTTATAATGTACTTCTTCTCATTGTTAACTTTTAATCCACAGGTTGATTAGTTTTGAATTAATATACTTTAATGCCTTTAGCGTTAGTGAGCTCAATCCAGCCTTGTATCTTGAGGACTAAATCAAAGGAAAAATTTTGGAACGTATTAAAATTCAGAATTGAAAGCAGGATTAATTGATCGGAAGTGAAAGTCTATTCATGTGATAGAATTAATAATTAAACCACTGCTTTTATCTAATTTTTTACTTACACATATACATATACATGTATCTAACTGTTAAGTTGCTAATTATTAAAAATGCTACTAAAATTTGTTAACTGTTGTCAAAGTTTGTGGGAGTATTTGCAGGTCGTTTGTTATCAGGCTAGTTTATACAGAGGTCACAAAATTAATTAACTTGTACTCATCAACTGAGTCAGAAACTTACAAAGTCTTAAGTTATCAGCTTATCCAGTAGGTCTTCCAGTTAGCCATAAACAATGTTAGTCATCCTCCGAACAAGTTGGTCATTAAACTTTAAAATTAGTCTTCACTTTTTTCAAGTACATTTAGTGACCAACCCACATTGTTTGTAATCAGCCTACCAACTTAGTCATTAGTCTATCTTACATCAGCCTACATGTTTTAAGTCAAGTCCATGCGGTCATTTATCAGCTTGGCAACTTAGTCATCAACCCGCCAACTAAGTCATCAAACCGCCAACTTAGTAATGTACCCGCCAACTTAGTCATCAACCCAGCACAGTACTTGTCAGTTCATCCAGTTAATGGTCAACTTACCGAATTAGTTTTCAACCAAACATATTTCCAGTTCTTCGTGATCAGGACTAGTAGATTTAATCTTTATCAAATTAGTCATCAAATTATCAGTTGTACACAAAAATTAAATGCTTATATTTATTGTAGCTTCCTAACTCCAGAAAATAATGATTTTGTCATATATTTGTATGTACCTAATAATGACTAATATGGAGATCAGTCCAATACTTATTCTTGATGCTGCTAAATCTAAGATTCCTTATTGTCATTTGGAAAATCAAATATTATAGTTAGGCACCATGGTTTGACACAGTCCAGTACTATTACAGAAGTAATATCAACTATACAGTGTAACCCATATTGCTTTATCTTTTAAATTCACAGTAGGTTTTGCTTAGTACACTTCACTAAAACAAATCATTTTAATAATACATTGTCGCTTCTGCTGTTTAAACATAGCTTAATCATCCTGAGAAACAGATGGGCTTTTGCCACGATATGGCAGCAATACGCCCAAAGTAGCATGAAACATATTAATCGTTCATTCGTTCATTTAGACACAGTACCCAGTAGAGCTGGTCCTAGGATCATGAAGCTGTCTCAGACTTAGTCTTAACTTAGAATTCCTGACCTTATTTTTCAACTTGAGCACTTATTTTCATTGTTATCAAAGAAATCTTAAAATAACTTCAGATATGAAAGTAAATATTCTTAAGGTAAGTAAATGGAACAGTTTTATATCTGGGGCCTAGGTGTGAGTTTGCCAGCGAGGCACAATAACCCAGAAGCCTCTCACCAATGCAGTCGCTTTGAGTTCAAGTCTAGCTCAGGCTGGCTTCCTCTCTACTTGAATGTGGGAAGGTACCTCAGCAGCCTGCGGATGGTCGTGTGTTTCCCATGAGCTCTGCAGGGTTTCCACCCACCATAATGTGATATGTACACCAATTAAATAAATAAGTAAATTTTAGAGCTGTAAACTGTTTTGAAGTAAAGAGTAAGTCTGACTTCAGTCCAAGACAGCTCATGATCCTCCAGCTGAAAGTCCCTTACTTGTAGCCGTTGAACAGTGAGGCTGTGTTAATTTGCTGCTGTCTGGGAGTTTGTCAGGGGCCTGGGCTGCGGTCAGGAAGTTGTTCGGGGCCTGACAAGCGGTGGTGGTTCCTCAGTTTTCTCTACTCCTAAATCTGACTGCTGTCATATCTATACATATACGAGAAGCGTTCAGTACACGCTGGAATGAAAGAAATTAATGGAAAATAGACGGGTTAGAGTGAAAACAGCCAAGCATGTGGTGGTGGTGGTGCATGAATAAGAAAATTCTCTATAGTGTTGGGTTAGACCTAGAATTCCATACTTGCCCTGATTTCTGCTGACAAAAAGAAATGTAGCGACGTTTATCTTTTTCAGTTCAGATGTTTTACTCAAAAATACCAAAGTTTTAGTGGTCCAAATGTTTTTGGTATTAAGACAGTAATCATCAGCATGCAATCATGACAGTTGGAGTGGTTGTACTGCTTGATTTGACTGTAATATGGATTTTGTAAAACTGGCCACGTCTTCAGTAGCTAAAGGAATTAAAAACAAAGAAAATCAGTGGCATGATTTACGTTTTAGTCAAGAAGGCAAGGGGTTTGCATGCACACATACTGTCACTTTAACCTCTTGTTTACTGCATGAACAGACTTTCTTCAAGTATGACATGTTTACAAAATCCTGTTGTTTCGATTGTTAAAAGTCTGTGTTATTTTTCCACAGAGAGCTTTCAGCAGGTTCTAAAGAGTGTGGACTGGCCGGATTGAGCTTAACTACAGCACACCCGTTATCCGACGCCCCCTTGTACAGACCTTCATTTATTTACTATACTGCTAATCTCCACAAGTAGAACCACAATATTACACATACATGTTTAGAGTTGTATGGGGAGATGATACCCCCAGTTGGAAAGGATTGTTTGTTTGGATGGAGATGTACAGAAATGTGCCTACATGTGTATGTACATACATTCATGTGACAGGCCTGTAAAGCCATTGTAATGTGTTCATAGCAGGCTGTGTTCAAATCAGCCAGCATATTCGTCTTATTATTTATTACAATTGATAACTATTACTTTCATCTCATGGATGTATGTTCTCTTTCTGACCATTGAACCTTTTCTCTCATGTGGCTCAGATGCCAGAGCGAAACTTCGAAGCAGAACAACTTCACAAACGTACAGACAGTGGAGGATATAGTGCCCACCTTCCAAGCTTCGGAGACTATGGCTCAGCAATACAGCCTCCATCCTCAGCACAATATCCTGCCAATTCCAACAACAACAACAACTATCAAAACTCCAGACAAGGACGTAGAGGTGAATTCCGCTACTTTTAGCGACTTTTGTCCTGTCTGAAGGTTTTTGTTAAATATTTAGACTACAGTTGAATTTGAAAATTTCTTCACCACTGAATTTTATGTATTGTTACGCAATGATCAACATTTTAATCCCATGTGCCTAAAATATTTCATAATCTTTCCATGAATGTATTTCCGTATCAGCAAATACACAGAACTAAAACATGCTATACCCATGTAAGTAGACGGTAGTGTTGAGTTATTGTCCTTGGTTTGCATGAGTTACTTCCCTTTTCATCATTTGAATTTGTGGAAAGTAAACTCCCTTGAGGATTTATACTATACTCAGGAACAAACTAAATAAGTGTTAGCTTTTGTAATGATTTGAACTAATAACAGGTAATTATTTGTATGCATTTGTTAACTGATATGTTTTACCAGATTTAAGTAAAGCTGAAATATAATCAGTTAATCACATGTTTGTGATATAGCGATTATGTCTTCCTTGACAGTGTCTTGTAATGTAGTTCTTCTGAAATGTGTTTACTGTGGAAATAGGATTAAACAGACAGAGAAGTGAGAGCCAAGTCTACTTAAATTGGAAACTTTCATAATTGTAAATATTACATATTTATCAAGTAACTACATATTTTATGAGCTTTTGTAATATTTCCTGCATATACAAAAGCAATAAATCTGCATAAATTAATAAATTACTTTATTATCCCTTTAATTTCAACTCTCTACTGTACATAATATAAACCAGTTGTTGCCTACGTATATGCCGAATTTCTTTTCTTTTTTCAATGTTTGGGCCTGTTTTGACAAAGCAGTTCCATGGCATGTATTTCTCTGTATCTTTTCACCTTTTCACTAGAATTACTGCTTTTGATAAAACATGAATGATATATTTCACGAAAATGAATATTATTAAAATATAATTTTACTTCAATAAAAACTTCTATAAATGCCGTAAGGCTAGCTCCCTTTGGTTATCTGAACTTTCTGAAACTTCAGTAGCTCATAACTACTTATCAACCTTCAGTTTCAGAAAATTTACAGTCTTATTTTCATATGCATAATGAAAGCAATAACTTTTCCTTAAAATTAATAATTCTCAGGAATGATTGCACAAATTTAATAACTTTAGATTAATGTGAAACATGAACTTGTACATTAAAGTCTGGTTAAAAATTCATGCTTGAAATATAAGTGCAATATTGAACGGTAAGCTTTCCTTTAGGGAAATGTATGAGTCACTCACTGTTGACTAGGACATAATTCTAACGTTTTGAAGTTCAAATTAAATAGTGAGGTAACTCCATGTGTTACCATCAAAGGATAATAAGATCCAACAGAATATCGCGTATCACGTCATAATAGACATATCATAATGAGGAATGAAAACTGCCAGTCGTCAGTGACAGGCCTGTGTATGAATGATGATGTTTGATCTGTGGTTCACTAACATACTTGTGTTTTTTAGAATCAGTAAGTGCACACGTTTGACCGTGATGTACTTGTAGCTGCTGCAAGGCTATTTACTGATTGCAGATGAGTATCAATGCATTACTGAAAGTGTCTTCAAAGAAAATGTGTACATCTGATCTAAACATAGAAACATTTTCTTTGAGGAAGAGTGGATGAATTAATGAATAATAACTTTACACTGTTAAATATAAATATTATATTTTGTTTTCCGCAGGTATGGAACGTGTTGTTAGTTTGTTATTGGTCTGACTCGTTCCATCCATGTATATATATATGTATATATATATATATATATGTGTGTGTATTATACTATAATGAACAGTTATGGCTTTTTCCTTAGTTTAGTGTTCTTTTGTAAAGGAAGATTTTCCACCAATCCCATGACTCCATGCAGGTCTCATGCAACAGTTACAGAACATGAAATGGCGACAGGATTTGTCTCCTGCGAACAGCTCTTAACATTTAACAGTGCTGCTTTCATAATACTGCAATACACCAGCTTCAATGTGTGATTGCAAAAACAGTGAAACAGTTTGGTGTATTTATTTTCAAAATTACTGTATTATACTGAATTAAATATGTTAATTAATTTAGAACAGTATATTATAAACTGCACCTGTTGCCCATGTATGTTACCTGTCACTCAAAATGTACTAAATTATGTACTGCGTTTACTGTCAGTAGGCCTACACCTGTGCTTATATCCTTACACCCAGAGCTCAGTCTTGTCCCATCATGCTAGTACAGTTTAGCCTCATTGCATCACTGACTGCAGCAAGAGGCAAAGTGCGTAATTCTCCACGGTCTCGCAATCCCCCAGCCTAACTCTTCTTTCACTGTTTCGTCTGCTCGTACCCTAATATAACCCAGCTTGAATCCAACAGTGCCATTTTAACATTGCCAAAGTCATTAGCTCTCCTGAAATCTATTTAGATTTTTTGTCTTTTAAGCTGCATAGTGAGGGAAATAATTTCTAATAATAATAATAATAATAATAGCTGCAGTTGCTTTTTTGTAAAACAGGTGGACCAGCTAAATTAATGTATTTATGGTGTCAAACTTTTTCATCGAACCTTCTATTACTATAACTTTCCTGATATACCTGGAGCCATTTTTCTGTAATGTGCTGCATGTGTCGGAAATTCAAACATTGTTCCTACTCAAGTCTTCCAAGAAGAATTTTTTTGTCAAATGGTTAAATTTCAAAAGTGGCTTCATTCATTTTCTTTGCTGCTTAGCATTGTGTTGCCATAACGACCTGCCTGTTGTCTGGGTGGCAAGTTTTCCCATTTGCAATTAATTATTATCTGCAGTATTTACAGAATACAGGTACAAATAAGTTTCTCTTTAAAATTTTATTTGTTGATATATATTTTTTTTAAATTGCTTCCAAAGTCGGCATTGTCACCCCCATTGTTATATGCATGACTTTTTAATCAAATGCAAATTCTGGCTATTTATTATGATTTGTAACTTTTTACCAATACACAAACATGTATCATTATTATTTCTATAAATATAAATTTACTGAATAAAAGCTATTTTATTGGTGGAAATATTTTTGTTTCAGTGTAATTATTTAGTCCCGTGCATGGCATGCTATTAAAAAGAATTGAGCTAGAAAATATCTCACCATTGTTCTAGCTGGGCTGGTGCATGAGATTTGCATGGTGTTACAGAGCGAGTTTTAAGTATCATGTCATGACTAGATTACGTTAAATCTTCAGCTTTTAACTCCTACATCTACATGTATATGTTTGGGAGTACTTTTGCTTGTTTATGTCACTAAAGTGTAAAATGTGATGAGCATGATGAGGTTGATGTTGAACGGGTTAAATATCTTCATCTGCAAAGAAATCACAGATTTTCTGTGCAGAACTGAAATTTTTGTCTGTATCATGTTGGCATGCAGGTAAAAAAAAAATTAATACTGTAATATTAAAATATATGGACTGAAGGCAGATGGGATAGTGATCAGCGCACGAGTGTCAAAATCTCTGTTATGCATGTGCATTCCATTTCACCTTATTAAGCATGTAGGCTTTCTGAATATTTAATGAGAAAGGAGTGTCTTTCACATGAATTTGATTAATCAATGTGAATGCAATTCAGTCCTTTTATGTTCTTTGAAATCTTTGTCAAAGTTTCTAAAGGCTGACTGAGCGGTTTCCCCCTCCTGGTTTTGGTTTCCTGGCCCTCCACTGGTTCTTACACAGATTGACTTGTATAATCATTGAAAATCTGTCATAGGAAGAAAACATTTAATCATTGTGAACTCAGTAAAATGGAATAATTACTGGAGAGTGACCAGGCTAGAGAATGACCAGGCTACAAATCAGGCCTCGAATCCATTTCTGACTGAAGTCTAAAATTTAAAATCTCATCACAGCACTTAGTTTTTGGTACTAGAAATTTTGAGTTGTTATTTTCCAAATGAGGTTTCCAGGGTCCAAAACTTAGCTCTATAATCGTGTTCCAAATTTTGACTTAAGTCAGTATTGACTTCGTAGGATCAAGCCCAGTGGTCTGTAAGTACGGGTACTTGCTTCATACTATCTGAGGACAAATTTTCACGCAGGCACTAACAGCAAGGCCTGTGGTTTCCATACAGTCTTCCTGTTTCCTCCATCCATGACACCTGCCCAGTATGAGAAATAACAGTGAGTGTGAAACATCTACACTTCTTGTCACCACGCAGTCCAGCGGACAGACTGCCAGCATTCAACTTGGAGACCACAGGATAAAGGTTTTGGAGTGAAAGCTTTGATGTCTTGAAGGCTACATGGATCAATTTGCTAGTCTTTGATCGTGAAGGAAAGTTATTTCTTTGAATACATGGAACATCTTTGGAGAGCATACCCAAATTCCTCACCTTTTTTTACGTGAAATAACAGCACTCTGTGTGGTTTTTTAATTTGCTTGTCCATACAAAGATATTGTAACATTGATTAGTTGGACTAATTTCAGGGCTTTAAAAAAAAATATAATTTTGTGTGTCTACACAGAATAATACCCTCTGAACATGTTTGAATAACATCTTGCAGACCTGTGAAAAAGGTTGAAGGTTTGCAGTAAATTGCATGGTCTAAAACCATTGTCTTAATAAATGTATGACTGATCGGAGCCATTCTTTTTATACATTGTGAGGAAGCTTCACGGAACAAATAATGAACAAATAATGAACAAATAATGAGGAATAATATTCTTGACAATTATTTGGTCTTCATGATGAAAGGGCAAATGGCTTCAAAAACTGCTCAACAGTTGAATGACATAACAAATGTTATGCTAGGCCATCAGAGTAATCACATGCTTAAGCCCCCTGCACCTAGAGCTACAATTTGTGTTCAGAGCGTATCAAATAAAACCACCTTAATTTGAAGTGTCTTGAATTGGTCACAGTCTTATTTACAAACAAGCACATTTACTGGTGTGCATGGATAAATAATTACAAAAATCTGTGGGCGTTGCTCTTTAGAGTTTTTCGGTATCATTATAATTGATGAAAAGCGCTCATCAGGTTTTTCAGGTGGTCTTGCATGAAGTTGTTCAGATCGTCCCATTTCCACTGATAAGCTTCGTAAAGTAGAGTATTGTGGTAACAAATGATAACATGGTGATGCATGATTAAATATTTCAGTTTTATTTAAACCACTTTCAAGAACCTTCAGAGATCACTTGCATTTCTACCAATATGGCTATATAAGCAGTTTTCGCGTGGTCTGTACATGTGGAAAATATCCGGTCACATGGTTTTCCTCCACCCAGGAAATTGATCGTGTCATTGTGAGGTTGAATACAAATTTTCATTAAACATTAGTACAGCATTATTACAGCATTAAACACTAATAAATCAAATCCTATATATAGGATTGACATATTAAACATGGACAGTGGTACTTACATTCTACTTGTAAATCCTGCAACCCAGAATACATATTTATAAGTATCAGTCTGTCATCAAAAATGCGAGAGAATGCTTGGAATATGGCTAGTGGAAGCTTTAAAGAAATATTTTTATTCAGGGATATCAACACATCAAAAACAAGAAATGGGATTTGTTTGTTGTCAGAGAAGTTCTTTAACCTATTAAATTTCAACTTAAATTTCAAATTGGTCTTAATTCCCAGTTTCTAGCCAAAGATAATTTTTTTTGAAAACAGCTGCTGAAGTTCCGGACCGAAAAGACTTGATTTATCAAAGTTAAATTTATGTTAATGTACAAGTAAAGGTATCTTGAAAGTGTACATGTATATTGGTTGACATACACATATACACGTGCCAGGGCCTATTTCAGAATCATTGGTCAATGAAAACAGTGGGCCATCAAGCATGCAAATCGGTTTAATTTCAGAGGATGACTGGCCAGTGGAAAGGAGGCCAACTCCGCCCCCGGCCGCCCCCGTTCCTGAACCTCCTCCTCCTCCCACTGTGATCACACCTTTGTATGACAACCCACCAGCATCCCCCAAACCAGTACGGAAGAAACATTCTCCAAAGAATCGTAAGTGAAGTAAAAATTTCAGCTATATAATTAGATATATGTTTACTTTTATATTTATGTCCTAAACATTTACTTAAAAAGGCCTGAAGAAAAGTCTGACAACTACAGAAGGTTTGGGCCTATTGTGTTAAAATTTGTGATCTACTGGCACTACCGAATTAGGTATTATAAACATACTTTAGGGTGGCGTGGTTTTATTAAACTGACAACAAGAAAGACTAATTTAAAAGTGAACAATGTAACATTTGCGTGAGTAACGTAATCAGACTGGGCTGTATGCTCTTCAGTGTATGCCCCAAAATACTTATGGTCACAAACATAACCTGTGTTTTCACATTATTGTTGGCCCATTGTTCGTTAAACTACGAACTCTAAATCAAGCAAACTCTCCATGTTTGAAAGCTCAAACATGATTTAATGAATAATGTTGCTAGTGTGCATATATAGAGAACCAGCAATGTAGCGAAGCTGTGCCCCAGGGACTAACTGTTGTGTTGCGAACACTGTTAATTCGTTTAACACAGCTTTATGGTGGCCTAATGGTTTGGAAACCCAGGTCTAGTCATACTAAAGACTTTCAAAATGGTACTTGTTGCTGACTCGTTCGGCGCTCAGCACTGAGATGTTAAAGCAAAGACGCAGGCTGGCCCGATGTCATTATAATGTGACTAGGCGGGGTGTCATGTCAGGTGTCTTCTGCATGATACTTCAGTGGAGGCAACACTATGGTGTCATGGACTCACCCTGCTGCAAGAAGACTGTGTATATGTACACACACCTAATGACTCCTCTTCGTGATATGATTGAAAAATTGTTAAGTACGAAGTGAAAACTCAAGCATTCAATCCTATTACCTTGTCTTGCACATAGTAGATGCATATTGCATTGGAATTAAACTTCATGTACAACTGCATGTGTACAGTAGCCTCTGTTTAATGAGCTGTTCAGAGTACGATTACATTGAATAGCATGATGTTATCTTGATGTTATGCAAAGTGTTGTAATTTCAGTTGGGCAGTGTATGATTTCATCCACTCATATGCCTGCTTACCATTGCATATATACAGAAATACTGCTGAGTAAAGAGCCAAACAAGTCAGTTATTTACACAATTAGCAACATGGAGACTAATTAGCTCTTACTGAACGAAAGCATAACAGAAGAGGATGTACTTGTAACATACTACATGTACATTGTAGTTTGAGTCTGGAAGCAAATGTGCATTAAATTTTGTCTTCCTGTCTTTCATTCTCCTGCAGATGATGATAAGAAAGATGACTTGCATGATGAGCTACAAGCAAGAATGAGCCACATTTTGATTCAAAACAAGTCCCGGTTTGCCAACAGAGATGTCCGAATTACCCAGCATTCCTCACCAGAGGAAGTGACTGAATGGTTGATTGGAAAACAGTTCAGTGCCACGTAAGAGATTTCTGTTCACTGATATACAGATGGTTCATCCATATTGAGGGTGTACACGTGTACAAAGGGGTACGCTCTCAGTGAAAAGGCTGCAGGAACTCTACATGAGCCAGACTTCCTCAAACCATTGTGACCAAATTTAGACTTCATTGAAGTTGGATGTTTTATGTGCCTACATATTCCTCAGTGGCGCTGAACATTTCTTTACATTGAACAACATAGTTTCTTGTATCAAAACAGCTGGTGATAACAGACAGGTACTTCTGACATTCTTCTAGGAAGTTGTACTCATGTCTATAACTACCTTAAATGTGGAATACACATATAATCTGCTGATATGTTTTCCTTTTGAATGCTCACAGAGCTGTGAATGAGTACAGAGAGTACACAGGTGCAGACATGTTCAACTTGAAGCGACAGGAAATGGAGCGCCATCTAGGTCGTGAGGAAGGGGCACGACTGGACAGTCAGCTTAAGGTGCAGAGAAACATTTCAGGAGTAAGTAAATTACAAAAGCAGTTTTATGGGGGAGACCTGAAAGTTGTAGATCTTTTCGAAAATATTTAATCCACATCCAAGATCTATTCTCAGGGTTTTACTTATTGGAAGGAGTAGAATGGCGTTTGTATTTGCGTACACATCATTTTCAATGTTTACTTGAAAGATCTGCGATGGGTAGATTCGCACAAAACTTATGCTCATTAGCATCCAAACTGAAGTTGTACTGTGCATTGACTCCAAATAGCACAGTTGAAGAAGGAATCACAGCTGTGGTTTAAGAGTTTAACACCACCATAGCAGTGTTGTTGCGTAGCCCAATGCAGCTGAATCTTGTTTCGTATCAAATCATATCCCGAGAATGCGGGGCATACAAGGGATTTAACGAGGTACAAAACAACGTTCAGGGGCTGCACGTTCAAGGGATTTGAATAGGTACGAAACAAGGTTCAGTGGTATTGGGTTACATAACAAGCACCAAGACAAAGGTGTTAAAGTCTATTCTACCAAAAAAAAAAAATGAAGAAAATGTGGCAAAAACTGTGTATTTCATGCTGCCATTCTGTTTTACTGCCTCATGCATTTTAGACCAATCAACGGCAAGCTTTCACCATAGTAGTTGACCTATATTGTGTCAAAGCTGCATGTATGATATCATGTCTTGTTGCGTGACATAGAAAACTAAAAGTTTGCTGTATATATATTATGACATCATACTGCTGAAAGAAATGTTTCTTTTTCTACGCCATGGTGTCTGGGTGTGAAATGTATGAAACATGTAAAAATAAAAGCGATGTCTATAAACTGTGCGAAATAACACTTTTATCACTGAAGGAAGTCCTGATAGTTCACCTTTATACAAATTACGAAGCAAATCTCACGAATGAAACAAACTCAAATCTTTTATTTTTAGACATAAACAGTAGGCAATGATACTACTCAGGGAGGTAAATGTACCGGTGTGTTGCGTGACAATATCGATGTTGTTTGAAATGTCATCTTTATTTAATATGTATATTTGCACACGACCCGCAACTAACAGAGGAGTAGAATTCTGCACCCACCTGTTTAGCTATACATTTCTTGTTACCGCCATCATCGTATAAATGAAATATTCTTGAGTATGGTGTGGGACTCCAATCAAATAAATAAATCAAATAATTAATGCATTTATTTGATGCATTCTGTTTCTCTGTCAGTATGCCACAAAGAGTGCAGCTGAGCTGAAGGCCATCTTACAGCGGCGTAAGGAGTGGTCAGATTCTGGCGGAGCTGACCCTCAGACCCAGGACCGGCTGGGCAACCCCCCAACTTTCTCACCAGGACCCCTCCCTGATCTGTCAGCCACAAACTCTGAAGGTAAGGACTGAGCTGCTTGTAACTCTGTAGACATACCGGCATAGGCCTACACATCCTCATTAAAATACACCGGGTCTCTTAACAAATTTCAGATCTCAGGCTGCATCTTCATCCTAAAATAATAAACTTGTCCACCTTATTGCCTAAAAACCTTCCGCTAGACTCCAATAGCGGGAGCGTTATGTTTACTTCAGGTCACATGGCCTTCTAGCTGTTAGATAAGACATTGTCCTGTGGAATATTGTACTGGAACATTCTCCTAATATCAGACACACTGTTAACTTTTGCTGAAAAAATAGAATTTATATTCCTCACGTACCTCACAATCACAAAAAGTTAGCAAGTCTTTTATATTCGCGAGTGTTGAGAAAATGCATGAAAAAATGTCAACTTGTCACTTTTTCCCCATCATTTCATCTTGGAGCATCATGGTCAGCCCTGTAAGTTAAACCCTGTTTTTCACGAATTTTTACCACAATTGCATGAAATAATTAAGTCTGCATTAATCATGTGTTTAATGAAACCAAAAGGGAATTGTGGATGTATTGTTTTAAAAGTGCATGTTTTGGGTTTATTTGTTATGATTTTGTAGGCTTTAAATAAGTGTGGATGATTTCATCAGTACATTTTGCCATAATATTGTCTAATTTTGTTGTCAGATATTAATGCATGTATTCTCCTGTAGTGCATGTACCACACATCACAAGTTTAGTAGGGTGGTGAATAAATACAATCTGCAATACGGGCTAGATCACGACTTTTTGAGCATGACTTTTGTGTAAGGTTTTTTGTATCATTGTTCTGGTGTTAGACAACAGTCTAATAAATAAATGAATTACAGCATGTTGATATTTCTGCTGTCGAATTGGTGTTGGTTTATAGGACATATAAATGGTTGGTTTGTGTAGATTATATCCAAGCATTTGTTGTCTTCATAATCCCTGTACTAGTACATTCAGTATTTGTGTTAATATGATTTCAAAAAACAAAATTTTTACCTTGATATACTAATGGTATATTGCACATATACTGGTACCTGAAAAATGGAAATAAGAGTTCCAGTCCTTGGAAGATCCTGAAGTATCAACCATAACCTTGAAAAGTAAAGAATAAAGTATTGTGACAAGACAATTTTTGTTGATTAACTTTTCGTACAATAAATGACAAACTATTTTGTATGAAGAAGAATATTAAAGCGTTACCAAAGTTCCTGCCCCAGGACAAGTTTGGCTGCCAAATTGTTTGTGTTTGAGAAATTAAAGGCTGTATGAAGGCCCTGAAAAGCCTGTGGAATGTCCTTGAATATTTGGCAGGAAAAAATGTATGAACTCTGGAACAGTGCATTCATTCCTGGAATGATATTGAAGGCACACTATGTATAGCATAGGTAATTGTAACTCAGATGTAGTGTCAAAGGCAAAGAAAAACACTAAAAGCAAGTATGTATCAGATGAAAGACCAATAAAACTGTCCAGGAAAACAGTTGGGTTTTTTTTTTTTTTGAAATTTGTTGAACCTAGTAATATGTATTTGAATATTTTATTCTGTGGTGGCCTTTTCTGACCTCAGTGGGACCAGTGACGACACATAAGGTGTTTGCTACGTTGGATTGTTACATTTCATCATTCAAAATGCATTTACGTATAGATCTGTGAATGCATTTGCTGAGTTGACCTTGAAGCAAATTATTTCAGGCAAAAAGTATAAATGTGACGTAACTGATACTTTCTGGATCACAACAGACCACCATAGAACCTGATCTTTTAACACAATTTTACTTGGTTAGAAAAATTCTGAAAAAAATAAATCCACATATTTCCATGGACACTTTTTAATGGTCTTCCATCTGATGTATACTTCATTTTAGAGTTGTCTTTGCCATTAAGGAGGAACATCGATGGTGCCTACATGACGCACAAAGGGAGGTAATGCTCACACCCTTGTTTTCTGTTACAGCTGACTCCGAAGAGCTGATGGGATCATTACCTGCCAATACCTTACGAGACATGCTGCGACGACAGCGCCAGAAAATATTTGAGGAACAGTTTGATCAGCCCTAGGCAACCTAAAACCAGGACTAAAAGAAGAAGTGAAAAAGGACTGTTTATGGGCCGACCTGGTGCAAAACTTTTGAAGCCTATAATCAATTGTATTTGGAGTTTTCTTATGATTGTACAATCACTGTATGATTTGAAAAGCAAGTATGTATCATATTTTTTCTTTGTTTTACTTTTTGATTTTATGATTTAACATGGCTTGCAGGTTGAAACTAATACCAGTAGCACAATTTTGTTACTACGCATAACTTGTTTATCCTATGGAAACATTTAGTTAATTTAGCTGGGAAGTCTTTTCTATGTTGGTTGTGATATTGAGGTAAATAAAGTGTTTATTTTTACATCAACAAACTCTAGACACATATAACTAGTCAGTGCTGTTTGTATATAAAGGCACTGTGTAGCCTATATTATAATGTGAAATGGTAGTGAACAAATACAATGAAGCTTCAGTTAAATGATAATTTTTTTACTGATATGTCTCAATCCAGTTGCGGTAGGGGAGATATATTTGTTTCTGCTGTTCACTGAGTAACTTTGCCTTCTGAACTAAAGGACCAGTCTTGATGCTTACTGACACTGCACTTAAAAACTGAAACTCAAAATATTTGTTCATGGATATGTTGACATTGCAGCAGGCAGTAACTGTATCTAGGTGTACCTGTACTACATCCTGCTGGGCAGAATGTATTAGACTAATTTGGTTTGAAGCATAATGACAAGGGTCTTAAGAACTGAACTTTTGGAGTGGGTATTATATCTGTCCTGGACAATCATTATCATACTGTGAAGCATACTAATAATATAATGGCAGGTGGTGGACATTTAAGGTACCATTTACTGATTGTAAGGTTTATATAATATGTGATAGGTGAAATATGCTTCATATTGATAGAAGTTTATTTGGTGGTGAGGGGGGAGGGGGGGATAGTGCTGAAGTTTTTATTTTGGATAAAATCAATTCATTGACAGTGAGATCACCATTCAAAGAAATTCAAGCTGTTGGAGGTCATTTTGGACACTATAGCTGTAGCAGACTTCCCCATATGTAGACATATTTTGGAAGAGGACTGAAAGTGATAAGCTTTTAAGAATGTAACGAGACTCGAACTGCAGGTTTAACATACATGCATGTGTACATATATTATAGTTGTTACAATTTCTGACAAAGTCACACTCGTTGACGAATTTGTAACAGTACACAAAAGAGGTGGATTTGTCTTAATTTTAAGAAAGTCAAGAGATGAGACATTTGTATGCAATGTTTGGAATACTATAGTGCCTATATACAAGATCAACACTCTTATTGCATATAAACAAGTATTTATTGAACTAATCAAAATTTACTGATTTGGTGTTTTGTATTTTGTGTTTTCATATACATTAATGATGAATTTACAATGAATAACCTGATAGACATTTTCAACTTTACAGTTGCTGTGAAATGATTTTCAAGAATAAATATGTCGTTTTGTTGCAAATTTCCATGGTTAATACTTGACACTAAACGGTCAGCATACTCCCAACATATTCTGTGATTGAATGTAATAACCATTTTATAGATATATTTATATATATTTAGCTCATTTTACTTATTTCTTCCATGGCTGTCACCTTTTGCGATGAACAGTGGTGGTGGTTTTGTTTATTAAGAGTATCAATTTGTGTAACTAATAGAAGAGCCAAGTCTACTCTTTAAGCTGTTGATGTGTTGGTCAGTGAGACGTCTGCAGTCACACTTTCACAAATACTTCCCTCGTGCGCGACAGAATGAAGTTGTGGAAGTCAAGTGATCTATGGATTGTTTATTTCTCAATGGTTGCCATACAGTGGTATGGTTCGTCAGCAAGAACAAGAAAGGTACTTGTTTGGGTATTCTGGACTGCCAACGTTTACAGGAGTTGTCTCCCTTTTTAGAGAACTGGAAAACTTTTTAAGATCTGTGTCAGACAGCCATATATATAGATGTACATAAATAGACATTGATAAAAAAATTAAAAATAGTGTTTACAGAATATGTACAATAGATTTGATACTCCACACACTGCTTGAAGTCCTTTTGTAAATTTTGTTTGAGGAATACTTTAAATCAAAACCTTCAATCAACACAGTATAGTTAATAGTTGGGTTTAAATTTATACCATTGTGATTACAAACCTTGCGTCCATTTCAGTATTTCCCAGAATTGTCAAATGTCTAATGAAGCAGTACAACTTTTTTATCATATGTGCTATTGCCAGTTATCTCCACTTGGGTTTTCTCCCATCATAATGTTGGCCGCCATCATATAAGTGAAATGTTCTTGAGTATGGCGTAAAACACCAATCAAATAAATAAATAAATAAATAAATATCTGCACCTGATCAACGTCAGATGTGCAGGAGCTGTTTGTTATTGACTTGTGAACGTGAAGATCTGATGAAATACCTATGTGATCTCCAAGCTTGTCTGGTGAAACTTATTACTCCAGTGCATGTCTTGCCTGGTGAAACTTGTTACTCCAGTGCATGTCTTGCCTGGTGAAACTTGTTACTCCAGTGCATGTCTTGCCTGGTGAAACTTGTTACTCCAGTGCATGTCTTGCCTGGTGAAACTTGATACTCCAGTGCATGTCTTGCCTGGTGAAACTTGTTACTCCAGTGCATGTATTTTGAGAAGTGAAGCTGCTACTTTTACTTGTATGTGTAATGTATTGATCAGTCATGATTGGTGTAAAGTTTGACCTCCTTAAAACAGAACGGAACTCACCAGATGGACTGGAAGTATACATGTAGGTGTATCGTTTGATCTATTTGTTGACATGTCATTGGGCTACAACAGTGAATCGCTGGGTAGCAATTTGGCTTCCATTATTTTGTGTATGGATAATGATGTTGAAATCTCTTAATTTTTTCTCAGTTCAATAATGAAACCAGCTTTTGTTGTAGATTATTGTTTTTCTGTTATTATAAGGAATTTTGCAACAACAAAAAAGCATTAATGAAGATTTACAGTACAAATATTAATATGTATTTTCTCCGTTCTTGATGGAGTGAGCTGCATTGGTTCTCTTCAGCATTCATGTAGGCCTATTGCTTGTTTGTCATTTTTTTTTTTTTTTTAATTGGTGTTTTACGCTGTACTCAAGAATATTTCACTTATACGACGGCGGCCAGCATTATGGTGGGTGGAAACCGGGCACAGCCCGGGGAAATCCCATGACCATCCACAGGTTGCTGGCAGACCTTCCCACGTACTTGAAATACTGATAATGGACACGAATATTTTTTATATAAATTGCTGGACCCGATAGATCATCTAGGATAAACAAATTTTTGTCTATTATTATGTTACTTTAAGATGTCAAACATATCCTATTTTAATTGATGATCACAAGTCCCAATAAAGTCTAGGTTTGATGTTTGTTGATTTTTAAGAGAGAGATAATGTCTCTTTTCACCAGCTGAAATTTCTTCCAACTGTAACAAATCCAGTCCAATTATCGCTATTTTGATGGCTTATTTCTATGCACACTTACTAACCTTTTCACACAATTGTTTTCTTTTCACAGATGTTTAATAAAGACTGTTGAATGATGATCAACTGGCTTGTTTCTTATTCATGGCTGGCTATGTAAGCCTACTTGTCTGTGTAACATGAGACTTTGAACCCATGAAAATATGGTGACGAAAATGATTTACAACTGCGTAACAAAGTCACACTCGGCAATCTTTACAGTATAATAATAGTTGTGACAGTATATTAATTTTGGCCTTCCTTATGGATTTAATGGCAAGACCTTAGCACTATCTAATTAAAGAGTAATATCTGTGTTTGACACTGTCAAGCATTCTGCTTTATTTTGGTTTTTTATCATATCACATGACCTACATTACACTACTTACATTATGCAGTTTTACAAACTGCTCAATCAGGTGAGCTACCAGTATTCTCTGAATACCTTCTTGATTTGTGTTTGACCAGTATAAATAGTAGGTTGCATGAGTTCTTGGGCATGGTGGGCTTTATGCACCATAGGCTAGCTTGGTAATGTTTGATACATGCACCAGTCACAATGAGGTGAAACCAAGTTTATCCACTTTTGGAAGAAATTTCTCTGAAATTTTGATGTGGATTGTCGTCTCATGTAGCGGTACATTGACAAGCGATTCCAACATTGAACACATTAATTTGTACTTGGGGATGGGATAAAGCTAAGTTTAGTGTCATTGCATCATGAAGCACACCTTAGAATGAAAATATTTGATTGCAGTTCATGGAGTCAAAATATTCAACAGAATAAATAAGTGTAGTTTTCGTCGGGCTTTACATTTATGCTCTTTTTTTTTTTCACTCCAAATGCTTATGACAAGATATTGATACTATCTTCATGTAATACCTTGTATACCGTTTTGTCAGGTGACCCATGTCGTATACCGTTTTGTCAGGTGACCCATGTCGTATACCATTTTTGTCAGGTGACCCATGTACTTTATTTTAGTAATCCTTTACTCATGTGTAAAAAGAGTAATTCCAACATCCAGTGTCATGATTAAAGTTGGAAAAACTTCCTGTGCCATCAGAGTTCCTAGACTCTGATAGTATGGTCCACAAAGCCCATCTCAGAAGTGTTTGAATACGTTTTTACCCAACAGCTTTGATGTTGTGAACTATAATCATACAGTAGAGAGCTTAGGTGGTTTGTGACAAAAGCTAGCCTTGTACATGTACATATACATGTGGTCTGATCAGGACGCCACAGAATTGTCGTCATGACCCCGCGTCAACCACTGTCAATAGTGCTACACATGTAGCAGATATAATGGATAATGCAGGATAAAAATGCTTTCCCAAGGATAATATCAGTTTTATTCCAAAAATTGTTCAACAGCAGATAAAGCCCATGGAAGTGGCTGGTCCAATCATGTGTAAGAAAAGCTGGTAAAGAAATAAATGTACAAATTTCTTAATGTGTTCACATGATCAAGCATGTCAGAGACGTGGCCCCACAGTGGAATATTGATAGATAGATAAATACACATACATATATAGCCACAGAGTAGTAGAATGCAGCAAGCACAGAGGGTATGATGCGAATGTGACTTGTAAAAATACAAATGGCGAAACAAAAAAGCCATTTCACAAGACTACATACATCAATAAGCAAATAAACTAATTTACACTGGCAAAGGTTGCTCACACTTTTGTCTAAATATACATCAGATTTGATGACATCTAGTATTAAAGCAAGAAAAGATTTTTCCAGGAATATATGTCTAAAGAACTGCCTTCTACAAACTCTAGAAAGGCCTGTTCTCTCCCAAGTGAAGGAATGATAGTAGGTGACTGCATATCAAGGCAATATATCACAAGCATTAATAAGAATTAACCAAATTCACTAATGAATCAATATATTATAAAGAAGATAGTCCCAAGTTTGTCATCAAATAAGCAAGTATCTACAGGTTAGTCAGTTTTGGCCTGCTTACATCATCAACAATAACAAAATCATAAACACAATGATAATCATAATACAAGTTACTCTGGGTAAAAACAAATTTATGGATCTGGTCCCTTGTTGCACAGGAATGGCAGCACATGCTGGTCCCTTGTTGCACAGGAATAGCAGCATAGGCTGGTCCCTTGTTGCACAGGAATGGCAGCGTATGCTGGTCCCTTGCTGCACAGGAATGGCAGCACATGCTGGTCCCTTGCTGCACAGGAATAGCAGCATAAGCTGGTCCCTTGTTGCACAGGAATGGCAGCGTATGCTGGTCCCTTGCTGCACAGGAATAGCAGCATAAGCTGGTCCCTTGTTGCACAGGAATGGCATGGCAGCGAATGCTGGTCCCTTGCTGCACAGGAATAGCAACAAATGCTGGTTTCTTGTTGAACAGGAATAGCAGCAAATGCCGGTCTACTTCTGATTTCATCTGAAGTTAACATGGCTGACAGTTGTGAAAGAATATTATTTTGCTACATTTTACTACTGCACTTTTCTTGTATTCTTGTAAAACATAGCACCACATGCTTGCCTTGCGTATACCTGCCATAGAGGCACAGATGTATGCATCGAAAACACAGACATTAACAATATCGAAACTTTGTGGAAACAATTTGTGCTTTACATGCACCTGTACATGCCATATTATAACTCTTAAACTAAAATAGAAATCTCACAATAGAAGATTTTCTCCAAGATTAAATGGATGAAATCATAAGCAAACAAATTAATACTAAACATGAAACAAACAACTGAAAAAATCGCATGAATTCCTCTACTCCAGCACTTGTTAAAATGTACGACAACCTGGCTCTGTCTAGTTATAAATTTGTTCATTCACTCTCTGCTGGACACTTTACATGGACAAGTATAGATAAAAATATGTCTAAAGTGCTTCTACCTTCCACACATGTACAGTAGTTTTTAATCTAACACCTACAGATTTTGTCTTATTGGGGCAGAGACAGATGCCAGCAAGAGGGAGCCCAATCTTCAGTTTCTAAACAAACTGTTCTGTTTAAAAGTTCTGACATTTCCAGGGCCAATGGAACACACGAGTTCAAATCCAGCTTTGGTCCCAGTGCATGACTCTCCATTTATGCCGACAGGTCTTTCATCATAAGACAAGCAAATATGGTCATGATCATTTTAGGTTTCACTTCCACAATATCCTCTGGCAAAGCGTACACCCTGGCTCCGATTTTCCTAGCTATTGAGATTGCATACTTGGCATTGCTGAGTTTTTCCTACAAAACACACACACAAAAAAAGTCACATCACTTGCAAACAGAAAATGATTCTTGTGACATGTAAAATTTGAACTCAGATTGAAGATGGTAAATTAATGCCTTACAATTTTCAAATCCGATCCAAAAATTTTAACCTTTGAAAGCGAATCCTATAATTAAATCCATGCATCTGAAACTTACTTAGGTGTATATTAAAGCACACAACTGGATATTATAGCCTTTTATGACATGAAGGTAGTTAATATGTTTGATGCAATACAGCACCAGGTTTACTCACCATTTAGTATAAGATCACCCTATTTATTGGACTGTTGTTAAAGTCCATTCTCAAGAATTTCATTATTAAACTTTTTCTATTTTCAGTGTTATTAAAACCTGTTTTGATGGCTTTTGAGGAAAATGGGGTGCCTGAAGTAAACCACCAATCTTTGAGGAGTTACTAGAGAACTCTCCCTTGTCTGACATACGTCATACTGGTGGAGGTCAAGTGGTATTATTTCATACATGACACACAAAGAGTAATGTTGACCACTTATAGCTACCATGATACCAACAACAATAGCAGCAGCAGAAAAAACATAGAAAACTTTGTGTTCAAAATTGGGACTGAACCTTACCAAGCAATTGAAAGGCAAGCACCTTCACCCACAGCACTCTCCCTAAATCACTTCACATTGTGGACAAAAAGACGACTAAGTTTTCAAAATCAAAACTCACCTCTTCAGTTTGTCCGTCTTTCACCAGACTGAAGTTTATGGAGCCTGGCTTTAGACACTCCACCACATCAATGATCACCCTGCCATCTGACAAGACAGGGTCTTGGAAACTGCTGAACTTGCTTTGTTTCCCTCCCTCCTTCAACTGTAACACAGAAGGTGCAGTCCTCATTGAAAATAAGTACATGTGTAATATTTCACCAGAGCAAACCCTCCACAAAAAGTTTTTCATCTGCAAAAAGAGCTGTTTTCTTGAGGCACTCACACAATGTGAAAGCTGCTGAAAGTGAAATAAGTTGCACACATCTTTCATATTCAGTGAGAAATTTTTACACAGAAAAGAGAGAAAATTTGTGAATTCTTACTAAAACTACTTACTTCATTTAAATATATCTTTCAATCAGCATTTCAAACATATCCACACATATCCAGTAGAGCAATCAACAAGGAACACTTACAAAACAAACATTCCACACCTGTGTTTTCCATCCCAATCCCCCCAAAAGGCACATAACTACAGGACTAACCTTTGAGTTAGCCCAGTCCACGATTTCCTTCTCCACGATGGGGTGCCCAGTGCCTGCCAGAGACTGGAGAATACTCAGGGTGTATGCTCTCATCAGTTGCCAGACCAAAGCTGAAATAAACAACAAAATACATGTTCACAGTCTGTTGTGGGAACCAACTCATTCCGATTAATAAGTGTCAATTTAGCCATAGGTGATGAGGGTGTGAACTCAAGTCCAGCCTTGTCTGCACTAGTGCAGTCTTTATAACTATGGCTTTGACATGTACCTGGCAAAGGGCTGTGGTTCTCCGCATTCAAATCAGTCTGGTTACTGCTGCCCCAAACCCTGACTACCATTATTCAAGTGAAATATTGTTCAGTCTAAGAACAAACATCACTCAAACAATGGTAGCTTACCACAGATAAATATATATAGTACTTCATAAATTCCCATTAAAACCTACTGCTGGGTTTTCACATATGGCATTAAAACTAAAACATCAAATTTTAGTATTCTTACAGTTTTTCCATGTTAGGCTTAAAACCGCACAATTCTCATTAACAGTATCCTAAATATTCTAATTTTTGGGACATCTGGTCTGCTCTTTTCAGACAATGTACATGGTAACAGTAGCAGGAATATTTAGTTCCTTTCTTTTTTTCACATGGTTAGTCCATCTAATGAACAACATTTTCGTATATTTTCGTATAATGTAACTCTTTGCTTTTAGCACTATTAATATCAGTCCTAAAAATTGGAAAAAAAGTATACTTATTTTGAAGGCTTTTTGGCACAATAACCAAGGCCAGTTTTATACAAACCACAAGAACATGATATCATTATGTATGATTTTCTGTATTCCAATGTTATTGTTCACAGTAAACTGTTGGTGATTTGGTCACTGTATAGCTCACCACAGTAAACTGTTGGTGATTTGGTCGCTGTATAGCTCACCACAGTAAACTGTTGGTGATTTGGTCACTGTATAGCTCCCCACAGTAAACTGTTGGTGATTTGGTCACTGTATAGCTCACCACAGTAAACTGTTGGTCACTGTATAGCTCACCACAGTAAACTGTTGGTGATTTGGTCACTGTATAGCTCCCCACAGTAAACTGTTGGTGATTTGGTCGCTGTATAGCTCACCACAGTAAACTGTTGGTGATTTGGTCGCTGTATAGCTCACCACAGTAAACTGTTGGTGATTTGGTCACTGTATAGCTCACCACAGTAAACTGTTGGTCACTGTATAGCTCACCACAGTAAACTGTTGGTGATTTGGTCACTGTATAGCTCACCACAGTAAACTGTTGGTGATCTGGTCACTGTATAGCTCCCCACAGTAAACTGTTGGTGATTTGGTCGCTGTTGGTGATTTGGTCACTGTATAGCTCACCACAGTAAACTGTTGGTGATTTGGTCACTGTATAGCTCACCACAGTAAACTGTTGGTGATTTGGTCGCTGTATAGCTCCCCACAGTAAACTGTTGGTGATTTGGTCGCTGTATAGCTCACCTAGGGTAAGAGTCTGGTTTCCTTCCAGGATGTCTTGTCCTCCCACGCCCACCAGTGAGAACTTCATCACCTTTCCCAACTCCACAGCATAATTACAGTTCCCTGAAAACACCAATCAGAATGAATATCTAGCAAATAAAACACACTCCTAAAATGACCTAACATATCATAAAAGATATACATTAAATATCAGTGAATCAATGAATGACATTTTTTTTTTCCAAAAAGTATCACGGCAAAATATTTGGTTTGTGTTTTTTGTCTCAATGTTCTAATGGTTGCCTTTAAAAGACAAGGCAGCAAATAAATAACCTGGAAACGGACATTTTTTTTTATGTGCTTGGTAAATCAATAAATGAATTTTTAACCAGGAATTCTTAAGTAGAAAAAAAAAAAATACAGGATGCGCCATGTTAGAGCAATAGGAAACACAAGGTTGCATCACTTGTACCCCACATACATTCATGTATGGTTCAAACATAAAAAAAGGGTTTGGTTGATGCCAACAGGCGTATCTTTGGGTTATGGAAATAGCTCACACCTGACTGGATAAGAACTGATAACACTGTGGCACTTTCGATTGTCTCAATCTGTGTGAACTGCGATATCTTGAAGCATACATACATTTCCTTTAATGTCAGAAATATCTCACCGAGTTTTTCGAAATTTATCCTCATCTTGTGGAATTTACGGATAACTTTCTTCCAGTCCACACTGCCAGGTTTAATGATGTCATAGAGTTGGAAGATGATGAGGCCATCAACAAGATCAGAATACAGGTAATGGACAAATGGCTGCACGCCCATACTGTTCATCCAGTTGCGATATGCTGCAATGGAAAAGTAAAGCACACTCAAACAGATGATTATAGAAAACTTCCATAAATGTTTAATATCAAGATGTAATGATAAATTAAGATGGATTTTAAAGCTTTTTAAAGATCTTTACGTCAGCTAAGTATTATCAAATTTAAATTCCTAACTTTCTTAATTAAAATTAAGAATCTATTTCACCATTGCTAAAAGATTTGCAGTTTGTGCTTAAAGAGCTACTTCAGTATCAAAACCTCTGTTTTAAAAAGCAAGGTCAAATGATGAGGAGGGAAACAACATGAATTGTTTTTGATAGACTGAAAGAAAATGGCCGTGTATTAAAACTGTTACGATAAGCTTTACAAGGCAACCTGAATACAGAAACAAGTTTTCTGTTGAATATCCTTTTGCTTGGTGAATAGCAGTGTACTTCCACACATTCCTGACATCATTCTATCATAATTGCCTTTAATGGGTCAAATAGTGTTATTCATCATAAATCTTTTTGAGCCATAATCTCTTTTGCATAGAATTACCTTCATGTCATTTTAATGTTTGCACCTGGTTTCTCTTACGAACTGAAGTAGCTTTAAAGACAAATTTCACGGTTGTTCAAAACTGTAATAAGAAGATTCAACTTGAAGCCAAGGTGTTCAATTTTGTACGTTGCCAAAAAATAATTGTTTAAGAGTATATTAAATGTGAATCATTATCTGCTGTTGTTCCATTCAGTCTCTGTATACTGTATTTGGTGCTGGCTGGGTTTTCTTAAAATCATAATTATATAATATGACTTACTACCTGTATTAACTCATACACATTTGAACAACCAGGCCCAAAACACCAAATGAAACAGCTTCAAAATATCCCTTTTTGAAGCGCTTTACTATAATATTTCACATTTCTGGGTCACCCATCTGCAGGTGATGTAGCTTGCATTCAAAGACATACTCTAATTCTTCAACCTTTTTAACCTCTTCTGTGACCAATATTTTGAAATATTCTGAGAGAACCATGGAATGTAGAGAAAAATTTGCACAGTTTTATGAAGCTTGTAACTTAAGCTACACACAAATCTGAAACACATGCTTTAAAGGTCGAAATCATTTAAGGTTTACAGCAGTTTGTCACAGTTACTCTTGTCAAGTACATCAAGATGAACCCCTTAAGCAGACAGTCAAGCCTCACTTTTCTCTTCCCGTGTTTCCTCATACTGCTGTATGTCCACATCCACATCAGCATTATCCAGGGCTGGGTAGGTATTGAAGAGGTTAGCCACAAAGGCCAGGTTGAGCTTGTAGTTACCAGACACGACATCTGATGGCGACACAAAACTCCTGCAGCCTATCTTATCTGCCTCCTGCAGCATCTCCTCGGCCCTCATGTTATGATCACCCACCTACATCGTATAACAACCATACAGGTCATCAGCATCATCACAACAATAATAAACTTCATTTTATCTCGATTAGCCATTATCGTAATAGCAAAAACAATAAACAGTTTATCTTGATAAGCTGCATATGCCAAGGCCTTTTTTCATGCAGGCTGTGTGCTATAACATTTACACAAAATAAATAATCTAATATACATTTTTTTTTGCAACAACTTTTTTGTCCGAATGCTACAGGTAAGTAAAATGAGCTTCAAGATGCTGAAGTCATTACAGACAGCACAAGTACCTCCATAACTACATGGAACCTATCTGTTGATATAAAAGTCGTTCATGGAGAGACAGATGGAAAATGATATGCCACAACACAACCTGTAACACTTTTTTTTTTTTTTACTTCTTTGATTTGTCTTTCATACCATACTGAAGAATATTTCCTTTACATGATGGCAGTCAATTTTAGGACAAAAATTCACCACGAACAGGAACAAGTACACATTTTTTAACATTCTAGCTGAGACAGAGCCATCAGTAAGGACATCAAGTAATGGCAGAGTTCCTGCTGTAATGATATGTCAGTCAGAGCTGGCCTCTGAATCCTGACAGCTGATCATGATTCATCACATTCATCAGCCTTCATGTCAATCCCTCAACCAGAAACATAATCCTTGATCAAACACAACTCGCATCACTTACTCATCACAGACCTAATGTCACAAACATAGCACACACTGTCAAGTGACACAAAAGTAGCACGTTACCTGTAGTGGACTCAATGTGACACCAGAGTCTGCAGGGGCGATTTGATGCAGTAGATAAGTGTAGGCTTCAGAGTCCTGCAGATAGACCAGTAACAAGATATATGAGCTACACATACATGTAGAGCATGTGGGGTGTGTGCGACATGGAAACTATGGAGCAACTGTTTAGATTACGCTATCACCCGAGCTGACAACATCTAAACATGTCACTCAGACCATAAAACTTAATTCATATTGTTTATTAATCATGTGGGGTCATCAAATTCCATACATAAAACATATATGCATACCTAACGTGACGACAATCTCTGTACTGATAGAGTGACAAAATGGGCATATAAATGTAAAGCTGAACTTTGGACTTGTCATATGGGGTTATCAACTGGCACAATGTTATTTACAAATGCAGACACAGATCACAGGTGAAAACATTCTTCTGCACAAACTCCCTATTACTTATTTATCTACACATGGAAGATCTATGTCAAACTTTCATTCATACACCTATTTCCTGCAATGCCAAAATTACATCGGGAAATCAGGAAATGGCTGCATATATTTCTCATTTATAGATGAGCATCAAAGTGTAAATCTAGAACAGCTAGATTTGAACTCCACACTGGTCTAGAGTTACTACAGTTGAATGCAGATGCCAAAACTATTAGCTGAGAAAATGTCAGAAAATGTGAGAACAAAATACCCCATGGGCAACTTAATAATCAACCATTGAATGATGATAAATGCTCATGTGTATGGATCTATATTCAAGAATTTTTCACCTATAGGTTTAGAGGTGAAGTAAACCACTGTCCTTCATCACAGACCTTACTAACCTCCTTACAGCTACAGCCATTCCTCAACGAGTGAGACATAGACTGGAGTCTGCACTCAGATGGTTGAGTGATGTATATCATGGCAATGTGGAGCATTGAACTGATTGTCTTACCTTGATGTCCTCTGTGAAGTTGCGGACCTCCTTGTTACAGCCTGCCCTCCTAAGGTGATAATTCACCCACCTGAGGAGTATCTGCTCAGGGGAGAGTTTCTGTAGATCCTCCAGGGTCTCTCCTTCCTCTAGCAGCAGAGCCAAGCCAGGGTGGTGAGCCAAGTCGATGTCACTCAGCAAGCCAATCTGATAGGGGAATAAAAGGGGATGTGGTTAATGACACAATGTTCACAAACTGACAGTACCTGAGCCAGGCCAAGGTGGTGAGCCAAGTCAGTGTCACTCAGCAAGACGATCTGACATTGGGGAGCTGAGGTTAATGACACGACGTTCACAAACTGACAGTACCTGAGCCAGGCCAAGGTGGTGAGCCAAGTCAGTGTCACTCAGCAAAACGATCAGACATTGGGGAGCTGAGGTTAATGACACGACGTTCACAAACTGACCGTACCTGAGCCAGGCCAAGGTGGTGAGCCAAGTCAGTGTCACTCAGCAAGACGATCAGACATTGGGGAGCTGAGGTTAATGACACGACGTTCACAAACTGACCGTACCTGAGCCAGGCCAAGGTGGTGAGCCAAGTCAGTGTCACTCAGCAAAACGATCAGACATTGGGGAGCTGAGGTTAATGACAAGATGTTCACAAACTGACAGTACCTGAGCCAGGCCAAGGTGGTGAGCCAAGTCAGTGTCACTCAGCAAGACGATCAGACACTGGGGAGCTGAGGTTAATGACAAGATGTTCACAAACTGACAGTACCTGAGCCAGGCAAAGGTGGTGAGCCAAGTCAATGTCACTCAGCAAGACAATCTGACACTGGGGAGCTGAGATTACTGACAAGATGTTCACAAACTGACAGTACCTGAGCCAGGCCAAGGTGGTGAGCCAAGTCAGTGTCACTCAGCAAGACGATCTGACATGGACTTGGTTAATGAGTTTTCAAAATCTAATGGTGACAGAGGGATGTTAATGATGTAGTCTTTACAGGTAGGGAACACCAGATGGGATTCTAATCACACAGTGTTCATTATCTAACAAGGAAGGACAGAGGAAGCACGTCCAGATTCTGATAGAAAACGCAGAAGGGATTTGGGACAAAACAATAAAATAGTATTCACATAAAAGAAATGAGGAATAAGAAATGCCACTGTGTCCCTTGTAGGAGGAGTGTAATAATGTACCATGTCTCTATTGAGCTGGGAGGCAGTAGAAATGCACTGTGTTTTCTTTGTCATTAACAAAAAATCATTAAAGAAAACAATTACAAATTTAATGGACTCACCCTGATGATCTGCCAGAGAAGACCCAGTGACAGATGGGGCTTCCCCTTCTCCAGATCATCTGCACCAATGTTCACAATGTTACAGCCGATGGACTGGGCAGAGTTCAAGGCCAAGGTCAGGTTTTCATGTTTACGGTACACACTGAGGTTTGTCTTGTTGATGGCTCGCTCATCAATTGTGTCATTCTGAGCTAAATTCACAAGTTTGCTGCAAACAAGCGAGCAGACATCATTTAGATAATCAAATCATGACTGTTCTAGCAAATTCAATTTCTCCACAAAATTGAAAAGAAGTACAGAAAGTTTATATGGTCTGAAATGCTGAAGAAATGTATTAGCCATTTTGGAACACATAGCATGTCTAAGTTTTGAAAGAATTAAAAAATCAAGTTTTGCACGGGAAATAATAAGGTAAATGATCGTGTTTAAAAACCACCAGCAGAACCGGTTTCCTATCCTAGTTCACCTATTACTTGTCAGGTCCACTGAGGTGTCTACAACCTAGATTTCATGCACAACACAAAATCCACAATGTCACAGAAAATGGCTTGCACATCACAAAAATCTTATTTTTCAGACTTATGTTGTCACATCTCTATTGGTTTAAATTGGTTCATCAGTTGGAAATGCAAGAAACCTGTTAATCCACTTTTTGAAAATATCCAATTCAATTATTCTTTCCAAATGAACTCACCACAAAATGATCCCATCCTTCATCTTTTCAAAGAGGTCTTTGCCTTCTGGATCAAATGGGATGTACTTCTTGCAGTCTGGGTCATCCCTAAGGTTCCTGTCGACAAAAACCAGATATGGGAAAGGTTCAATACCACCTTAATTTCTCTTTTTGTCCACCTTAATTTCTCTTTTCGTTCTTTGAAATTCCAGGACATTTATGCACAAATAAAAAATGTACATAATATCAAATTTTCATAATATTATGGATATATGTATCCAACATGTGTACATCTACACTACTTGTAATATTCTATAGCCATTAACATGGAGAAGTCATTGTGATTATTTTTAAGTCACGAAATCATAACTTTTGTATACTCAGCAAATGGTACACTTTACAGAATCATGCATAATCTATGATACTCTAAATTCCAACTCTATCCCCTATCTACAGGCAATACAGCTTGTACCTGACAGGCATGTGATTGACCAGTTACAAAACTATATGAAAATGAAATCAAAGAAAAACAAAACCTTATAAGATCATTTTCAGGCTGATATAATATCCCCCGAATCAAGCTTTAAAGCCTGTATACCTCGGTCAATGAGCAGTTCGGTGAAAGACAAAAACAAAAAAAAACAACATTTAACACAAAGCAGAGCATAACCACTTGCATGAATTCGCAGGGAAAGGTTCATGTGCATATTCATAGTAATTTGCCCACATTATTCATCGTCATTTGTCCATTTCGAATATTTTAATGCAGCTACAGTGTAACAATATTAATGCTGAAATTCAAGTCAAAAGGATGTGTAAATGCATACATCATTGTACCAAATGCGTAGCGCATTCCCCGGTCCACGGGCATTTTTTTACACTTCTGTCAATTTCCTTCACTCAAGGAGATTCTCTCTGCTCGATGATAGACATAGTAGATAATAGCCCGCAAAGCGAAAGATCTCTGTAACAATGGCGCTGATTGGTTGAATCACATTCCTCAACCAATCAGCATCCACATTTCAATAGCCCTTTGTTCATCTGGCATCATGCGAAATGGGAGACAAAAAAAAAAAACAGATTTTTTTTTGAGTCTCCTAGGCTAAACGTCACAGAATTTCGCGAATTCACAGAAAAAACACATCCCTGATTTGATGTGCACAAAGAAGAGAAAAACAGGCCATATCCTTACGAGTTAATCCAGTCTGAGAAAGCCACCTGTTCCTCCTTGCGGACTGTATGTGTTGTGCCCTGACTCGAGGCCTCAGACATTCCACTGTGGGTTTCAATGTTGTCTCGCTTGTGGACCATCTTCTTAAAGTTCACAGCAAAATCTTTCTCCAGTTTAAGTTTGGCATAAAGCTGAGAGATGAAAAAAATGAAATTTACTATTTGATGGCCACAATTACAGTTTCAGCTATACTACAATTGTAAATGTCCTTAAGTCAGCATGCAATCAAAATGTTTGTTTATAACTAAATGCATTACAGAACTAAGGCTGACATATGCCTGCCTGAAGGTAAGTTTACTTAATATTAATGAAAAACAGAATAATCTCGCCCAAACATTCTGTTTTTTCTTTGCATTTTTTTCTCTCAATTCAGATTTGTACAAATGACACCCACCTTTTGGAACTCTTCAAAGTCGAGTTTGCCGTCTGGACAGTTCTTGTCGAAGTCCCTGATGAGGTTTCTGACCTCATAGCCAGGCAGGTTCATCCCCACAATCTTGAGGGCATCTCCCAGCTCCGCCAACTCCACAAACCCACTGCCATTTGTGTCCACCTGTAATCAACAAAACACACACTACATTAGTTCTCTGGTTTTCAATATATTAGTACTTTTCGAGCAGATACATGTGTTCCCTCCTAGAAAAATTCATCAAGCTTCGACATGATGGTTTGTCAGATCAGACACTGTTACTTTTAACTCCACTGACTCAGCTATTTCGCCTGCAAGATTTCACCTTACACATTTAGTTTCTCAATCATGGAAAAAAAAAAAAAATTCAATACACATTTACGTCTAATGCTGTTAATCAGTGCAGAGGTTAACATTATCTGCTGAATAGTACAGACAAGGTGAATAATGTACATGTGTTAATAGTTTATTCTGGATAAGAAACCCAGCTAATTCTGTTCAGGGTGAATTAGGAACACTGTTCATCACCACTGAGTGACAAGTCCTGAAACCCATAATTGTGCACAAAATAAATTATAGCAAACTGAAAGTTTTTTCTCAAATAGTTTCCAAAAAATCATGTCCACAAGATAACAGATTCCTAAACGAAACAAAAATGGTTGAATAAAATAAATAAAATGGTCATGTCTTCAAGATTAAAAGAATGTGTTCAGCAGATTTGTAAATTTTTGAGAAATTGTGTCCATATCATGTACAATACCACATAGTAAGTATAACACACACAAGACTCGGGCAGACGCAAATCAAGGTGTTTCACTGTGAAAGGGGGATAAAATATATCCAAACCCCCAGTTTTATTTTTTAGATGCATTAAAATCTTTTCTTCATATGTTTGTCTGTGCATGTACACTCTGAAGCAGGTGTGATTTCATCTGGTCGATAGTTCACTTTGTGCAAAAGAAGCCTTCAATAGTTTCATGTGGATGAACATTATCATACATGCATGTACATGTAAAACGAGGTCTCCTAAAGATCACCACTTTAACAGGAAATGTCACAGCACTTGGTTACATGTGTATTTGTCTCAGGGTTTATAACCCTTGTGAGTTCAAAGTTGAAATTTGCCACAAGTTCAGGGGTGACATTTGACTATAAACGGGACAGTGAGGTTACCATATAATACTGTATGGCTGGGTTCAGTGAAGTATAACAAGCTGAGAGAACAACAACGGAGGTCAAGATGACATGCGATTACCTTATATGTACATACAGTATAGATATAGGACAGGTGCCCCTGGGTGATTGGCTGAGCCCACAAAATGCATGGATCTATAGTGCATATCAGGAAGTGATAATGATCTAAGATCTATCTCAACACAAAAAAAGGGACAAGTGAAAAGTAATAGATTTCTACATATTGAAATGTTCCAAAGTACCCAGTCACTTTAATACTAGCATCATGCAACTAAGGAAGAAAAAACACCCAATAAAATGGGGAGGAAGGCGAAAAAAAAACAGATTTAAAAATAAAAAATTCATGAAATTTGACAAGGTTTACGCCTTTGGTGTCACATTTGCTGGCAGTGTTGTTGATTTTGATATGCTACTTGTACATCATGTACCTTCATATCTCATCTCCTTGATGATATACATGTATGTGTATTTGTATTTCACACCTTGTAACGATATTAAGATATAAATTGGCTCAGTGGCTGCATGTTTATATTAAATTTGTGTAAATCTGTTTGGGGGGGCCTCCGAGTCTCAGTTGGTTAGAGAGCTAGCGCAGCGTAATGGCCCAGAAGCCTGTCACCAATGCGGTCGCTGTGAGTTCAAGTCCAGCTCATGCTGGCTTCCTCTCCGGCCGTAAAGGGGAAGGTCTGCCATCAACTTGCGGATGGCCGTGGGTTTCCCCCGGGCTCTGTCCGGTTTCCTCCAACCACAATGATGGCTGACCTCGTATAAGTGAAACATTCTAGAGTATGGCGTAAAAGACCAAACAAATTCAGAAAAAAAAAAAAAAAATACATGATCTACACATCACACTACATACATACATGTATGTGTCATATAACTTACATTACATGTAACTCAGCGTTATATCACACATACATGTATCGGTACATGTACGTCATAACATACACACCTGACCATTATATTTAACATATCTACACCTCATACTAATTACAAATCTATGACAGCATGATCTGCCCTGGTGTACACAATGGGTGTGTTATATTACTAGTCCATACCATGAATAACAAAACTGTCAGACTGACTAACACATTAACCTCACACACACTTCCTGTGCTAATCGTGGAGCTGTGTAGGATGAATGATGTCCACAAATTACCTGTAGTGCACACCTAGTGGCATGGTAGTTTGTATGACGATGAGCACATGTAAATCTGAACAGAATAGTCACCTACACGTATGCTGTGCCAGGTGTGGCGTATGTTTATCTGTGTCATGTGTGTGGGACATTACCTCATGAAAGTAAAGCTAACAAAAACATAAATTACCTCTAGCATATCCCCATAACGCAAACAGTGTACATCCACACACATCTACCTGTATACAATACATGCACATGTACATATTGACGCTTAGATGTACTGTATGTACATTAACATACAGCCTAATTGCAGAGTGGGCGTTCACATGTGCTGTTCAAACTTTTCTGGTGTGAAATTAAAGTGTAACATGTACTGTGATATTGAATTTGTACGTCATGGAAATGTGTGATGTGTACACATTCCTACATGTACAAGTGTATAGTGTGTACACGTCATCTCCATCTACCCTGTACATTCCTCTAAGATTTAGTCAGACCTCTCCTGACTCCCTGGTATACAGTAGCTCCTCGCTGTCACATTGTCTCATCACACTTATATATTTAGCACATCTTTTTTTCTCAAAGTGTCCACCTGGAAACCTGGATTACCGGCAATGGGTAAAATATGACTCAGCTAAGTAATACCAGAGCCAAAGAGGCCCTAGAGTATGGGTATGAAATTAACGCATGTGAAAGCATTTAGTCATTCAATTGTGTTTTTAATGCCAAACTTTATCACTTTAGTTTATACACAATTAAAAATCTTATTATCAAATTACACACCAATGCGGTAAATGTACATGTTTCTTCTATCCACTGTATAGGCCTGTACAAATGTCAAAATCATTAATATGTACTTTTATAAACATCTGCCTATGAAGATATACATGTAAATACAATGCTAAGTCATATGGCAAAGTGGAGTCTTTAGGTGTGTGTGCATGTCTTCAGGCACCGGCACCTATAGCAGAGTTGATAGAGCGTCGGCTTCAGGAAGCGGTAGATCCAGGGTCAATCCTGTGTCGAGTCACACCTAAGACCTTAAAAGAGGAAGTTGTAACTTCCTCACTGGCATTCAGCATGAAGGGGATAGTGCAATGATTGGTTGACCCGAATGAGTATAATGGCTCGGGCGGGGTGGCTTACTCGTCTCTGTTAAGGGGTCTCAGTGAAGCAGCACTAGATAAGAGAGCGGTGGAAATCCGTTCTGCAACAAGGAGGCACATTACATACACTCTAAGGATTCCTTCATCGTCATATGACTGAAAAATTGTTAAGTATGACGTTAAACACCAAGCACTCACTCTTCTTCTGGCAGGGTGAGTCCATGACGCCAAAGTGACGCTTTATGCATCATCCCCCCCCCCCCCACCATAATGGACTGTTGTACTAAACCTGCATGAATACATGCTACCTCCAGTTTCCTCTACAGCTGCATACGTATAGCTGCATACGTATAGCTGCATTATGTAAATGTATGCACAACTTCCCTAATTACCATCACACAATTCTCTCCATATCTTACATGCAACCACGTATCAGACAGAAGTTAAAACATATGAATAATGTACAGACAGACTTAGCTATACAAACATATATGTACATTTGCATACACTATTACTAATAATGTCAAAAAAATGTGAAATAACCATTATGGCACTGTATTTGCTCTACCCCCCCCCCCCCCTCCCCCCAGAAACAGAAACTTTAAAAAAAAAAAAAAATAATATGATCAACTCTCAGAATCTAGCAAAATGTATATATATACACAGTATACATTACCGTTTAGAAGCTTTGGAAGATGATACAGTACACGAACTATTTAATTCTTTAGAAGTATGTCTCACACCGACACCCAGGTGACAAGGCACAGCATACTGCATAGACACATGTAAATAATCACCTCATTTGTGCTTGTATTATTCATGTAAAGTACATGAACTTTTTATCATGTTCACTTTAAAAGTGTGTATTACTATATCATACAGAAATAATCCAACTTCACAGCTAACCCAATACAGGTAAATTAATGCAATGTAACATTTTTTGGACAGGCTGAATTTTTTTTTCTTGTACATAGTGTTTGTTACTTCTTAATCCTGTCTAAGTCTGTGTCAACATTTCACTTAGAATCTAAACACTGAATGCACATCAAAGATATGTTACAACTCGGAATACAAAGAACTACAGGTGCACTCCATGCTTTGACTGAATGTTGATACAAACCACAAAGAAAGTCTTTACTTATCAAGAACATGCATGAACAAATTAAAGGTCCATATGAACTCATATTCTGCCTGCCAATGGTTCCATTCAGAAGCCTTAAATGACCTTATTCAAAGAATCCAAGTTCTACAAGCATGTTAAAAGTTGGCAGTTTGATACTCATCGTTGTACAAAGGGGTTAAAGAAGCATGATCTATACTGATAAATGTGCATGCAGATGGCAATATAAACAGGTGAAAAGGAAAAGAAAAGCATAATAATATACCTGTAATTAGCACTCAATGAAGCTACATAAATAAATTATCTATTTTATAAAGTACCTGCACTGCTTTACTGTAGCACAGTAATGACCTGCTTAATGACAATCATCTGTATATTTATATTGGTACATGTCAAGGTCACATAAAAATGAACATCTCACTGTACAATGCTGTCATTACCTGATGATGTGCATAATGGGATGTGATTAATTTCATTGTTGTTTTATATTCATCTATTTGATTTGTGTTTTACGTAGCACTCAAGAACATTTCACTTACATCATGGCAGCCAGCCATATTGTCGGAAGACACCAGAGAGAACCCAGGGAAACTCACGACCATGCACAGGTTTCTGCCAGACCTTTCCAAGAACAACCGGAGAGGAAGCCAGCATGGAGTGTGTTATAATCCCATACTCAAGAATTTCTCACTTGTACACTTGCGGCCATTTTCATAGATAGAGGAAACCAATGTGCATAAAGTAAACTATATCACCACCCTTTGTGGAGATAGGCAAACTGTACAATGTACATCTATCATATCCATGGAGGTCATACTGGCGGTAGGCTAGTGATCTCTGGGGCCCATTTGTTCAAAACTGGTGCAAGACTCAATACCAGATTTAACTTTAAGCCAAGTCTTCAATTTTGTACTTAGCCCTAAACTTATTGTGCATCAGTATATTAAATATGAACTAAAACTGCTGCTGCTGTACTTTGCAGAACTGCATTGGCTGCTGACTTTGGTTAACATTTTAAATATAAAATATGATTTAATACCAGTATTACACGTAGCTATTACACGTAGCTAATACACTTTCAAACAAATGGCTCCTGCAAACTTCATGTAAGATCACACAAGAAAGCACTGTCAAACATACTGCACCAAATAAAAACAGCTGGCAGTGCACAAGGCCCAATAAATAATAAGAATGGTCCAATCCAGGAAATACTCCAAAACGGAATAGGGAATTTAGATGTTCAATTTCTCCCACAACCATCCTGTGTCCTGATTACACATGATTCTCCATTTTCAACTGCCAAGTACATGTAAAATTGTTCACTTCAGAAATACATTTCATAATGTAAAAAAATGCCAGTAACACGATTTAGAAAGAAGGTTCAATGCATGTGGGGTACATTATAAATGTCAGATTTTACCAACCCATGTTTGATAGTCTGCACAGCTGAAGCAGTTGTGATTTTCTGACACTTCTTTTCCTTTTTACTCACTGAGGACGAAGATCTTAATACTACCTTCTTAACAAGTCCTTCATGACTATTGTGGAGACATTTTACACCTTGTGAAACTGGCCACAAAACTGGCATATTGGCAGCTTATGTCTCCTACATGTACATGTACATATTTGAGACTGCAGACATCCTGGCATTTCACTTGTGCCAGGCAGCAGCAAGCAGACGAAGTGAAAGATACCATATAAGGATATGAACAAGCAATATTCCAAGAAGTATGGCTGATAATAACCAGAAATTTAGTATGTAAGACAACAGAACAATGTGTATACATACATAAATTGTGAACATCAACATAGCCTAGTTTTGGACTTATAAAGTAGTGAAGCAGAGTTTTGTATGAACTCTCATGTTACTTAGACAATGTTTTCACTGGGGTGTGTGAGCGAGTAAGCCTGGTGGCGCAAGTAAAACAGCCAATGCCTGGATGTTCGCAGTCTCGAATAATAGCACAGAAACAAAAAAGTCACAGTGACACGGGCACAAAAGAGTCTGACACAAAGAAACAGCAACTACAAGTACCATGATGTTAAATTTTCGAAAACCAGTAAGAAAGACTTTACACTTTACATATCCAGTGCAATTTTTCCAAGCAACCCAGCCAGACATGATGTAACCTCCAACTGAATTTTATGATGTATGATGTATAATGAAGGTCTGAGCCACATTACATACGTGTACATGTATTGTAACCTACATAATTATTTAGGTTAAATACTTCTACTTATACAGTTCTGTTTACATGTAGCTCCAAACAGAAACTTGCATACATGTATAAACATGTATGAGTTGTGTTTTGTATCCACATCTGGAACAAATAATAGTTGACATATGCTCTGTAATGATGTCAACCTTGGGCCAGTGGCTGATGGAACACTGACAGCCTGGGTCATACTCACATGGAGGAGGAAAGTGTAAGGGGGGAAGAGGGAAAAGAAGGGGGGGGGGGTCAGGTCCCACAGATTGTAAACCACCAGATGAATCACCCCTTCACAGGGTCTAAACTCCCAGCAACAGGGAACAATGACATCCACACCAGAGAGCACAAACCCAACCAATTCTAAGCCTGTGCACTATGCTAATTATATCCAAGACTTTAGAAACAGGGTATTTTTAAGACACCAAGTTCAACTGACTGACTTGAGAAGGGGGAACCCATGTTAAAGTTACTTTTCCAGAAACTGTAACTTTTAATTGGCTTCAAAATTAAAGAAAATGTAACATTTGCTTCAATGCCCCCTTCCCCTGTGTTACTTGCAGCAATTCCACATAACTGCTCTAGCCAATGCCTCTACAGCCTAATGAGACAGCAGAGACCATACTACCACTTTTCTGTATTCCTTAATCTTGATACAATGTAATTACAGGTGCAACCATTCCAGCTACAAGGGTCATGCTTATAAATGTTCATGCAAGTAGACAGATGACAAATCCTGCAGAGTCCATGCCTTGCTTTAAGAGGCTTCAGTAGGGATAACCTAGCTGTTGAATGTATGTCACACATGTACACTTCAATCTGCACTCAAAGCCTACACAATACAATAGGAGAAGTGTTAAAACATTTGATGTTTTGAGTGGATCTCAAAATACAATGTCTCCCTTCTGCTGAAAGTTTTGAAAGAAAATGTATGAAAAAAATTGCACGCTAGCTGTCTCTCTGTCTTACCACCATTAACAAAGATTGAAATATACACCAGATCAAACACTGTTTTGTACAGATATCTACCATTCAAGCATGGTTATATATATACTGAAGCAATGTACATGTACAGGTACACCTACAGCACACTTCATTTACATACATTTCATTGCCTGCATAGTGTTTCTCAAGTAATCTTCTATAAATATATCTTCTACACTATCCTAAGTACTGGTATTCAAGTTGTAGACCTCATTGGTTGTAAAGAGCCAGTGATTTCAACTGAAGTACTGTAAATTCATGCACCATGTGGCTGGCGAATAAGGTAACGTCATATCAATGGCCATAAAACAAAGTCATGACTTTGACACAATACTTAACAAAAACTACTTTGATTACTTTCAAAAGATGAAATAATTGTTTTACTCGTTGATCAGGGCTTGCAAATTTCAATTTCCACACAGGTTCAAGAAGAGTAGAATAAGAGCGGACATGAGTGCCTGTTGATAATGATTGATCCGTCAAAACACCCCAGCTTAATCACATATCTACATGAACAGTTAACAAACACTTCTCCACTGCAGACATTTCAATTTACAGTAACATGCAAAGCAATTTTCACAATATCCTATCTAATTTACTGGCTGGCAAAATCTAAGGCTCAGATTTCTATCCAAATAACCCTATCTGTTCGATAATTCATCTGCATACCACATATATCATTACATGAAACCAAGAATTATGCAGTTTACCCTGTAGCCTATTTTGTTTAGGGTGCACAGACAGGCACACAGCACATTGCAGTTGCCTAAAACTGTATTTTCTGTTTGCTGCACCGGATAAAGTCTTTGGGCTAAACATTCCTCTGTATAGTTCACAATGAAGTATAATTATTTCTACACATATACAGTTTTCTTTGTAAGGATAAACAAACAAAATAATTTTTATCATATGATAATCCTCCAGACGTAATGGTGCATGTATATATGGTAGTACAATAACCAACTACATGTACATGTACCTGTTCCTCTTCAACTGGCTGATCTAAAAAGACCAGTGATATTTATATATTTACCCTGATGTATATCAAAATGAACACTGCAGATGCCAGCTCTTTTATACACATGTACTAAAATACCTAGCATCTGCATATCAACATAGTGTTACATGAAATGCAGTGCAAACATAGATGTATATGTTGAAAGGTTGCAAATTATAATGTGCATGGAAACAAAAGCAGGAGAAAAGGTGATAAATCTACATCCCTGCTTCAACAAGCTACATATGCCTGTGTGAACCTCCTGACAGTTAACTTTAATAGCTCCCTGACCAGCACAAAATGTACAAGTGTATGTGCTGTATGTCGCCCCACAATCCACCTGTCATCACTGTCAGAGCTACGCCTGAGGTAGATGCATATGTGTCATTACTGAAGTGCATTGAGCTCAAACAAATACGTGTAACTGTATCTGTTGTGAATAATTTTTATCAGAGAACCCTAACATCTGACTCCAGCTATGTCGCAACACGCCACATACATTGCAGGCGCAGCTAATTAAATGTAGAAAAACGTAAAATATTTCCACAGTTCATGTTCATCTGATATTAGCACAGTGTTTGTAAAGCAAACGTTAACTGACGATACGCATGGCCGGATAATATATTATGGGTATGAAAAAGAAACGGAAGTGAAGAATTCAGGCAACCAATAAAACACTTATATGATGTACATCTACATGCAGTCATGACCATGCAAAAACTATTTCACTGCAAGTTTGAAGCATATCTAAAAATTGTGTTGGTGGAGCAGGTACAGAAGGAATGCATAAAATGTGTAAGTTAAAAGAGTTGTGTTTATCAACTGGACAGAATGCTAATAGTTGTTTTATCAGATGGCTTTGTGAGTATAAGAGATGTGCAGATCTATCTTTGATCAGGTTCAGTCAGTATTTGTCAAGATATCATCTACAACATTAGCATTCCACTTATGTCCGTCTTACACACAGGCCAGGACAACTGGCACAGCTCATGTGGATGTACATCTACATATACTTCTACACATGTACACAGTTTAAAAACTTCTACAATTACTTCTAAATAACAGAAAAAATATTCCTTCATTGTTAGTTAACATTAATATATTTCCTGATTTTTAATAAATTACATCAGATATTAAAAATTTCAAGAATTACATACTACATATAGCATTTTCATCCAAGATTTACAGTATTTGGAAGATTTACGGTAGCCTTTGCCACAGGTAAATGACCCAAGACTTTGACCTACAAACTTAGGGATCAGGATGCTCACAACCTGAGGGCAAGAGGTGTGCAGCCCACAGCCAGTGAGAAGTCTCTGTGTCCTCTACAGTCTGGTCAGCCAGTTCAACAGGCTGAGTGATAAGGCCTGTGTTTATGGTGGTAGGGGGGGCAGCTATAATGAATCATCTTGGATGACTAACATAACAATCATCAGAATTAATCAATGTATGCCTAGCCCTTATGTACAATATTACTTGTGTAGTAAGCTTTTCTCAAACACACACACTAAACCCAATATATCCAACATGTACACCTATGTATTGTAACAAATACTGGTTAGATTCTACAGTGTGTACAATGCATGTACAATTCTGTACCTCCAGTTTTCTTGTCCACTAGTAAACACATGTATACTAAAAACTGCCCCTCATACATATGTAAACTGTACTTCTGCCATAACAGGAATACATATACACGTACCCTGTATCCAAACTAAGTATTGATCACATATTCCTGTGTGCAGTACTATATCATAGTACACTATGTACATCCATGACAGCATGCTACAGCCAGTCTTTGTGTCAAAATAGAAATATTTACTGGTATCCAGAATACAAAAAAAGAACATTCCCTAGTTCAGAACTTACAGGTTAATGTACAGTGTATGTTGTCAGGATATGAATCCATGAAATGTCATCCATGAAATGTAAAAGCGATATAAATGCATCACAACTCTGCATGTGTCATAAACATACATATATTCTTTGCACATTTAGTGCAGGATGCCATCAGATTAGGGTGTGCACATTGCCTAAGAACATGTACATATATACATTGTACATGTATGTCATTCTTACGTATCTGGTCATACAATAGAAGTACAGTATGTACAGTAGTAAAAGTGCATGTACATGAACTATCATTTCTATCTATCTAGAAGTAACTATCACATACATCTACATGTACCATGTATACATGTAAACGATCAAACAAGACTGTGCATCGAGGTGTTATATACCTGTATAGGTCCAGATAAACATGAACCTTTATATATATATATATATATATATATATATACAAACGTTAGATAAGGTACATGTAACTTTAGTAAATGCTCGAGTCCAATGTAACTAAAGCTACATGTCCTTGTATGTAAGTGGTGTGGGAAGTTGTCAACCTGTCTACAAGTGGAAGAACATGGACGGAACTGAGATAACACTCCTGCAGGGCAATTGGGTCAGGAGCCTGCTTGTCCATGCTGCTTACTATAGCTCTGAAACTCTATGCCGCTGTTAACCCAACAGTGATATCCATTCATTTGAATCCAGGTATACGGGTAGTAAATTACATGTACCTACTCCTTGTATACCTGATATAGTACCTAACTAGGTTAACCCATGATACATGTAACTCAGTGCAAAAACTGAAGATTTTTGGAGATGTACAAACACTTATCAGACATGAAGAAGCACATCACACTGGTGGGCCAAACAATAACGCTCAATGCAACCTCAGAGATAATCCAAAACTTGTATAGTACTATGGATCAACGTTTGACTTATTATTTACAGTCTGTTTTGTCTGCTGTGGCCACTGGGTTTGTGACATAGGCCTTTACCAGTTGACATGTCAAATGACCTGTCTGCATAAGTAATCCAGCCATGGAATGGGCAGCTTTGGTGCTGCTAATCTGGTATTATTTGAGGCAATTTCGGTTTCACTGCACTATCCATTCCTCAGAAAGAATATATGTGTATACAGCTTAGAAGTCATCTAATAAACATGCTGTAATTCTTCAACCTTTCGCATGTTTGCAAGGTGGTGATTTAAGCATATACCAAAGGTATTATTCTGTATGGACTGATAAAATTATACTTTTTGTCATTGCCCTGACAATGGGCAATCCAACCACTGGAGTTTTGTTTCCAAAATCAAATTTAAAATGTGCATAAATTTCACTGAAAGTTTCTCTTTCATATGCAAAAAGGTTGAGGAATGCATACACGCACGTACAATGCATGTAAGCAAAGTTCATGTAAGCTTTATGCCAACAGCCACATAACTGTATATGCGCATGTACCTTCATTCCTCAACCTTTCTGCACATTAAACAGCAACTTTCAGAGCAATTTATGCACATTCATAATTTGATTTTGGACACAAAACTACATCGTTTGGATTGGCCTATTTCAAGGCTTCACAGAAAGTATTTTATCAGTTTACATAGAATAATGCGTTATGAATATGTCTCAAGAAAACACCTCGCAAACATGCGAAAAGGATGAAGAATTACAGTACTTCAGGGAAAGATGTACATATAGATGTTTACATTATAGTCTGTGTTTTTGTTTTCATCTGTAACTCACACAAAATTAGGTTATGAAGAAACAAATTGCTATTACTCATATCCTCCAGGGATTAACTTTGCACATACATGTACTGTACATGAAACACTGGGTTACATTGAAAGATTGCGTTCTTCTGACATCATCCCTTAAGTTTTGTCAAGGATACAAATAATGGTTGAGCTCTTGAAGGATATTAACCTACATCCTAAATGATAAACTAGGACATTAAAAGAGTACTATTTTGTGCACAAATGATATACATGTAGTGCAAGTACATGTACATTTACCTGTAGTTTCTACATGTCACCAAATACTTAAATACATTAAACTGTTAACATTTGAAATTTAAACCTATAATGATTGATACAAGCAAGAATAAATACACATTCACAATAGCTGAAATGTCTTGCAAAACGATACTGTTTTCTTGCAGTAAGGTCCCTCACTAAGTGACAAGGCCATGGTTAAATGCAGATGTAAAAAAACTGACCAACTGACAGACAGACAGAAGCTAAAAGAGCTACTAGTCGCCCCTAAAAAGCAATTAGTACAACTGGATGATTGACTGATGTACATGTTCCAACAAACTTTTTAGTCCCAAATTATGAAAAACAGGACAGCTAAATATAGGGGCAGGTAAATGTAACTACCAGGCGTATCAAGTACAACCCTGGCAAACCTGATCACATGTCACCGGCACAGGATCTGATGTCAAGTCAGGGGTCAGGTGTGCATACATACACACGTACATGTAGCTTTATGTTACATTCTAGCCTCTTTAACTGACAGCTTGAATCCTCGCAAACGGTTTACCTGTACATGCAGATTTTATTTAGTTTTGATTAGTGTTCACAGATGTAGTCATGAATTGTTCACTTATACCATAGTGGGCATGTTTACGGGTGAAGAAAACCAAACTTTCTTTCGCTATATACACACAGTACCCGACAAACCTCCTGGATTAACAGATTCTGCCACTAAACAGGCTATTTGTAGAAGTACAAATGTCTGCACACACCTACATAAAAAGTGTATGTATGTATGTACAAGTATATATTCACATGACCCATTCAAAAGTTAGCACAGTAGTATATATTTTAATACATTTTAACTGTTTTGCAAAACCCTGGCCAATGTTCCACAATGTCCCAGTATTAACTAGAATTGTATTACAGACCCTTAAATCACTTATTGTGCAGAGACAATTAACTGTTTAAATGACCCATGAATCAGCGTATTATCCTATGTGCTTAATACTATGAATAGGATTCTTGAATATATTCACGTTTTTGTATACAGGCATGTAGACCAAAGGGTGAAGCAGCCTTTACCTGATTTCCACCCAAATTTATTCTCTGAGATTTTTGTCAACAATAGAGGTAGGTTTGGACACTGTGCTAAGCAAAATGACTTTAAATTGTGCCAACACCCAATTATAGCCTGAACAATGAATGTAGTTTCTTCGTCTATGGAAGTCAAACAGTTATCACTGATGAATTTACTCATGTGGTTTGTTCAGATCAGATGAACTTTATGACAAAATTATGTCAAAATCTATGAGATATATGAATTACAATTTAAGGAAGCCGAGATCATTTTGGTGATCAACTGTTTTAATCTACTCGTAGAGTCAAGAAAATATGCTTCTATGGCATACATGGATGATTCCAATACAAGAACTCTGAAGAGTAATAGTCCTTTCTTTTTATTTCCCTGAAACGCAAGACTGAAATACTCTGAAATTCATTTCATACACGGTATGATCAGCAGTTTTACGTGTGTTTCGTGCAGGCATCACACACTACCACGTGATATGAAGAGGATGTCACCATATATGGTCACAAACCTGTTAGCTACATGTTAATACAGGAAGTAAATTCACACCGGACACCTATAGCTCTGACTCGTTAGTAAATATCAAATTTGTCGCCAATCCAGGATACTTTGGACTATGAACTACCGGTACTTTAACTACCTGTGGCTTTATAAGAACCAGTACCTGGGTTTCACAATGGATCTTACATGTACCTTTTCTAAACACTGTCACTTGGCAAGACAGTGGAATGAATTGAGACATCAGATGTATGCACAGTAAGAGATTTTTTTCACAACATTTCACACTAACTTTTCCAAAAGCAGTTTTGTACAAGTGTCTTAACTTATACCCATCTGGTGAAATGTTTTTCATATAGTTACTGTTGCCATTCAAGGTTTTGTCAGGTACACGTATGAACTTACATGTATGCATGTCCCACCAGCCCAAAGTTATAACAAATGTCTATGACAATCGAGCCTATATTCATTGCTAACAGGAAGTACACACACTGTAAACACACTGTACTGTGTGTAAAGCCAAAGTTGTCAATGTTCACAATATGCACATCCACACCTATATTTACACTTGTTTGGGATCTACACAGATACTTTCATTCATTATTCCAAACTGATGAATAGGTTAATAATAGCACACATTCAAGCCAAGGAATACATCTATATGTACCCATCAGTACATACATGTATATCAAAAGTGTCTGCCTATGCGATTATTGCATATTGTACATAAACTTACATAATACAAAGGTCAGACGAGAACATGGTCCAGACTGCAGGTACTTACAGCTGTATATCAGTGTGTCAGTGAGAGGATACAGAAGTATATGGTGTCAGTAATCCTCATATTGGGAGAGGCCTTAGCCATGCTCACTATGAGGATTACTGACACCATATATTTCAATATCTTGTCATTGTGAGTAACCATGTAATAAACTTATCCTACAAAGGATTCATCAATTTCACACAGAAGACAGTAGGCGAATCTCTTCAGCGATGTGATCACTGTTTTCACAATCTCACAATCAAACAAAGGCAGATCAACCTAGTCAATAGATATATATGACATTGCCTGAAGGACACAGCAATAAACACATCCCAAACGTCACCACTGTGGTCCAATGAAAAGCAGAGTATTTCGTCTGATGTGGGATAAATGTACATGTATCAGTTAATACTTGAAGACAACTTGAGTTTTATACATGTATATTGCCATGCTAGAGAAATTCTTCAAGTCTGCTCAAAAGGTAGTGTCACAAGTTACACTTCGATCCCTGGTCCAAGTTATTGTAAAGCGGTAACTTGGCCAGGGCAAACTGGAGTTCAATTCAGGATGTAAGACATCAAGGAAGTGTTGATGTACATACATGTACATGTATATGTAGACCAACGCAACAAGACAGGTGTATCGTGAATAGCCAGAACAGAGAGCTTATCCCAGGAATACCAATACACGCAGATTTAACCTGTGTGGTGATGATATCACACTACAAAATCAAATCTGTTTCATGTGGCAATATGCAAATATGAAAAAATCACCTTTTCCTAAAACCTTTCCCGTACATGTAGCTACTAAAACATAGCAATGATTGAAAATGTTTACATGTACCTCACAGTGCTGTAGTTAACATATTTCTGGTTATGTACTATTTGATAATGGTAGTGTACCTGTAGATAATCAAATTTATGGCAATACTATGGTATATTTATCTATCGAAATATACATATTAGGTCACAAAGAGGCGTGTACCAGCACTATCATCATTCTTAACTACCTGTGAATGTGTGTATTTTTTGCTAGGCTATAGGTCAGCATAAATCTGGGGTACAGCTGAACACTCCCATTGGTACACTATAAACCTGCTGTTTAACATGCTAGACAAACCAAGAATGTCTCCCAGAAATAAATCCATTGAGTTATATCGACAGATATGTTGAACTGTTGATGTCAGAGTAGCTGTAAATCTTTCAGACTACACCAAAGAGACATGACAAGTGTAAAAAAAAAAGAGCCATGTATTTCTACTGGCAATAAGTGCCACAGTATAATAAAAGTGCATAATTTTATAATATTTTTTTTTAAACTTAACTATTGTTTTCTCATATAGGCATAAATCTTCTGGATTTAGTTAAATGATGGCATCGCACAAACATGTGGCAAAAATTGAATTAAAAATGCAATAAACACAATGAGTATTGTTTTTGTTAGAAGTGGTAGCACTTGTATGAAAATATTTTTCAGACTTCTACAAGTTTACCAAGACTACTCCATCACCATTTATCTTTCTGTAACACCTGTGTATGATCTGCATCCGACATGCAATGTCATTTGCACCTTCAGTTCTCAACGTGTCAAATATTCACATAATTATTGTAAGATGTAATTATAAATTGGCTAACAAATTAAGTAATAAATAAGCTTCAGGTCATCTGTTTTATCTGCACAGAGCAGACAAGAAATGCCTAATAAGCTTACCTACAAAAAAATGTTAACAAAAGATGCACAAACTATTTGTACTTGATATCAAAAATGAACCCTTTACATGTAATTGATCTTGTGTACAAATCTGAGCGTATGGTTATGTTAGTCTGGTTATGTTACATGCTGATGCACAGACAATGCCTGTTACAAAAAAAAAAAAAGAAAGGAAAAAAAAGAAATCAGAGGATGGGAGTGGATTTCTAGAGCAGATGTGAACCTGTTTGATTCAGACAAAAGTTACACACAGTATTTACAAAGTGATCAATGGGCTCACATTATAGATCCATCTGGCTACATGTGATTGCAGACAGCGGCTGAAGCTTTCACTCTACCAGAGTAACTCTCGCTTTTCTAACAGATGGCAAGGATGCCATGTTCTACCTGCAAACATTGCATTTTTCATCCCTTTTATTTTGGCCAGTCTTCCAAGACTTAAAGCCAAATAAACCACTTTCTTCACAATAGACAAAGGGTTCAATTTGTTACAACTAATTACAAATGAAAAAAGAAAGGGCAAAAATAACTAGCTTAGAACAAGGTGATCAGATACATTAATGTGCAAGAGAGGTTACTCCTGTAGTAACACTGCAGAATTTGGAGCACAATACTAAATTACTATCTTATGGTGAAAAATTGAGCTACAAGTATATACAATGGTGAATAAGGAATACAGACAAAAACAATCCAGGTTAACTGAAAAGGACATGGAGCACAGTGGTGATCCAAACTTTGTCCAGATTCAGGCAACACTTAAACAACAAAAAAACACTGCAAGATGGACAGAAAATCAATACATGTAGGTCATGAAGACTTACTAAGCCCTAAAATAAATGGACAGTTCCAGACTTAAGGTACAGTGAGCTTAAAAGGATCAAATCACTTTAACAACTGTACTCTTCTGTAGAGGTTAGGAAAACTTTGCTTAGTTGAATTATATTGTATATTCAGACTACCCCGCCTCTTTCAAATCTAAAACTTACAATGTAGTAATACTTCAATACATGTAGTTAATTTAACTAAATCTCGACAATGTACATGTATGAATGCACCAATGCTGCTGTGTCTCCAGTTGTACACATATGTAGGATCAAATGAAAAAGCAAAGAAAGTAAATAAAGCAGTAATTATCACAAAATGACCACCTCATCCCAGCCAATTAAACTGGAACAAAATTGTATAGGCATGTTTGGCTCATTGATAAACAATGAGCCATACGGAAGTGCAATCTGGGTGCATCACCCCAGATTCCCATGCCATTCCAAACCTACAGAACACTGAAAGCGTTCTGGTTTTGAGACTTCTTACAAAAGCATGTAGTCATGAGCGCTTGTGGCCTCTGATCTTACACAATCATTTGAACAGGCTGAACAAATTCCGAGGTTTGGTGGATAAAGGTGGACTTCAGAAAACAGCTAAATGTAAACAAACCTTGCCTCTAACATACTGCACATTTTAACACTTTTGAAGATACATTGTAAATTAGAACTGTTTTCACAGCAACTTTTTTTGTGAAATGTCACAGGCTGCTCTTCCATTTGTTTGCTTATATACTGATTTGATTAATATATTATCCTGCTTACAAAATGTTGGCCATAATGAGACGGTGATTCCTTATTTTATTGATTTGATTGCTGCTTTACACTGTTAATCAAGAATATTTCATGTACAGGACGGCAGCAAGCAATATAGGGAGAGGGAAATGAGCAGAGTCTTCACATGTACATGTATGACCAGTGCTTTTTAATGACCCCAATGTCATCATGCATGTGCTATGTATTAATACCCACAGCACTGCTTAACTGAGGAAGTCATGCCAAAACAAGTGAAACCAAAAGTATGGACTTCAATGTACACTGAAATTGCAAGAATATAAATTTAACCCATATATTTATTTAACATGACAATTAAGCACGCCATGCTGAAAACATGAAACACATCTTACAGGCATAAAGTCATAATCAGCACTTCATCCATACCAAAAATGCAATTAATTCAAAAACAATTATAGTGTTACTAAGGAAGTAACACTATAATGCCAGCTAAATTTCATTCTCATTTGACACAGGTTTCCAGGTACTATAGCAAACCTGTTGATACCACTACTAACCATAAATGTGAAGTTTCAGTTACAATGTATCTGTAAAGGAAGTTATTAAGCTACATGTACATTGATCTGAATATTTAGTACGCAGGAAAATTTGGCTTGATATCTTAAAATGAGAAAGCTGAGGAGAGAAGGGAGGGCTGGTGGGGGAAGGTGGGAGGAGGGTTGGTGCAAAGGGGTTCATTGCAGTGCAACCAGGAGCTAGCTAAAAGTGATGTGACAAATAAAAACAAGAAACACAATGGAATAGGTCTACAAAACGGCCTGCATGGCAAACAATCTGTCACACACTTGCCTCCTCACAGCAAAATGTGTACCAAATAAACAGGGTCTTGTTGCAGGCCCTAAAACCCCTTGTTTCAGTTAACCCCAAAGGTGACAACCCTGTGCATGTTATGCAAGGCTTATTAAACAGAACATTGATCACATTTTCTTGAGCAATTACAAGACAGCACACAGCTTTGTCATGAGGAATCGGCCAGCCTACAGATTACCAAGCTCCTGCGAAGCAAGCTGAACGTGACCCACAACAGAGTAATAGCTAAAATCTTCGAGGAATCAAAGATTCTATTTGAAATGCAACAAAAAGCCTATTTGAACTGCACACAAGTTCAACATTCTCCAGAGAAATTTCCTTCCCTCAGAATGTCAGAAGCATGTACCTGATTAGTGAAGTAACAACAGTGCCTCATGTACTTTCAACTATATCTTGCTGGCATTTGTTCTATGATGTCCTTGAAACAAGGCAACTCTGTTCCAGAACATTATAATACTATCTTGAACAAATGAAACTATATACATGTTTCTTTTACACACATTCAGTATAACATTACTGGTGATATGGATAAAACAAAATAACTGTGCTTGGATTTATAGGCAGAAATGTCCCTATATGCAAGATGTGCTTCTATACAAATGTTCAAAGGTCATTTATTCAGCCTCATTCATAGGCTTTCAAAAAATATGCATGTACATACTACAAGTATGTACATGCATGTATGCTTGAGGTTTAATGTTTCACACTACAAGTATTCATGTATATGTATGTATAACATTTACTATGTATAACATTTACAATGTATAAGAACACGTATCAAAATACATTGTACCTGGTCTTTTCTAAGCCTCAAGACTGGTTATAGAGGCAACATGAGAGAGAGAGAGAGGTAGAGAAAAAAAAAAAAAAGAGGAGTTCCACCTATGCCAAACTTCACTGACCCAGCTGGCTGGTTTGCATTTTTCCAAGCCCAATGTACACAACAAGCAACATCTACATGTACATGAACAAAAATTCACACCACATTGCAATTAGATCCGTGTGAAGTTGAAGAAATACAGGTATATGCATACAACATAGTGAATCAAGTAGGTTTAAATGAGTTTAATATTTCCTTAATGTATATGTTCTTCCTTCGTGTCATGACAAACAGCATAAATCCACTGGTATGCTAAACGAGTTTCATTTGACACTTTTTTTATTAGCCAATTGCTTTTATGAAACCTGGTACATTCAACCAAAATGCAGCCATTTTCCTATGAAAGCAATTTTCTGTGATCACCTATCCTTCATTCACGCATGGAGCTCAACCTTGAATTATGCTGATCGATAATTGTAATGAATTCATTATTCTACCCCGCTGATAGTTGCGGGCCGTGTGCAAATGTACAAATTAAATAGAGATGACCTTTCAAACAGCATTGAGTGTGTCATGCAACACACTGACCGGTCAATTTACCTCCCGAGTAATATGATTTCATACTGTTTATTTCTACAAATAAGAACTTGAGTTTGTTTACTTGCTAGATTTGCTTTTATGATTTATATAAAAGTGAACTATTGGAATTTTCTTTGGTGATAAAACTGTTATTTTGCACAGTTTATAGATATTGCTTTTTTGTTTTTACATTTGTGATATTTTACACCCAGATGCCATGACGTGGAAAAAGGAACATTTGCTTTACTCTGAGCTCAATGGTATGACGTTGTAACACATGTGCAGTAAACTTTTACATGCCCACACGTACGTCACGCACCAACGAGGCGCGACCTCATGCATACGCAGCTTTGAACTATATATAGGTCAACTGCAATGCCCTAAGCTTGTCGCTGATTGGTTGAAAATGCGTGACCTCTGTGAGGAAGGAAAGAGAACAGCAACATGGAATATGCCATTTTTGCCCTATTTTCTTCATTTTTTGAGGTAGAAAAGACTTTAACACTTTCGTCTTCGTGTTAATACTGTTGAACCTCGTTTCATACCTCATCACATCCCGAGAATGCACAGCATTTGAGGGATATGACTCAGTAAAACTCCCATCTGCAAGAACAACTTCAACCTTAACTCAATCCAAAAAGGCATACAAAAGAACTTGTAATTTTAGTGCAGGTAAGTTTGGGTGCCGTGAGCGTGGACCTCTATGAGATCGGCTCCATCAAGTTGGAGTGCGCAGATGTGTGGTGATTTGTTTGAGACGTATTGATGGAAGTGTTACCATGAATGTCAGAATTAAAATAGAACACTGAGTCCATCTAGATAGACTAGGTTTATTTGATGCACATTCTACACTCAGAATGGTCCATATAAAAATGCATACATCACATTTTTTCTTTACATCATTTTTATCACCAAATATATCAAGCATGATAGCATCTATTATATGTGTTCATGTACATTTTTCTATCAATGTGTGAGGAAACTGTGTATAGAAAAAAAAGTGAAGTTGTTATGCATGAATGTACAGGCAGATATACATGTGTGTAAAATATGTAAAAAATGGTACCGACATAACATCGATGACATGAAAGGTGGTTTACTCTTATATGGTCAGCACGTGAGAAGGTCTGCTAACAAGCTGCGGATGGTTGTGGGTTTTCCCTGGGCTCTGCCTGGTTTCCTCCCATCATATTAATGCTGGCCGCCGTCGTATAAGTGCAATATTCTTGAATACAGCGAAAAAAAACAATGAACTAAATAAATAAACCTCATATGGTCATGCAAGTATACTGTATTGGAATAAAAGTGCAACTGGTTGACATGTGCTCATATATTCCATTAAAATCATAAACAATGTCAAGTAAACGATACTTCTATTTTTATAATCAGAAACCAATTTGCATATGTACTTCCTGCCTTTAAACTGCCGTTTCAGATAGGCCTGAGCCAGGATGTCCTTAATGTGTTTATTTAGGTGATGACTGTCAAAGCTAGTAAATTTGACAGGTACAAGTGTACATACATATACATGTACCTCATGATTTGTACATGTATTTCTGAATTTCATGTACATGTATTCAGCAAAAGACAGGAAATTTACCATCATTATGCCACAACCAATATCTTTCAGTTTCAGGGTTACAGCTTCAGATCTGCACATGTGTGTACAGCTATTGTATGCATGTGTCAAGTCTACAGGAAATGAAAACCAGAACCTGATTTTCACCATTGCCCCCAGAACAGGCAACAGAAATCTCCACTGATATAAAGCTTAAACCAAACCTGAAAAGGCTGGATTTGAACACTCAAACTCAATCATCAAGGTCTGGGGAGATTCTGCAAAAGTCAACAACAACTGTGAACTCACTAATCTTTCAGTAATTTTACTCACTGACCGACATAAACCTCAAAGTTAAAATGGATAAGCAGTTCATCAAGTAATATGCCATGCTCAAGCTACTTGTAAGCGAACTCAGGATAGGCTGTGAGTGTCAAGCAGACAAGGATTTGCTGCATACGAACAACCACTGATAGGGTGAGCGACATAACTTACAATATATATACATGTATAAAAGTCCTGCAGCAAACACAAATCACAAACAGCATGTAGCCTTCACCTTGATCATCCATCATGCATCCACAAACATTCATACACAAATTCACTGCTACATGAATATGTTGGTCAGGACGACCCTGTCGTTGACATTTGTTAAGGTCAAGGTCAGATTTCAACTGAGGCAGACTATAATCTATTTTCCTGTGGCTCATGCAATGATACTGACCCGCTTAGAATCAGACTCTGATCCCTGTAGCCAAGTTAAGCTACTGTACACAGTCATGCATGTATACTGTTGGCTTATCTACATACATGTATAATCATACAGGCAAGTACATCCAGGTGACCAAGATGTTTGAGACTGGACGAAGTACTTTACAATCCAGATTCCTCGAGAAGACAATTTCTGAATCATTTGCTGTCCTCATCCAAAAATCATCATCAAAGATTGTGACAATCACTTTCATGACGGTTAGTGTGTGTACTTGATCGGGGAATTACATGTACCCTTAACTTTATTGAAAGTTTACATTGCTAGGAAGAGATCCACTGAGAAAAGATAAGAAAACCCAAGGACATTAGTTAAGAACTTTATACATGTATCTGGAATACAGAGGTATGTCATTCTGAGAGTGACTAATACAAGAAGCTGTGTGAATACGAGTTACCACCTTAATGATTCCAGTGTGAAAGTATCCTCAAGTTTGTCTTTATCACCGACTTTTAAGACTCAGTTAGCCGTGCTAGCCCAGTGGGTGACAAGCCCGGCATTGACAGCTCAGGGATGAAGCCTTAAACCTGGCATTTGTTTAGTTTTCCACAGGAGCCAATGGCTTGATAAGGAATCAACAATAGGATTACAGCAGATAAAATCATAAATGTGATATTGTCACACTGCAAACTGAAGCCTCTTTGTTAAATCTGTCCAGAGCTAAATTTAACTGACCGTACACGAAAAACACCTACAACAATCTAATATGCTCCAACCAGAACCCAGTTGTAATCCATTAAGTGTACTCGTTCTTTGTGTCATTTGAGTTTTGGGAGGGAAAAAATACGTCATGAACATCAATAGGCCTCCTCCCAATCTGTTGCCAAACCTCTGGTTCAACCTCTCATAGGCAAAGGGAAATGTAAGGAAGAATGAGATATCAAATAAACTATGCATGAACTGACTATTGCTCATACTATCCTAGTTTTTTAACCTACAAATGGGCGCATCTATCTCGTGGTCTTTCCAAGGTTCCCCCACTGCTGGATGCCAAATGTAAGTGATATAAGCATGCATGTAAAACACCAGTCAAATAAATTTTTTTTCTTTAGTTTTTCAATAAAGAATTTGCTCATCGTCTGAATATTGACACTGCATGGGATAAGAACGTTGTAAATATACATAATGTACATGTATGCTGAAACATAGCCAACTTTACATGATAAACATCACTACCTTCTGGTAGGTTTGGTTTTCTACTGAAGATATTCAAGACGAAATATAAGAACAGTTGACCACGATGACAAAGAACAGTTGAAATACGGAGCTCTGTTCAGTCATGTACGTGGAATAGGCTTCCCACACTGTACTACACACACAACAGAAACTGTTCACGTTCAGGAAACCCAGGTTGAGCAAAAATCCCTATAACCTAAGACTACATTTTGCAGCCCAAGCTTGGTGAAAGTTTTCTGTTTGCAATTTTAACACCCAGAGGAGCATGGAGGGATAAGTATGGAAGCAACTGTGGCTGGCCAGCAATGAGAGGTATGCGGAGGGAAGCATGCCTGTTGTAAGTTGTGTCAACAGCTACCACTCTCTGGAATCACAACAAACAGGGATCTACACTTAACAAGAGAGAAGGGAGTGAGGAGAGACAAGACCCCAAATAACTTCACACAAACCCTGCCAGACAATGGAATGTTCCAATATTCTGACTAAGCACCATACTCCTACAAGCAGCCACAGGTCAACTATAGGCACTTTGCAGCTTGTTCAAAATCTGTTGACTATTATTAGTTTAAAATGGCCTACACCATCCTGGTCTTTACAAAATAAAGCCTGTCTAGAAATATAGCCATTTCTACACCACTGTTAATTCAACCTTGACCAGTCTGTGTGCTAGTTGATATATACATATAATTTAAATCCTCTCCCATTGTAAATTAAAGGTAAATGTAGATTTGATTAACTCAAGAGTATTGCGATCAACCATTCCACATTAATTGACTTGGAACAATGCAGGGTTAATTAAATGATACAGCAACTTAAATCTCAGAAATTAAGGTTCACTACTACTACTACTTGAGTAATTCAAGACCACAGATATCCAGGCATTTGTTGATTTACTCACACCAATATGCCTGACTCGCACCAAACAGGGCAGTGAAAACATTATCTACATAACATGGGATTTTATTATACCAAACACTCCTTCATAGCCATGTGAATTCAAATCCAGCTTTGCTAATGTTCACAATCTACATATCATGTGCAGATAGTTCTGTGGTATAACATACTATAATTTCCGGATATTATCAGCCCTAGCTCTAAGAATATTCCCACTGTTCATTTCCCTAAATCTTAATTCTCATATTGTCTTTCACCAAGCCATCTGCTAATGACACTGCCTCACAGGAGTGAAATGCCCAGATGTAAGTGCTCTTGAACAAAGACATGACCATTTCAACATCAAATCATGCATGTATGATGGGTACAAAATGTATGACAGGAATAAAATGAAGATCTACTATCTTTTAGCCAATAAAAAATCTGAAAAATTTAATTTTCCTCTAATTAATTAGACACAAATGAATAAATGTTCCAATTATTGTAAGAAGACTCCATATCACATACACATATACATGCTTTTAATTCATAGGTTTATCAGTAGTTACGTAATTTCATGAAAATTTCATAAAGTATATGTACGTGTACATGAATTTCTATTCAGACCATATGCGTACATCTGCTACTGGTACTGCTGGTTTGGCAGAGATGAATCTAACCATTGTTGTTATTAGATGATAACTAAGGTGACCATCAAACTGCCAATCCATTGATAATCAATACTGGCCTATGTAGTGGGAACTTCATGCAGGCACAGACAACTCATCCTAAACACAACCTACTGACGAACCTGGTGACCTAAGCTAATTAACGGGGGTTGGGGAAAAAACACGACCCATTTCACAGCAGATTGACCTAAGGGAGTTATGACTGTTGCTACCCTGACATCACAATTATTAAGGCCCAGATTTATTTCCTTATATTGCCGTGACCTTTAACACTGGCTGTATCATATGAAGGTTTTAATTTAAAAAACTTGGAGTTTTAGTACATGTGCTATGAGCACTGATACTAAAGCAAAAGATATTAAGACGGATATATGAAAATACATCATGTCAAAGTTATAAATTATGTTTCCCTTATTCAATCAACTTTTCCCACTATTTTAACATAGCTACGATCTTGATGAAAGAGACAGATCAGTGATATTGATGATAAAATATATTTTTGTGCCCATTTTCGTTAAATATCTGATAGAGCTGTGTGTATATATGGCCATGCCAAGCCTGTATGACTGTCTTTATGTTAATCATGGTTATAATATTACCTGGGCAACATTAAGTCAATAAGCAGGAAGTTATTTTGAATTCCAGCATTCAACTGATAGGTAGGGCTCTGTACCTCAGCCATTTACTCGACCTAAGCAAGGAAATGCAACATATAGAACAAAACTGAAGGAAATTGACAGAAATTAACTGAAGCTTGAGCAAGGAAGCAAAAAATTATTCAATACCATATGACAGGTCAAGCAAATGTTAACCTGAATCAATTTCAAATGATATTTTATGTTCCGGTATGTAGCCTACAATTTACAAGACAGAAACCAAACAACATTAACATAAGTCATGTAACTAGTTTGATCATGGAACATGACATCTTGGAACTGGCTTCCTCTGCCAAGAACCAAGAACGTGATTTGTTGTTGTAAGGTGACGTTGTTGTAGCACTTTAGCCAAAGTGTTCACGGCTACTGCTGTACCGCACTGAAATTTTATCACCTGGGTAAGAAATTTCATGGCCAAAGTGTTTCTTCAGAAGCTTATTAATGCTATAACCGTAGATCTTCAGCTAATAAACAATTACATGTGAATCTAAACTACCCAGTCGGTAGATTTCTGCGGAGTTTACGGTACGCTCACAATGTAAGATCGGCCCGGCTGGGGGGTGAATGGATGGGACGTTGTTAGAGGCCGGTGTCTGCTGTCGGGGACATCTAGCTGTGGATTCAGGACGAGCCGACGAAAAATGGAGGACGAAATTGAAAACAGAACAGTCCCATAAAATTCTCTCTCTGAAAATGTCCACTTACCGAGGCGAAGGCAGCAGCCAACTCTTGGATATCATCTTGTTGGATCATAAGGGTTTGACGTTTTTGATCGAAGTCCGCCATCTTGAAGCGTTAATGGAAGATCCAAATGGAAATCGCTGGGTGGGTCGAAGTCACGTGATCTAAACTTAAAGGAACCAGTTTTAGCCCCTGAAGCTGTAAATGTCGAGATTTTCAATTGGCTAATAATTCGATCCGCTTGCCATATATGGGCATAAACTACCTGACGAGACGTACGGCGATCTTACACATCTGAAGTAACTTTACTATGTGGCAGACAGACTGCTGAGCGAGGGCTTTTATTAGGGGCTCCGTGGCTCATGCAGTCACCGCTCACAGCCCGGTGCTCACAAGCGACGATCTGCTGGCGGATATCTATTTTTGTGTGACTAAATATTTACGTATGAATGCCTGCATGGCTGTTTTATTATCAAGCTACCACAAGAGCAAAGACAATTATTCTGATAATTCATCTATTATCTCGGTTCAGACGAATTACATTTTTTGTTTTTTAACAAAATACCAGATAGCCTATATTTAATTACCTTTTGACTCAGAAAAAAAGGAACGTTATACCTACGTTACATCGTAATGTAGGCCTACATAGATATCGTGGACTTACTGAACGATAGGCAGCAGATCTATGGCTAAAACAAGAAAAATAAATTTCGTTTGACATGAAGACAGTGATGGGGTTCGACAGGAGCTTTGTTATTTAGTGAATATAGGCCTTAATTAACGCCATTCTAAGCTTAATACATGTAACAACAACCATCAAACTAGGCCTGTAATGGTACGAGATCTAAGCCTATAAGCAAACTTATAAAAACGTGAATAAAAACCGCTGTAGGGCGAAAAGGCAATCACCGAAAAAAGGATTGTCGGATGAACCCATTTGCCCAGCAACGTAAGCTCCCATGCACAAATCAAGAGCATGACGTGAAGACGGGCTCTTGTGGCTAAGGACTTCGCCAGAAATCTATGTCGTTTAGTATAAACCTTATGGTCAATAATTGCGTTACCATTTTTCATAAGAACGTCCAGCACAATTAAAGCACCAAAGAACTATAAGAAAATATATGAAGTAAGGGACAGTTTTCAATGATACAGAAAAGACTCAAGGAATGCTATATCTGCGCGTCAGTTTAATCAGTAGGCCTATTAGAATCGTGTATCAATTAGGCCTATCAGGCCTCTAGTCCCGGCTTTTCACACTAATGAAACAGAGTACAAAAGATTCTGGATAATTATCAAACAAGGTGTTTGATGCAATACCGGTATCGCTGACACATTTCAGTGTTTGTAGTATAATGTTAAAACTGAAACAAGCCTTAATGTCGTAAATGCCACGTGACAGGGAACCGCTATGGTCTATGTACAAGTGTACAAGTGTAAGATTTAGGCTTACTATCTGCAGAGTATGATGGCTGATAAGGGCCACACTGCCCTCAGAAATACCAAGGGGCGAAGCGGCGATGTGAAGAGGCGAAGTTGCGCGTTTCATCGCCCTTGGTATTGCTGGAGGCTTTCTGTGGCCCATATCAGCCATCATAGCAGTCCGCATATATAGGGTCCTTTAAATCCATTGCAGGTTGGAATGTTTACTTGCAGCTTTTGCTCGCTGTGAGTTCAAGTCCATCTCACGCTGGCTTCTTCTCCGACCGTACGTGGGAAGGTCTGCCAGGAACCTGCGGATGGTCGTGGGTTTCCCCCGGGTTCTGCCCGGTGTCCTACCACGATAATGCTGACCGCGGTCGGATAAGTGAGATATTCTTTATTACGGTTTAAAACAACAATCAAATAAATCAATCAAATAAATCACAGCTTTTGCTATAAACTCATGTGTTATTTAAATATAACAGATCGTCAATATACACTGCGCATGGCTCGGATCGACCTTGGATTAAAGTTCTTCATGCAGTCATATTCACAATACACCTAATGCCCCAAAACTGGTACCAGATTTAACTTTAAGCCGAGTCATCAATTTTATACTTGGCCTAAAAAAACTGTGAGCCAGTATATTAAACTTGATCCTGCACGTTATGTCCACACCAACCAGCATGAACTCAGTGAGGGGTACCTTCCGATACTCACCAAATGGTTCACAGTTACATGGAAAAATAGTCGAGTTCATTTAATTCCCAGGGCTTTAAGTGAGTGAGTGCTTGGGGTTTAATGTCGTATTTAGCAATTTTTCAGTCGTATGACGACGAAGAAGTTCGTAGACTGCATGCAGTGTGCTCCCTTGTTGCAGGACGGATTTCCACCCCTCTTTTATATAGTGCTGCTTCACTGAGACGACTTACCAAAGGCAAGTGAGTCACCCCACCCGAACCATTATACTGATACCGGTCAACCAGTCGTTGCACTTCCCCTTAATGCTGAAAATCAAGCTACGACTTCGTCTTTCAAAGTCTTAGGTGTGACCCGACCCAAGAGTGACCCTGGATCTCCTGCCCCCGAAGCGGACGCTCTACAAACTAAGCCATCGTGGCCGGTCATAGGGCTTTAAAGGAGTACAGTTTTGGTAATCGAGCACCTAAATGCGTGTGGTGATGTAAAATAATTGTAGACTGACAGTTCGATCTATATCTAGTTTGGTTATGCCTTTCATTTAAAAATTATGGCATTGTAGGCAGTAACGGGGTCCTCCGTGGCCGTCGTATAAATGAAACCGTGTTGAACAGGGTAAAAACATTATAACGGATTTGAACACCAGGAATGTTTCCTAATATAGTATAAACGTTCATTTCTAGTGAACTGGGGTAGCTGTATAGCGGTAAACCTTGATTAGAGGAATATTCCGAACATTTATGTCCTTGAACACTAATACAGTATCAGCTTATATCAATTTATCATTATTTCATTGTCTAACTGACTGAGTGATTTCGGAGTGAAGGCTATTAGGAAATATCTGATCTGGTATACACAAGTGGAAAAACATCTACTTGTGTATCTATAAAAAAAAAAACATTATCAACTAAACTGCACAAGGAAGTGTGCATATCGCGAATAAATATATGGCATAGACATATATACATGTCAGAGGATTTTATAACGAAATAAATACACATCACTTATGTTTCAGTGTATTTCAGATAAATTCACGATCCAAGGTCATGAAAAAAGTCTATACCCTAACATACAGATATACTTGGCGTTTATTATTCTTCTGAACATGTAGTACAGAAAAAGTATGCATGGAATTCCCCAAAGAGTATAATTCGTGTCTTTAAACAGTGTATACATGTATATATCCAGTAATAATCCTTGCTTTCAAGCGGAAAATATCATTTTTTAAAAATTGACCATGTACAAGCTTTGGTGTTGGTATGATTAAACTTAAGGACGTTACACAAACTTTCTGTAAAATTGAGGAAGTTTACATAACCACATGAATAAACCTTTTGAACAGCGTGCATGTATAATTGTGTGCTGCACGGATCCCACCTAATGTGTAATAATCAGTTAGTGAGCAACCTGGTCGGGCCAATGCGAGTAATATCACTGTTCGGATGTTACTGTTTGGCATATACGTCAGAAGGTTAATCAGATACCTGACAAAAAAGTGTATAGTCAATTCCTTTACGGTTTATCTGGTTTCATTCGCCTTTCTGGAACCAACAGTGAAATGTTCTTAAGTTTAGACATATAAGTAAATCACCAACCACATAATTAAAAATAAACACTCATAATCTTGCTAGCATAACACGTCATGCAGTTTCCACCTTTCATTAGATGGCTGACATGTTGTTTTTGAAATATTTCGCAATGCTATCTTTTTAGTTTCGTCCCTGCGTGTTCCAAGAAGATATGATATATTCAGTTTAGAACGCTATACGCCAATGTATGATGTCATTTGCGCACCTGCCCTCTACTGAGTAAGATGGCAGGTCCGATACTCGGCTGTTACAATACCGCCAGAATTGCATGCGGAAGAAAACAGTGTATAATTGACATACACTAAATACTAACTAAGACTATAATCAACATAAAGATTTTAAATAAAATCAAAGTGAAATCAGATTTCACCGTATGTCCTATGAGTAGCATCTGCTAACTTTAACTGAGGAATAAGGTACACCAATCAGTATGCACAGAGTACATCATCGTGTTGGACAATGAATACGCCGGTTTGAATGCACTAATTTCACCGGCACGCGCTGTGCCCATGGAAACGAAACAGACGTGTTGTAGCTTGTCATCTGACCAATGAGCTCGCTTGTTTCTAAACGCCCGTCAGTCCCAGATCATACACTTTTCGATGGACCGCACGTATACTCGGGGGAATAAATCGTAATTGGGATCGTGTGTTGGACAAAACTACACAGGACAAGGATACTTATGTTTAAATGAGATTTAAAACCTGGCTGAGGTGTGGATTTACAAAAGGCCAGTTTGTGTGTTTGATCGACTTTGACCAAATGCTCTTTTTTCTCTAAACATGATATGCCTGTTAGAACATGCCATTAAAAAACCTAGTTATTCAGCGGACATATAGAGATATCTGTCATGTTAGTTATTCATACACATCTTCCTCTACACTTGCTTTGAGATAACCCTACATAGTAGAGGCCCAAATCATAGGCATACACCCGAATTACTCACTGCACTACTGGCACAAATGCCATCCACAACTGCATAATTAGGATACCTGGCGTGACGAAATGAGAAAGAGAATGAGTTGTGAGAATTTGACACAAGAAAAGCAAAAATGTTTCCTCGAGCGGCTTCGTAAGAACAAACTGTGGGAGAGGCCATGAGTGCTTTCGTCATTCCTACTGATTTTTAGACCAGAAAATAATCCAAAAGGATGAAACAACGAAAGGACGAGGCAAAAGTGAGAAGATAAAGCACCAGGCAAACTACAAAAAGGACAAACAAAAGTACGAAAGTGCAAAGCAAAACAACGATGTTTTCCCACAGGTCAACGTTATGTACATTCGCCTCGCCCTTTCGTACTTTTGTTCCGCCCCTTTGTTATTTCTAGTTTTGCTCCATACAAAACATACGAAAGAGCGAGAGCAGAAAGCAAAAGGCAAAAGTATACGAAAGTGCGAGGTTTGGTGGAGCCTTGCCATTTCGACGTTTTGCCTTCCGGTTCGTCATGCGCTCAGCGACTTAAAAGCAGATAGAACAACTATTAAAGGGAGGAATTAGTGGAATCTCGCCGTGGTTTCGCTCTTTCGTATTTTTATATGAAACAAATCTCCAAATAACAAACCCACAAAACAAACAGACAAAAGGGCAAGGCGAAAGTACAAAAGGGCGAGATGGGAAGACCTCGTTGTTTTGCATGCTTCGCGCCTTCGTATTTTAGCCTGGCCCTTTCGTACTTTTACTTTGTCCTTTCGTAGTTTTACATCGCACTTTTGCTTCGTCATTTCGTTGTTTCGTCCTCCGCATTTTTTGTCTAGTCTAAATAGTCAGTAAAAAGAAGGAAAACACGAATGGCCCTATCGGCTTCCATAACAAACAGCTATAGGAATTACAAACACATACACAGGCCTGTATAGATATATTAGGGTAAAACGGAGAACTATCTATATCCTCGTCAGAAGTACCATGCACAACAGCTTTAGGACGATGACATTCTCACGCGTGCATACAACCAAAACACCATAACATGGCCAACACCTGGGCCCAGATGTTGAAAACTGTCTTAAGACTTAATACCAGATTTAACTTTAAGCCAAGAATTCAGTTTTATACTTAGCCCAAAAATAATTGTGTAACAGCGAAGTAAAATAAATTTGCTACTTTTATATTTTCACTTTGGACAATTGCATTGGCTGCTAAATTTGGCTCAGATCTTGAATATAAAATATGACTTAAGCATTAGTTAATCCGTGTCCAAACAACCGGGTCCTGGGCAGTAAAGCCCGTAAAACGACACTCTCTTTAGCAAAATTTGACGAACTGGTTCACGTTGGACTGTACGGCTTTAAATCATCAGCGCTATATGCTAGCTTTCCACCACCGATACACCTGTTTCAGAGAAATATTTTGAGTTCGGCGAGGTTTAATCTCGAATAATAAAAAAAAAAAAATGCTGATGTTGATGAGCATACGAGCGTGGAATTCTCGCTTCTACATCCTCAATGTTATCTTGCCTAGTCTGAATATAAAGCATATTACGCATGTAAAACGACTCGGCAAACTATTTTAGAAATACTTGGCACCAAATAACAGAACTGACTATATGTGGCCTTTCCTTTGGTAAATCCAAATTTCTTTGAACTGTGTTCATTGCATGGGTATATGCCGGGTAAAACTTTACCAGCTGTCGTGAAGAGGATGTTTGAGGAAAAGAAAAGCTGTAAGAAGAGCCAGATGTGACAGACATTTAACTTCCTGTGAGTCAAATTCATAGCCACTGGCGGCTCGCTTTACAAAACCACAGTAAAACGCACACTTACATGCTCTGACTCACGATTAATTAAACCCAAATGTGCAGCGTTCTGTACGTCTATATATGGTGTCCTTAACCAGATGTCTCACTGTATAAAAAATAATCCACAGAAGTAAGCTTTACTTAAAATATGCACTATTTAACCCAGGGCATATATCTATATATATATAGACCTGAACCTAAAGTTATGAAAGGCTCGGCATGCTGAACAAACGGCTCGCGTTTTGGATTATACGTATCAATATATAGGCTTATGCACAATGTAAAACCAGTACAAAAATAAGACCAAAACGAAAACACTAGTTTTCGCCGAGTTAGTCTTTCATATTCCCAGAAAATTCCCCCTGCCGATGAACTGAGCATGGCGAGAACAACTCTTTATAGCGAACGTGAACCATGCAAACGTGAACGTGAACGCGACAGCAAGTGAACCATGCAGCCGAATATGGACACCGGTTAAGGCCACCATCGTACCCAGTTCATTTATCGTAGTATCGACCGATGATGGCAGGAAACAATGGGACATAAATGATGGCACAAGGGCACGAGGCGATGACACAATGACACAATGCGATGGGATGATCGCATAATGACACAAGAGAAACGACGACACGATGTCATCGATATAAAAGTATGGATTTCATTAAGGATTATACAATATGAACTATTTTGTTTATTTATTTATGCATTAATTAAATTGGTGTTTTACGCCGTACTCAAGAATATTTCACTTATACAATGGCGACCAGCGTTATGGTGGGAGGAAACCGCACAGAACCCGGCGGCAGCAGGTTGCTGCCATAAATTCCCACATACGGTCAGACGTCAGATGAGATTGACTCAAACTCACATCGACCGCATTGGTGAAAGGCTCCTGGGCTCCTTGAGGCCCCCTTAATTATTTTGCATCAGATGAAATAAAACCATGAAGATAGCCTATATCCGATTGCATTCCTCAGGGATGCTGCGTAGGCCTATGTTTAGAACATACATAACACTAAATTTCATAAAGCTAATTTTCTACAGCCTATCCACATGGATGAAAACCTGACATATCCAAAATGTATAACCATACATTAAGATATAGTTGGAATACTGTTCATATGTGTAATAAAAACATGTATTCGTTCATTCATTCACTTTTTGATTTAGTCCAAGTTGGTTCTATTAATTAGTGTGTAATCAATATATTTATTTAGACTCAGGCCCCAACAAACTTGAATTTGTTTTTTTAATACTTTACATGTGAATTTCTAAATAAATTTGAAATAATATGTTAACTTTAAATGTATCGATGTTAAAGAACGTGTATCCATGTTTACACACACAACCGTTGGGAACGTGACTACAGGTCAAGCCACACGTGAGTCTGGCGTAATTGTATTATGACATCAAGAGTTGTCCCCCTTTCGCATCTACATCGCTCTAGCAAATAGATAATATTGGTGATAGAAAATTTGGCCTTAAGAACATCATGGAGATGTAGGCCTGTATGAACTTTATACCGGATGTTTGAATTGGTCCAACAACATCATACATTTTCCAATCCGATATCAGGGTGAGAATGTTTCACCAATTCTACTTTCGGTTTATTTAAATAATCTTGGTTTAATTATTTATTTCATTGGTGTTTTACGCCGAACTCAAGAATATGCAGCGTCCCGCATTCTAAACAATCTTAATGATGTAATGATAAAGGCGTATGTAATAATTTACATCTTCTAAACGATAAATGTTTTTCTCAAGGTATTTGTTCTTCTTTGAGCCGAATATATGTTAACAGTAGCCAATTCAGATATAGCGACATATACAGTCGGTGATTTTTTTTATAACTGTATTTTAACACATGGTGGCGAATTCGTCCAAAAACAGTCATTGTGTTTTCAACAGCCAGAATTAAAAACTCCCATAATTGTATTTATAGTTGCAGGAGTTACTTTAATATTTATTTTGCATATTTGTGTTACCCAGTGTTCACACTCAACATAAATTTTCTGTGGTTCAAAACTGTGTGTTTTATTTTGTCATATCCAGTCTATAATATTATATTATTACAGCATTTACATGTTAATAGAGTGTATTTCTTATATATTGTTATCAGCCTTACTGCCTGTCAAATCAAGTGTATATATTTACCCCTATGTAGGGAGCACATACTTTTGCACAGACTTATCATGTAAAAATTACCACAATCTTCGCCGAGGTTAGCATACACACAGTATGTTAATTCTTTTCCAGCGTTCGGTAATTTGACAGATCTGGGCAAATCAGTTGAACTGTGCATGGGAAATGTATACCGTTATACGCCTATACTTGTTTTGGCCTAAATTAAACCGCGACCTGCGTTAAGCGGCGAAGGACACGGAAGGGATGAGCCATCATTACAAACAGATCTCAACTCGGCGCGGAGCGAAAAACAGAAGGCTTATAAAGAGCCTCACATTTAAATATAGAGTTGTTTAAAAGTATTTATTAAATATGATATTATGATTTGATATTTTTGTACAATTCAGTCCGAAGATAATTTTAGACGAAGATTTTTCTGTCAAATAGAATGATAACTTTTTTCCATTGATAGTTATTTTTTCAATTTTACACCATGCCGCGAAGCTATTCGACCTGTTTCGAAGAAAATGGGACAGAGAGGGAGAGAGTGAGTGAGTGTGCTGGTCAGAGAGAGACAGATAAACAGACATTCTGTCAATAATAGTTAGATAGAACTGGAGATGGTTTCCTCGTCAGTAGATTGTATAGACAGCTTCTACTCCTTTTCAGTGTATCCGAGGTCTTTTAACCGCAGACGCGTTTAGTTCTGTGAACGCGTACATTGGACAGGATGCTATACGGAAGTTTGCGAAAGCAATATTTGGAGGACCGTGGTCAAATAAGCATTCACACTGTCTCGCTGTACACTAGAGAAATTGATGGATGTTCTGTGTCTATGTCATCATGTAATGAGTACATAAATGCGAGGATTTCTCATTGCTAGAGGTATATGTATGGGGGAGATAAAGGCGGAGCGAACGGAAAGTTTCACTTCCGAGTCACCATGGCCCCTATGTAAGTGAGTGAGTGCTTGATTTTTAACGTCGTACTCAACAGCTTTTCAGTCATATGACGACGAAGGAATCCTTAGGGTGTATGTAATGTGCCTCCTTGTCGCAGGACGGATTTCCACCGGTCTTTTATCCAATGCTGCTTCACTGAGACGACTTACCGAAGGCAATTAATCCGCCCAGCCCGAGCTATTATACTGATACGGCTCAACCAGTCGTTGTACTATCCCCTTAATGCTGAACGCCAAGCGAGGAAGTTACAACTTCCTCTTTTAAAATCTTAGGTGTGACTCGACCCAGGATTGTTTCTGGATCTATGGCCTCTATGTCTACTTTGTGAGCAGTCGTGACAGTTAAGTTTGACGCATTAGTTTCATTTCGTTGTAAAACGGGTCCTAATCCCACGGATCAAAAAGAGCGTTGATGGAATGTTATTCTGTAAGCCTCTGGATCGTGGATTCTCTAGGGCTCATTGGTTTTCGGACATTCCAGAGTCGGCCCCGGGTTCCCGTCTTACCGTTTTAGAGGTTTTTAAACAAGTTTTTAAACTTGTTAAAAACGCTGCCGCAGTTTACTCCAAAAAACCGATTTCTTCCCCGCTTAATTAAATGTGACCGTAATCGTAAAAGTACATAAAATATTCCTGAATAAGGCCTTAAACATTACACTGTTTAATAAAATTATATATTAACAGTAGATGGGGAGTGGGCAGTGTCCTTGTAGTCAGAGGCGCTTTCATAGGACAAACAAGGCACAGGTTGATAACCGGCCTTGGAGAGTGACTAATGTACATTTGGTACTGCATTTGGGGCCTTGGTGACAACATGTGTCTAATGTCTCTCGCGTGAGGCCGTTCGCGCTAAGATGTTACGCATACCTGTACTAAAGTTCGTCAGTAACTTGCCACAGTTCGGGGGTTTACCCTGCATGGGCACTCCGGTTTCCTCCAATATGCATGGAGTTGGGTTGCTAATGGTGAGTGTCACTTTGAAATATACCGGATACAAGACGTCATGCCCAGTAAACAATGATCGAGTAGGTGTGTAATACAAAAGTGTGGCGAAAGAAGAGACCCTGCACATGGTATTTGTTAGATCCCGTATGCTATGTGACGATTTCAATCAACATCACAAGTTATTACTACAAAACTAGATTGTTACATCAAACGCCTTCACTCAAAGTATCTTAAGTTTCACAATGGGTATAACTCTCTTGTAAGTGAATAATTGACAGAGATTCCAGAATATCTGTCGCTTTGCTTCATGACTGTGTCTAATTCGGCTTAACTCTTGGCTACAACTAGGGAAGGTATATTCATCGTGTTGAATTTGATCGCGACGTTGGGCACACTGAGATACGTATTTCATTATCTAAAAGTTATACGCTATTTAAATCCTGATTTTACTCATTAGCTTAAAACATAACTAGCGTCTTTCCAAAATCATTGAAAACTGTTGACTACTTCTCTTTGCATGATTCCGTCCGAGTTTCGTACTTCATTAACTTTCTTAGTTTTTTTGATGGTTTGTTGTCGTTTTGGGAATTGGCCTTATTGACCTGATACTTCCATTTTGGTGCACAGCTGGTGTACAAATGTCTGTTTTGACACATAGATTGATCACTCAGTGCCTAGATCCAAGCGGTTTGGAAGAATACACCACAGGTATAGGCACAGGTACAGGTAAGACATCTCAGATTCATTTTGTGAACGGTTGTGGATAATACCAAAGTTGTTGTTGGTGGAACTTTAGTGGAACAATTTAATCTCCTTGCTGACACTCACTTTGTGACATATCTTCTTATATGTAGGCTATGTAGGTTTCAAAATGGAGAACGACTTAGTGAGACATTTGCCAACATCTACTGGAACACCATCGCTAGACATGCCGAGGTATCCACATGAAGCAGAAACGTAGCGGCCAGTCTATCCCTTGCTAATCCATATAGATGACATAGCTATTTCTTTGTTCCAGGGCTACGTTATACCAGTAGCAATCGCCACTTGTTTGTTCCGTGTTCTCGTAAACTTTCATCTCTCAGATGATACTCCACGTTAACTGAACGGTTAGGTTGCAGTCCACACCCCTCCATCCCCGGGCTTTGTCCGGTTCACTCCAAACATAAGCATGGCCGCCGTCATATAAATATTCTCAAGTACGGCGTAAAACACCAATCAAGTAAATGAATAATTATTTCAGTAATATAATAGCTGTATCACCCTGCCGACATGATTATAGCGCTGCCTCAGTGAAGCGCCATGCCAATGACACCGGACCAGCACCCACTCACATTATGCTGTAAGGGTGGTGTAAGTGTGTACGTGGTGCATTATTACATTTGTCTATATATTCAGTAGTTTGGGAGTGTTTACAGTGAAACCCTGAGTCTGTGGAGATTTGTCTGTATGGCGTGAACAGGGAAAACTGTGAAATCAGAAATACTACTGCCGATATATTTTGCATACTTTTAGATATTGTTGTGTTCTGTATAATAATCTGAAGGGAAAACACCGTGTTGACCGTTAGTTCTTCTCTTTATTGGGCAGTCCGGTTTGTGAGTCATTATAACTACCTAATCAGAATATTTTACGTACAATACATTCAGAGTCAGATATATATAATATAGTTCAATTTTAAATATCTGTATCCTCGAAGTTCATATCAATAAATCTAATAACACAGAGGTATAATTATAGTTATCATTTTCGTGCTGAGCTACAAACTTACCTGAAGGGAAAACACCGTGTTGACCGTTAGTTCTTCTCTTTATTGGGCAGTCTGGTTTGTGAGTAAAGTGTTCACTGCTGGCTGTCCTTTTAAAGACACAGAGAACAGTTGTCAACCACGACGTGTTCCCTTCAGGTTACGCTTGTGTTGTGTTCCCTATGGTGACCTAATCTCCAGTCAGCGTCTGACTGGGCATGGTAACCATAGGACTACTGATTGTTAGACAAAACTCAAATTAAGGCGAAGCCTGCAGTTTGCACTGGTTTCCACAATGTACCTAATAAATCTTACTCATCTAGCATGACAAGTAATACACACTTATTCCTACATCTTTGTTAAAAATAAGACCATATTAGTATATAAAAATACAAAATTAACTCGTATGTGTATACCCACATATGAACATACAATAATTCTTTACCTTAATACAATATAAAATACATAGTAGACACCCATATGAAATCTAATAACCTAACTGGTAACATATGTACCTGCAGAATTTATTCACATATAGATATAAACACAAAGCCATACAATAATTCTTTACATTAATACTAATATAAAATACATAATTGACACCATATGAAAATCTAGTAACAATAGTCTTTAATATCAATTAGACAATCTTTTTAGTTTACGTATACCGTATATGTACAATACAACAATATTTTACCGATCGTGCTTTCAATAAGGCATCACCGAGAAAACAGGGAGTGGTGAATTGCGCCGTACGTACACTATATAGTGAGATTATATTTATCGTTCCCGTAAATGTTGCCAAGATATCTATAGCTCCAGTTCAAACTAAATTGACATACAGGGAACAGCAGATTCAGGAAGTTTCAAATAAATAAGTCATGTGCCGTTTAATAGTTTGTGATAGACTTGTCACATGTTTATAGCGTCACAAGCTCATATAGTATGGTGTAATCGAAAACAAAAGTGAAATGCGAAATAACTTTTCAGACATGCACAATTCTTAATAACTGGAAACAAATAGCGAAAAAATTGCTGAACTATAAGTTACAGTAAAACACTGTCCCAACACAGGTTTATATATAAGGACTTACTTTTTTTTTTTTTTTTTGATTTTTATCGCCATTCTCATGAATTTTTTACTCACTTACTGGTGGTCAGTTGTATTAGTTGGGGGAAATAAGGTTGCACGGCGTTAACTACCGAAATTTGGAAAGTTACTGACTAACTTTCCTTCGTGTGACGTGCATATATTCACAGCACATATATTGGTAGAAGACAGCTGGTCTTCATTGATCTGCGCAAGCGTTCATACGAGTGTCGGCAATCGTTTATAGTCACCAGGGTTCCATGAAACAATGAAAATGGAAGAAGGTAAAAAAATTGCTGTCCTCGGTTGGAATTGAACCCTTGTCTCGTATGTCCTCTAGACTGAAAACATGCGATTCATTTTTGTTTTGAAAATATATGTATTAACCAGAGTTCAGGACACAGGCCTACTTTACACCTCGGTCACGACCCACTCCTCATAAGAAAATTAGATTTTCCTGTACTGACACATGTAGTCTTGTACAACGGTGCAGCGAACATACACTTTATAGTTTTATAGTTCAACATTGGTTGCACAGGATATGTGAACGTATGTTTTCACACTGCCATACGTGATTCCGTCGACCTTAAAATAGACTGCATGACATTTGCTTCAGTACTATTCTCCTAGGCCATCATTTAACCTTCCTTTTATAATACTTATGGCCTAACTGTTAAACATTTTCTATGCTTAAACTCTTGTTTTTGGTTGTGACATTTCTCTAGTGAAATCGCTTCTGTTGGACAAATAACGCGAACGATGGAATTTGAATCATCAGCAAATATGGGGCGTGTAACTTGTGCAATACCTGAAAACTTATGCAATCAAACAAATAATCTGTTAAATTTAATAGCAAGTCTGTTGTATGAGTGACGCTAGAATGTATTCTGCTATTGCAGCAGATTGTTCTTTTAAATATAACACACATACTGATTCAACATAAATATTCTATTTAACAGAATATGATGTTGATTAGGTCAGAATATTGTGTTATTATAACACAATACATTCTAGCATCACTCAGATAACAAACATTCTGTTAAAATGAACAGATTATTTTTTTGAGTGTAGGCTTGGTACCCTCCTGACTGATTACACAGGAATTATAGTGTGTGTTTCGTGGGAACTATATCCGACTGCCTAGGTGTATTTACATTATTAAACAGGCCATTAAAACATCATATGACCGCATGGTTTCATTCAAAGTTATTGGTACAGCTATATAACCTGTTGTGTGAATAGGCCAGTCTCTCCCGATCACGGAAGTAGGCCTGCACCAGTGCACTCTTGTATGACAAATCTTAATTGTCACTCACAACACCGACAGGAAATTCCGAGAGAATTTTTTGTAATATGTGCACGAGGTAAAAAAAATAATTAAACATTGCATATAGGAAGCATTCGCCCTCACTCCCTCCTCAACTCTAATTGCGTGAACCCTTGAACCCAGTTGGCTGTCCTATAATTTAGAAAGGCCAGTAAATCTGCATGTTGCATGTAGATATAAACCATATCTTTTTTATTAACATTTTAAAAATTTATTCTAAGAAAATGAAAATGCGTATATATAGTTGCATAGAATAACTTATTCATGTAAGCCTGCTGATGAAGGTTGATGTTATGTTGTTGACACAGCCGCTCATAAAATATATAAGAACTTGAAGTTAAATAACTTTTACCCGAAATACTAAGTAAAGTTGATGAGATGTGGTACTGTCCAACAGTATGAAGATTATTTTCAGTGGGAAGAAGTTATATCAGTCACACATGAAACTTCAATTTGTACTCAAAACGTAATGTGTACTATTTTGTACACATTGTTTGTGTAGCTCGCGTGTATATATCACGAGTACACAATGTGGTACACATTTTCAGGATAGGTACACAAACAATATGATACACGTTTTGTATGTGCTTTACACCACATTGCTTTTGGGGAGTAGAAGATCGCTTTAAGTGGGTAATGGGAAGAATTATTTTGAAAACAAATTACTACCGGTAACATTTATTCTCAAATCAGAAAGCACGACACATACTAAGGTGAGTTACAGGAATAAGCAGCGGGTGTCATTCTCGCTTTGATTTCAGATGTATAGGGCTGACGTTTGCAGGTTAATAAGGAGGCCCACTGTGTATCGATTTGTTTTCCCTTTCTTTTTCCGCCTTCATCGGGCTCCGCTAGACACGCCCTTTCCTGCGCTCTGTGCAGCATTCACCCAACATCTGCCTTCGTTCTCTCCAGTACAACTAGGTTATATACATAGGCTCCTTACAGCTTTTATCATACAGCTTTCGGATTCACTTGAATAAAAAGTTTGAGTAATTCGGTTTAATGTCTCACTGCAAATGTTTCAGCCATATCCAGTGGAGTAAACCTGGACACAACTGTAAGGCACCAGGGAACACTGAAAAACGCTTGGATTCATTTCAATATAGCTATACATATGTAGCTGACTGTGTGTATGGCTAAAACAAGTTAGTGGGAACACCGTCCTTAGAATGTCATTATATACTAACGCCAGGACTGACGCAAAAAACAACTACTACAAAAATAAGGTAATATACCGTATAATTGGTTCTAACCAGTTTTATATCCTTCCGATTTCAGGCCTCCAATGTCATATTAAAGGGAAACAAACTTATTGCGGCACTTCCTCTTCCAATGTGAACGCTGAAGGGTTATAAGTCATCTAGGGTCTAAACTGTCTGTCTGTTTCATTGTTATATAAGTCAGGGGAATTTTCAACACCCATTACAGTTAGTTGTGACTTTAGTCCGATACGGATATAGATCGAAGAAAAGCAGTTGATATTCACATAGGTATGGGACAACGTGGTCTAATTGGAGTCCTCTTATTTCTGTACATATGCAATGCCCGAGCAGACATTGTAACACCGCCACCCCAAAATGACGACGCTGGATATGACGCTAGTTTGTACACGGAGGACGTCGGCTTTCGCCCACCACTGTGTCAACTAAAGGCGAACGTTAGTGATGCCAAAAAGTTCTTGCGACTGATGCTGTGGAAAAAAGCCGATTTTGCTTTCTTGCTGTTGAAAATTCCACCTACTGTCGCAGTTAAGTATAAGAAACACGTGTTTCTGCCTTACGTCTGGGTATGGACGACTTCTCTACCAGACAGTGGGTATCCTTTCCTGCGATTTCAGTATGATGCCGGAAAACTGTCTTTTGGTCTTTTAGATTTCTATACTTTACGTAATATTAAGCTGGAACTTGAACCACAGTCCCCAAACTGTTCATTACATTTCGGCGAGGTCAACACAACGACAGCTATAGCAACTGCTTTAGGAAACATGGCACTGGATAATTTCCCGCCTACCATGGAGCGGAATTACAGCCTGTTTTGTCACATTATTAAGCTTGACCCATTGGCTGACGGTCAACCATTGTTCTACGTTTATACTTATTTTGGCTACTGGCAGGACCCCACAGCTTATGTATGCTGCAACTTTTATCGTGAGCAGGGATCGTTTCGTCTGAATGTGAGGTGTAATGACAACCCCTTTGTGCTGACCGAGTGGCCAACGCTGTTTTATTTCTTAAGTGTTATTTTCTTCTTGTATTTGCCGCTTCCCTTAGCACGCATCTGTGATTATGTCACTGCGTCCCCTGGAAGCGCATTTTCCGGCCAGAGACCCAAAACCCAAGACTCATCGGATGTTGACGACACTGGTAATGAAGAAGTTCCTCTGCTAGATGGCGGTACTCAGAGTAGCAGGTCGGATTTAGAAGCCCACGATGAGATCTGGCTCTATCTGGGAATAGATAAACCAGTTAATTGGGCCTGTCTAATAGGAACACCTTTCAGGTGCATAGGGGATAGGTTTCCCATATATGTTAATAAATTACAGAGATTTGCTCTCTTTTCCATTTTGATTCCATTACCCGTGTATATTAAGATTGTGTACTACACGTTAAAGGGCACATTTTCCACAAACGCGCGTGTAAGAGCCGGGATACCAGTTGGTTTTTTGAGCATTCCATACGGACTTCGCCTGAGTGCTGGTAACTGGCTGACAAGCCTCGGTGGACCAACTGTCGTGCTGGCCATTTACCTCACAGTAGGACAGATTTGCATATGTGCTCCCAGGGACATATCTGCCCTTTTCATGTCCGTGTTTAAAAGAAGGCCAGGTAATCTAAGACGGGGAGATAACCTAAGAACGCTGTTGTCGCTGGACTTATCTGCCATAGAACATTTCGGGGCTGTTCAGCTTTGTGACAAGAGGTCACACAAGCTCGTCTGCACTCTCATGCTTGGAAATCTCTACACTCTTCTGAATCCAACATTTTGGAAATTTGTTTTCACCTTTGTCACAGATAGATTTAAGACATGGTTCAAACCCCAAGACCGTTACCGCCTCGTCACTGTCATACTGGCCATGTTGTATGCAGTACTGTGTTTTATTGAAGTTACTCTGTCCATTGTGTATTATGGATGCCCCACTATCTTTTACTGGGTGAACTTGGCGAAAGCGTACATACGTCATTACGCTTTACGCAGTAAGTTTAAAGTTGTGTTAACTCCTTTTGTTCTTGTGTGTTTGCTTTTCACGTATTATGCCTTTTTTCTTATATTTATACGGGGAATGTTTTTCGTATTGTCCTCTATTAATCATACGTATATAGGGATTATCATTTATCCGAGTGTTGCTCTTGGTTTTGTCATTGGTGTCGGTACAATGCTTCTATATATAGGGACTAGCTCTCAGAAACTAATCGACTCTTATTTGCACATGCTCCATGAGCTTGTCGACATTAGTATACAGATGCAAAACTCCAGAGAAACAGAACAGGTTGCAAAAATCGAAAACAATACCATAGTCTTAAGAAACGTTGACGGGAGATGGATTCAAACATTGGATATTAACGAAATGACCATACATTTTACCAGTGAACAACGACAGGTTCTTTCGCTAGCTCAACCTGTTCTAAATGCATACACACGACAACTGAGGAAAGTGCCTCAATACGTTCGCTGGCGTGGAGAATATCCGGGAATTCCCGCCAAGCTGTTCTATCATGTGATGGAGAAACACCAGCCCCTGCGCGTCGCTGTGTTTACCTTCGTGGTTGAATTTTCGGCCTTTTTACTTGTTGTGGCTTCTGTGGTGAGCTTGATCATAGAATTCGATCGTGTCAGTAGTTTTACACTTCCGGCTCAGGTAGTGACAGCCATTGCGCTAACCGTGTTGCCCAAACTGAATGCTTTCCTGATATCGCCCATGGAGAGTCGCATCCAGAATGAAATTAAAGCAAACAGACTGAAAATAACAGTGAAGCAGTTCTACCACCGGAATCCGAACACGATCCACGCTGAAAAGACACGGCGTTTGTACTCTGATCTCTCGTGAAAGATAAGCCTCAATCTACACACAGAAACCGGAACTCAGCTGGATAACTCACATAGATGTGATGACTGAATCTAAGGCAAACTGCAGACCTAGGGTCGTTCTGAAATAATTTTGTACTTTTTAAACTCTTTTACATATTATGGACTTTATTTAGTTATTATCTTTTCAATTCAGACAAAAGCGGTCAGTCGAGGCCTTACGACGTCATATTATGTTCATATTCATACATGTATTGATTTATACCTGTTTACCGAGGCATTCACCGCTAATGGTGACAGTACCCGCCTCGTAGTCGCTAGCCCCAGGATCAAACCTGGGTCGAGTCATATCAAAAGAACTGACTCCATATATCAGCAACATTTAATGATGGTTACGATATAACAGGTTCAAATATGTCTAAATGATGTGTGTAACATTTTCGCCACTGACGTTTTGTTTTGTACAATGTACTGTGTTGAGTTTATGTTGTATACAACAAAAGATTATATCTTTTTGTGCACTACTATGTTGAGTTTATTTTGGTTAGCGCGCTGGCCCAGCGTAATGACCCAGAGGCCTTTCACCAATGCGGTCGCTGTGAGTGCAAGTCCAGCTCATGCTAGCTTCCTCTCCGGCAGTAAGTGGGAAGGCTTTCCAGCAACCTGTGGATGGTCGTGTGTTTCCCCCGGGCTGTGCCCGGTTTCCTCCCACCATAATCCTGGCCGCCGCAGTATAAGTGAAATATTTTTGAGTACGGCGTAAAACACCAATCAAATAAGAAATAAATTTTGTATACCACAAAAGATTATATCCTCTTGTGCACTACTGTGTTGGGAATCATTTTGCTATTTTTGTTTTTGATATAATTTTCAATTTGATGTGTTATTTTTGCTACGTTATACCAGTAGCAATCGCCACTTGTTTGTTCCGTGTTCTCGTAAACTTTCATCTCTCAGATGATACTCCACGTTAACTGAACGGTTAGGTTGCCCTCCACACCCCTCCATCCCCGGGCTTTGTCCGGTTCACTCCAAACATAAGCATGGCCGCCGTCATATAAATATTCTCGAGTACGGCGTAAAACACCAATCAAGTAAATGAATAATTATTTCAGTAATATAATAGCTGTATCACCCTGCCGACATAATTATAGCGCTGCCTCAATGAAGCGCCATGCCAATGACACCGGACCAGCACCCACTCACATTATGCTGTAAGGGTGGTGTAAGTGTGTACGTGGTGCATTATTACATTTGTCTATATATTCAGTAGTTTGGGAGTGTTTACAGTGAAACCCTGAGTCTGTGGAGATTTGTCTGTATGGCGTGAACAGGGAAAACTGTGAAATCAGAAATACTACTGCCGATATATTTTGCATACTTTTAGATATTGTTGTGTTCTGTATAATAATCTGAAGTGAAAACACCGTGTTGACCGTTAGTTCTTCTCTTTATTGGGCAGTCCGGTTTGTGAGTCATTATAACTACCTAATCAGAATATTTTACGTACAATACATTCAGAGTCAGATATATATATAATATAGTTCAATTTAAATACCTGTATCCTCGAAGTTCATGTCAATAAATCTGATAACACAGAGGTATAATTATATTTATCATTTTCGTGCTGAGCTACAAACTTACCTGAAGGGAAAACACCGTGTTGACCGTTAGTTCTTCTCTTTATTGGGAAGTCCGGTTTGTAAGTAAAGTGTTCACTGCTGGCTGTCCTTTTAAAGACACAGAGAACAGTTGTCAACCACGACGTGTTCCCTTCAGGTTACGCTTGTGTTGTGTTCCCTGTGGTGACCT